>NC_056477.1:23173317-23519326 GCF_008729295.1 Plectropomus leopardus | reverse complement strand
TGGTCTTCCCATGGTTCCTTTGGAGAGGTCAGAGATTTGTTTCGGCCTTGTCCACCCATCAGAAGACGATCCAGTGCTTTGTATCCACTTATGTTGCCACACGTCATCTGGAGCAAACTGCACTGTGATTGGCCCAATCCTACTGTCTCTATCTCTCTGTGTTATGGTAGCACCTTGTGCATTAAGATAAACGCTGATAGCCCCTGTAATAATAATAATAATAATAATGAGACCAGGGTAAATCAGGAGACAGTCTAACAAGCAGCTGGGCCTCATATTGATTAACTTTTCTTCCATGCAGGCCAGGCCTCTGTGTTCTGATAAAATAAGACGAACTGATGAACAAATTACAAATACAAATAACTTTATCTTACAATGTGAACAAAAACTCAGTAGAATTGTCTAACTTGTAATGTCAAGCCCTGTAAACGTGTAATATAGTCATTGTGACTTAAATGAAATCAGGGAGGAAAAAACAACACATCAGAGCAACAGGCCTTGTGGGAACATAAGTACATGAAAAATGAATATTAATCTCACTGGTCTCCTGTCAGTTACTGTAATAAAACAAGTCAAAGAAACTGAAAGTGTACATTGACAATGATACCATCATAAAAATATAGCCATAACTCAGTGTCTCATAAACTTGCTAGCTTCACCCTGCATCAGGGATGCAAGATGTAATAATGGGAAACGTGAAACTTAAACTGACTGTACATTTAATAAAACAAGACAGTTTACAGCTACTTTCCTCTCTGCCTTGATTGTTAACAGCTGCATCCACCGTCACTCTCTCTGTGTCGCTCAAACACGCGCTCGTCACAGCAAACAATGTCAGATTGGTTTTTCCAGTATTTCCGGCTTTATTGACTTATGGTCACCAAGTTTTAGGCTGCATCTTCTTGTGTTTTCATCGGTCTAGTCCACACCCTGGATCTATTTTGTTTCCTGTCTTTCAGAGTATGTATTCCCGTGTGCCCGAGTGCCAGATCACCACATATTACTACGTGGGTTTTGCTTACCTGATGATGAGGCGCTACCAGGATGCCATTCGAGTCTTCGCCAACATCCTGCTCTACATCCAGAGGACGAGAAACATGTTCCAGAGGTCAACATATAAGTATGAGATGGTCAGTCAGAGCTGGGCTTCTTAGACATCTTTTTTTTTTAACTAAAGCTTTGGATTATTTATCTATTATAACATGATCATAATATGTTCATTAGAACTTTAAAAAAAAATTTAATAGTTTTTTGACAAGTTCAAACTGATACAGAAAAATGTCTGTGACACATAATTAATACACTATAAGTTGAAACTGATGCCAGTCCTTGTATAAAATGTTTTTTAGGTCAACAAACAAAATGAGCAGATGCACGGCCTGCTGGCCATCGCTCTCACCATGTACCCGATGCGCATCGACGAGAGCATCCACACCCAGCTGAGGGAGAAGTACGGAGACAAGATGCTGCGGATGCAGAAAGGGTAAGAAAGAGATTCATCACGTTGTTTTGGAACAACTGTATTTGAGATCTAGTGTTTGTCTCACTGTCGTTTTCTGTCACCTTTATTTTATTTGTGCATAGTTCATTACCATGTAAAAGTTTTTTTATTTTGGCCAGACAGGCCTCTATTGATACTTAAGTGTCATGATACTGTAAAGTACAACAAACACATGTATCTCTTTGCTTGTGTGTCTAAGCACTGGGCCAGCTATAGCTTCATGAAGTTGTTCGAAATTTAGCGTAGGTAGTTATAACTGATGTCCTTCAGTTACACACAATTTCACTCTCACACAACATTCACACAAATGTTTCCTCTTTATTCCCAGAGACCTGCAGGTGTTTGAGGAGCTGTTCAGCTTCGCCTGTCCCAAGTTCCTGTCACCTGTGGTGCCAAACTACGACAACGTCCACCCCAACTACCACAAAGAGCCTTTCCAGCAGCAGCTGAAGGTGTTTGCTGAGGAGGTGCAGCAGCAGGCCCAGCTCTCCACCATTCGCAGGTAACGCATGCCAACTATGTGCGTTTGATGCAGATACAAGTATGGACATTCTTCAGGCTAACAAACATTTCAAGTGCATTTCCTTCCTCAAAAAATGTAGAAAGCCATTTAACACATAATCATTTTTAAATCCAGCATTGTTACATCCATCACTACTAGTCGCATCTTCTGCCTTTGTTGGCTCTTTGCAGCATGTCTTGGTATATTAACACCACCTGTTTATTATAGGTGTAGCGTGACACCCGCACAACGTGATTTAGCCAAGTAGGATGGTCCCTGGATAAAAATCCCACATTGTGTCATGTTGGTCCTGGATAGATCTGTTTTGTTAATCCAGGACTATCATCGCAATCAGTCCTGAATAATTTCTTTATATCAATGGCTACCTGGCTGAATCAACACTAGCACTGCAGTCGTGTAAAAATTACATACCTGTGAGTCAGATGTAGTTGCAGGATGTTTATACATGTAAATTAAGTCACAATGTGTCCCGTGCAGCTTCCTGAAGCTGTACACCACAATGCCAGTCGCCAAGCTCGCAGGATTCCTGGACATGAGTGAGCAGGAGTTTCGCATTCAGCTGCTCGTCTTTAAACACAAGATGAAGAACCTGGTGTGGACCAGCGGCATCTCAGCTCTGGATGGAGAGTTCCAGTCTGCTTCGGAGGTCGACTTCTACATCGACAAGGTGTGTAAACGGCCACCAAGACGCATTTCCGATCAGATTACTCAAACTACTTGCTGAGTTGGTCTGGAGCACATTCAACCACGTCTTTTGTGGTATAAACACTAGCGAGTCTCTAACAAGGATCATGTCATCAGTGCAAGATGTGGTGGTTGTTAAGGCGACAGAACGCTAATGCTCTCTAACTTACCCATTTTATGTCGAGTTGAATGGAGTGTTGCGTGGCCGACCATCGTTTTGCCCTGTGGAAGGAGACAGGTTGAATTCTGCTGACAGTGATATCTCCAGCTGCACTGACACCACCGCTAACATGAGCAGCTAGCAAACAAAAAGCAGCTAGTAACAAAATCTGAACACAAGTGCTCGGCTGGAGACGCACGATGGGCACAGGCGTGAACGGTGATGTGTCTCAGCTGTCCACTTGGATTCGGATCACAGGAACAGATTCTGACACCAGGTCTAAAGAGGGCCACAGTGTTATGGGGTGGTATTGTTTACTATTGCACTTTGTTGTAAGTAGCTCTGTATGTTTAATGAGCTTTTTCTCAACACTTCCACAGGACATGATCCACATCGCTGACACTAAGGTCGCTCGTCGGTACGGAGACTTTTTCATCAGACAGATCCACAAGTTCGAGGAGGTGAGAAGTGATCCACCATGCTTCTGCCAACTAATGGAAAAGTGCAGAATAATGGAGTTGTTATTGATTTTAAGCTGTCACAGGAAAGTTTGTTTTAATATTAGAGCCAGTTTGAAATTTAAAGTACAGTCAACAATACTGATATTAAAAAAACCTCTTCCAAACATAGCCAGTGGCTGATTCCACAGGTAGTTTTTCCCTGAAAAGATTTGTTTTTTAAACATAAGACTTGGAGTTATAGCTTTTGTGTGAAAAACTGAAAAAGTAATCCTTCCGTCTTCCTACAGTTAAACAAGACGTTGAAGAAGATGCCAGCCAGCAGCACCACCGCCACATCAGGGAGCTCAGCAGCCCGAGCAGTCTGACCAGCTGCAGCGGAGAAGACCTCAGGGGCCGAATCCTCTGCCCATCAGGTTTTTTTTTTTTGACAAATATAATTGATGGAAACTTTTCTATGTAACCTGGAAACAATAAACTAATGCAGTGGCGTGCTAAAACTCTTTGTGATTTGTTTACCCTCGACAACCACTAGATGGTAGTATTTACTAAACTAACCGCCTCAGATGCTGAGTTGTGAAAAACTGCTGCATGCACTAAAGGGAATTAAATTAAGCATTTATTCAAGTGGAATATAGCGGCGGAATTGGTTTGTTTTGAATTGCCAACTTAGCCTTTTGTCGGATAAAACAACCTGTCAATATAGCAGCAGAAGTCGACCTTGAGATTGGAATATAAACATGTAGTGTCACGAGTAATTAAGGATTCTCAGATTGTCATGTCTGCCGGGATCTTTTAATATCCTGCTTGAGCTGTGGTTTCCATGTTCTTGGCTGCTCTCCCATCGCCAAACTGACTGAGGTCAAAGGCCGTTGCATATTTCTTTTATTATCACAGATCATCCAACATTTCCCAACACAGATCTCAGGACTGGTGACAATAATGACAACGAAATAAAAACTTACAAAATGGGAATATAAAAAATTAATCTTAAAAACACACCACTCATCAGAAACAGCGTCATTTGTCATATAAAGAAAATCAGAACAACATGTCACCATAGCACAATATGCACATACTCCAAACACCCAAATTTATGCCCTACCTGTTTTGGTAAGCCAGCATTTTTCTTCAAAAATATTTCAATTCCTTCACTTTTTTCTATAAAATAAAAAAATAAAGCAAACGTTGCTCATTTTGAGCGTGACTCTTTTAGTCCCTCAGGTGGCAGTGTAAAGTCTCTGTGGGCACAATGCCATCTTTATATCTATAAAACTGGATAATTCATACTTTTTTAAATTCCATCTGTAAGTCCTTTACAAGGCTTTCTTTGACTGATTTTAATATCAAATTTATCATAAAAGATTCATAGTTTTTTTTTTTTCTTCAAGTGATTTCAGTCTTGGACACAATGTTCGATCCGTCTTCCCTCATCTTCTTCAGTTGAGGAGTCTTTCGGTTATTAGTGACGAGTCTCCGTGCACATGACTGACAGTCTATGCTGGAGATGGAGAGCTGGAGCAGGGTCTGAATATTCACAGACTAAAGTGTTTTGTCTTTTTGCCATTGATCCAAACAAAAACACCTTTTTATCAAACTACTACAGTACTTTAACAATTGCAAAATGGCAAGACCCCTCTTGCTCTTGGCCTTAAGTGAAAATGCCACTCTGTGAGCATCATCGTGAGGAAAATATTTGAAATGCTTTTCTCTGCATTACATGTCCATCTCTAATTTCCCAACCAAAAAATGTATCTATTATCTGAGAGAGAAACGTCTTACTGTCCCATCGTCACTCCGTCAACACTGATTGCATCATCTGGCAAAAAGAAAACATGATAAGGAATTGCGTCATTTTCTCAATGTCCCATTGATGGCCATCCGCTGGTCTGAGTGTGTAGAGCTTCATTTTTTCGTGTGTGTATATTTGTGTTTATGTGAGTGTATGCAGTCCAGGTATGACTTCAAAAGGATTAGTGAGAATGAGGCACCTTTTGATGATTATAAGGTCATGGTTCAACAAGCTTCTCCCACAGGGAGGCGCTGTCTTTTCTGCTAGGCTCTTTGGATGAGAGTCGATGACACCAGTTGGTTTTGTCTTGCTGAAGAAAAGTGCCCTGCTTCTGTTTTCCACATCCGAAAGATCATCTGAATGGACTTTCTCTTGAAGCACCCAATGTGGGACCACCTTCAACATAAGACCCACACGAACCAACCCAGTGGTGAGTAAGTCCTCTTGCAGGCTGTCTCACTGATGCATCGCGGTCAGCTGATGAGGTTCCCTAGACTACACACACTCCTCCTCCAGTCCTCTCCAACCTTGTCAGGGTGGTGGCATGGAGGCACAAGGACACACACGAGTCATGGTTGCGCTCAGACCAGCGAGGCCTCGGCTAGTCATAACTCTGTGATCTCCAAGGGACTCTCCGACAGGGTGTCCCCGTCCTTGTGACGGTGCATCGGGGTGGACTTGGCCGACTCTGTGCGAGCATTGCGTTCAGAATAAAGCCCCCCGTCGGCGTTCAGTGCCTCCAGAGAACGAGCCAGGGCCCGCTGGTCGTCCTCTGGCAGGCTGTTGAGGTCAGAGGTCAGGAGGGTGCCTGTGCTGCCGTGGACCACGTGCACACCTTCGGGACCCTTCAGCTCCACAGGAAGCTTGTGCTTGAAGCGCATAGTGCCACGACCTCCACCCATGCCCAGGCGCTCGTCGTCATCGTCGTCTAGATCGCTTTGTATCAGCTGTTGAAGGAGGACAGGAGAGGAGAGGGAGAGAATAAACCAACTGATACTGTTTTTACAAGGCATCATGTTGAATATGTCAGCTTTTGTAAGAGAGCTTTGAGGAAGAGCTGGAGGGAGCTAAACCAGTGGAAGCAACACTTTCAAGAGAGAAATCAATCACTTTCAGTAACAACTTGGAAATGTAGCAAGAAGATTGATCAGCAAAGAAGAATACATTTCATACCAGACTTGGGTTAAATAATTGCAAACAATTAGCAATAAAGGCCCCGTATATTGTTCATTTTCAGGTTCATACTTTTACTTTGGGTTTCTACTAGAACATGTTTACATGCTTAATTTTTAAAATACACTTTTTGTCCTACTGTATGCACAAATATACCCATATTCACCCTCTGTCCATATTGTGGCCATAAGTGGAATTACACCGCCCGGGTCCGTCACGTGATGCCATAAAGAGACTTTTTTTCCCATTGACTTACATTGGAAAAGAGGCGTCAGTAGCGTCAATAGCTCTGCAAAATGATTGATTTCATTATTAAGATTTCATCTGTTCAGTTCAATAACATTTGGAAAGTGGCAAGATTGAATTATCTGATTGGCATTCAAGCTAGTATATTGCTAAAACGAGTGTCAGCTGCTCCGCCGGCGGAAGTCAGCCGCTCTGTCACACTCAGCTGCATTTGGCTGCCGTAGGTCTCTAGTGTGCATGTTTGATGGACCCCATCATTACCATGGTTCTAGAGCGTTTTTTTCTTTATGCACTACTGAGCCGCTCTCATAGAAATGAGATGTGCCTGCCTCCATGCTGTATCCAGGCTTTCTTAATACATCTATGATCTTTGAACCATCACCGTATCCAGGAGATGAATGTAATAGCACTGAGGCAGCACTTTTTACCTTTTTATAGTGTATTTGTGACATCGCAACTTTACTGAAGTCCTACCAGCTTTTTTTGAAAGCACAGTTTCTGAATACAGAGTGTGTGCATTTCTCTGTGGATTGGGTGTTTTGATATTCTCACAATATGCATTAAAAGAAAGAAAGAAAGAAGTGGAAATCAGATTTTCACAATATGGGACCTTTAAGTGGGACTTCCACTTCAATGCAAATGAGAAGCTGAACTCTAAAATGTAAGTGCAATCTCTATTTGACCCGAAGTCTGGCTCAAGGTGACAGAGATAGCAGAAGTAGCGAAGTGGTGCCAAGTCAGAGCAGCAGACGTCAGAATGGGAAATCAAAGGACTGTTAGGTCACTCTCCGGCGGCGACAGACAGGAAGAACACTGCAGCAGTTTTTCTGAGCCCACCTCGGTGACTGACGAGTTTTCTCCCTGACTGGTGGACACTGTGACGAGTCGTGCTGCAAAGAGCTTTTTCAGCCTCAGGTAGTCGTCCAGGACCACCTTGAGCAGGGAACCCTGACAGGACGGCAGTTAGGATCAAACAGAGTCTATAATAACACCATCTGCCTCACACACTCCTCACTGTTAGAGAATCACACATGAGTATTCACAGCAGAACTGTCTGGCCTCTTATCTAGACTGCTGGGTCTCAACAGCTTGTCTTTGAGTCCTTGGGCTCTCTCTGTCTTTGGTTTCTTCTCAGGACATACTGGAGAAGGTCCTGTCTGTGACCTCGTCCCCCAATGTGTTTTTGGAAGGATGGACGGAGAGAGTACAAGACCAACAAAACGAGGTGTTTGGATGTAGACGTGTTCCTGTGTTTGTCTACATGGATAATCTGACATTTGGAGTCTTACCTTGATAGGCCCTTCCCTCATGATCTGGCCCAGTTTAGCAATGTTGTCGTATTCTTGAATGGCTGCTCTCAAGTAACGATCATCCTCCGGCTTCGCTTGTGGCTCTCGACCAAATGTGCCCTGTGGTGACACACACACACACACACACACACACACACACACACACACACACACACACACACATACACACACACACACACACACACACACACACACACACACACACACACACAAATGCTTACTTAAAATTGTCAGCTGTGAAATGGGGTTAACTCAGAGCACAATGCCTTACGACACAAACTTGTGTAATCCTGAGAATGACGACTTCAATCACAGCGTTTAAGTCTGGAGGAAAATATAATCTATTTAAGTGCTTTGGAGTGTTGTTGAGAAAAATAACACTCAGATTAACGCTGGTACTGACATGCGTGCGTGCAGGGCTGTTCCACAGGTCAGTTATCTCGCTCAGGTTCTCAGGCAGGTCGTCCTCATGGTCGGCCTGAGCAGCCAGCTCCAGGTTGCGACAGAATGGGTCCAGCCACACTGGATTAGCCCTGTAGAGGTAAACAGCATCACTGAAAAAATGCAAAGGAAACACGAGGAGCAACAAAAAACAACTCAAATTTGACTTTGACCTGCTTTTTTAGTTGGTTTATGAGACTGGTGTTATGGGATTTACATGAGAATAGCAGAGAACAGAGACGCACTAAGTCTGTATGCTAAAAATGAAGCTAGGTAGAAGGTAGATTTGGCATGAAGAATGTAAACCACCTTTGAAGCTCATTAGTTTAAGTAATTCTTCACTCATAAAATGAACATTTGTATAGCAGTTACTCCGCCTGTGTTATGCTGAACTCATGAAGAAAAGTTTTTTTTTCTGGCATGCCTCCACAGATAACGCAGAATCCAAAAAAGTCAAATATTCTAGGTTAAAGGGAACCTCGTTAACCAACAAAACTAAACATCAAAATATCTGTTAAAACTCGCCACAACTCGTGGAGTATAATCCAAGTTTCATTTATCCAGTTGTGTGCTCAGCACTTGTCAAACACATGTATTTTTACGAAAATCTTGCTATTTAAAACACTCCCATATACCAGTTGTGCGCCCGGGCAAGCATGTGGATTTGAACTCTGCTCGTGCATTCAACTGAGAAGAGTTCAAATGTGCTTGCCCAGGTGTGCTAATTGTTTTAGTGAAATGCTAAGATGTTTGGTAATTATTAAGCATAACATTGGATATATGAGACTTGGATTATACTGCATGAATTGTGTTAGAGTTTGTAAACAGATGTTTTGATATATCTTTGCTGCTAGCTGTTTTACTCTAATTTATCATTTTCTCAGTTTTTGGATTCTTTCGCTGTGTAGGAGTGTGAGGAAAACAGTTTTCGAAGCAAATTCAATGCATTATATTTATTCATTCATTATCTGTAGCTGCTTGTCCTCTTAAGAGTTGCAGGGGGGTTGAAGCCTAACCTTGATATCGTTGGGCGAGAGGCAGGGTACACCCAGGACAGGTCGCTAGACTGTCGCAGGGCTGACAGAGACAGACAGCCATTCACGCGTATATTCACAACTACAGGCAATTCACCTGTTAACCTGACCAGCATTGAAATTTGGGAGGAAACTGGAGAACCCAAGCTGGCAGAGAAGGCCCCCCCCCCCAACCAAGGTCGAAACTTCAACCCAAACCAGGCTCAAAGCTGGGACTCTGCTGCTGTGAGGCGACGGTGCTAACCACGACACCACAGAGCTGCAATGCATCATATGGTGAGTAACTGATATGCAAATAATAATTTAGTATTTTTTTTTCACACTTATATCTTGTTTGATTGATCCATACAAAAACCGAACTGTAACGACACACTGTGGTCATATGATGAGTTTTCCTTGCCTTCCTAGAGTTTCCACCGGTTGCCTAGCAACCTCATGGCAGCAACCCACAACATATATGTAACAACTTTTGTTTTGAGTCCTGGAATTTAAAAAAATGCTTGTCTTTGATCATCAGAACTAATAACTTGTGATTACTAAAAATAACATTTTTTTAATTTTTAACTTTAATTGCATAATAACTGAGAGTGATATTCTGTGGAGAGTCCTTTTAAAGGAATACTTAACCCCGAAGTGACCATTTGTAAATAACTAGTCATGCTGTGTTACCTTTTATTTGTAAAAAAAAAAAAACAACAAAAAACATTGCCTCCACTGAAAACAGCAAGTATACTGATTGATTAATTGAGGACTACTTAACAGCAAAAAAATAGAAACGTGTATTTACAAACTCTCACACAACTTTTGCGGTATAATTCTAGTCCTGTTTCTGCAATTTTATGCTCTGTACTTCCCAAACATATGTATTTTTGCTAAATAACCTTAGTATTGGAGTCTGGCTCTGAAGACAGCACAGCTCACTTTCTGTCCAATTTTTTTTAAAATAGTCAGGTTTTAACCAAAGTGCATGTTTTTGGGAAGTACTGAGGATACGACTAGATAAATGAGACTTGGATTATACTGCACAAGTTGTGTGAGAGTTTTTAAACAGATGTTTTGATATAGTTTTGCAGTTGTTAAATGTGGTCCCCAATCAACCAATAAATATGTTCACCATCTTCTGTGGAGACATACGAGAAAAACGTTTTCTTTATGAATTTGATGTAACACAGAATAAGCATTTGTAAATGGTAAACAAAGAAACAGGCATTTGGTGAATGAAGTATTAATCAAAGCAGTATGTGACAAAAAAAGGTGTGAAAATGAAGTTATTATCTCACCCTTCAAAGGAGTACTTGTTAGTGTTGGGCATATCCAGGATATCCATTAGACCCTGGTTACCTGGATAGTGGAGGACACATCATTTTAAGACAAACAGACTTGCTGCAGTAAAGTGACATGTTGTACTGTACTTTAACAGATGGTACTGAAAAGCCACAGAAGCCACATCCTGTCGTTAACAGCTGGTGGGACCTTCCCCTCAACGAAGCGGCTTCTCACCTGTTGATCCTGCAACGATGGCTTTCAGCTTCCTCTGGTGCCTGCAACACAGCAAGAGACAGAATCACGAGAAGGTAAACATGTTGACATCTCTCTTCAGACTGGCAGCTTAAAAACATGGTTCATGACTGAGTTGCTTTCAAATGACTCACTCAAGAGTCAAAATAAATCTATGTCAATACAAAAATCGCTGAAGGCGTCTTACACTCTGCGATAATGCCAGTTCATTGTGACAAACAAAATCCCCGCCAAGCACAGCAGCACGGCCAGAATGATGATGACAAGCTGTGAGGGAGAAAGAGAAGTTTAACAGCACAACACCACAAAACATCTGCAGCAGCCTGTGAGTTTGTGGAGGCTCCAGCAGACCTGTAGCGTGGAGATGTCATCGGGCAGTTTGTCACTGACAGCAGGCTGAACGTCCACAACATTGTATCTCCTGAACAGGTTTCTGAGTTGCTCCTTGTTCTCATCGATCATCTGAATGACCCTGAAAACATGAAACACCAGGACACAGGTAAAGGCAGGCCAGAGCATCATTGTGTGGGACATTTCTTTAGTACTCATATATCATGTGTAAGACAGTAGGTGGGTTTCCATTAACAAATTGTGCAAATTTAAATTGTGAATTAAAAATTTGTATAATGCAAACACATCAATTTCAAAAAAACTCCCATTTATCGCAAAAAAAAAGTGTTTGCGCTCTCATGATGAGGTGACATTTCAGTTCATTTGAAGAAGCCACATTTTGCAAACTGCAATAAAAACACTTTTTTTGCTTTTGAAAGTCACATGATGTGCTTATTGGTAGGAACTGGCTCCCTCATGATGCAGCAGGTGCTACATGAGGTGTTATTGCATCGCATAACTCTTCAAAAGTTAAGCGGATCATCCGGAAGTTTTGAATCCACAATTCTTTTGTGAAATTGTGGACTGTGGATTTCCTCTCAAAAAATCCCTCATGTGTGGCCGCTCCCACGTATAAGCAGCTTGCCTTTCCATTAATCACTACGTCGCCTTCGATTAGAAATAATGACGGCTAGTGCGGTGGCTGTTTTGAACATCCATCACCATGCTTCTTGGAATATTATCACGACAGGAGAAGTGGCATAACATCGTGAGAAAGGTTGCATAACATCACTCAATGGAAAAACAAGTCACTGCTGTTTTGAAAATATTGCTTAATTTTTGGGAAAATCTGTGATGGAAACCTGACTAGTGTTACCATTTAGCATTGGAGTGAAAGATTTATTTCATTCAGGACGGAATACCTTTCAACATCGAGGATGGTGTTGGTCTGATTGTTGACGACGTGGATGAGCATGTCTGTCTGACCATAATTCACCCTGTCCTTCTTGTCCACATGGTACTGCATAAAAGGACAGAGAGACAAACGTCAAATATTATTACAACATAAACAAAAAAGCACTAAAAACATTACATAAAAGCATTTCTTTAAAAAAAAACCAAAAAAAAAACGCCTAACCTGTATGTCGTCTAAGTTGACAATGGCTCCAGTGATGTTAGACAGCAGGTTGACGAAATCTTCCTGGTTTTCACGGACCAAATCAGGGATCTCATTGAAGACTATCTTGACCCTCTGGTCGTCTCTGAGAATGTAGATGTTCACGTTGGTGGTTGTACTGTGTCCCGCGTAATCACACGCCAAAATCTCGAGCTGAAAGTAGCCTGGATTGTAGGCGGTGAAGAGGTCATTCGTTTTGATGATACCATCTGTCAAACCTGTGGGAATCATGGGATACAAAGTTGTTTCAAAATAAGAAATTAATTGGACAAGCTCCCAAATTTAATCAGAATATAAACATATTGGCCTGCTTTTTGTCTGATGTATCATGCTGTACCAAATCCTGTAGAGAAATCTGACAGTAGGCTCTGGATAAAGGAACATTACCTGTCTGGGAGAGCTGGACAAGAGTCTCAAAAAATATGGGTATTTAACCGGATGGGCGAGGTCTGTGACTGTCTCAACCAGCTTTGTTCTTAGTGCACGATATGCTTTATATGATCAGCTGTGTGCACTTAAAAGAAGGCAGAACCCAAATTATGAATATTTTTTAGTTTGATGAAAATGAGAAATTGGATTTAAAGTATAAGCTTGTTTTATTTCTAAAGTTTGTGGTAACTGTTAACCTTGATCTACCTCAGTTTTCTTACGCTGCATTCACAGGTCTTTCATAAGCATTTCAATCTGTGAAACCTGAGCGCAGTGGTTTGATTTTGTCAATACATGACTACATAAATAAACAGCTGTATTTTTATTTTTATGATTTTTAAAAAACTTTTTTTTAACACTTTTTTTTTTTCATTTTTTCTTTTTTTTTCCATGGAAATTTCCATGTTATTTCCTTGTATTTTTTTTAAAACAAATTTCCTGCAAATTTTGGAATAATTTATTGTTAAGAAATCAAGCCAAATTGCTCAGATTTCAAAGGGTTGATTTTTTTGTCTTTGGTTTCTCTCTTTAAAAAGCAAACATGGTAGTTATCAAGAGCTCTTTATCTTAAAATCCTCACACACACACACACACATATATATATATATATATATATTCTTGTATCTTTTCTGTTTGCATCCATTATCATTCGCTTATCTGAGGCCAAGTCGTGGGGGCAACAGGCTAAGCAGAGCAAATCAGATGCTCCTCTCTGCAGCAACTCTCTCTAGTTCCTCCTGGGGGACCCCAAGGTGTTCCCAGGCCAGACAAGATATGTAACCCCCTCCAGTGTGTTCTGGATCTGCCCTGGGGCCTCCTACCAGTAGGACGTGCCTGGAACACCTCCAGTGGGAGGCACCCAGGAGGCATCCTGAACAAATGCCCAAACCACCTCAACGGGTCCCTTTAGACGTGAAAGAGCAGCGGCTCTACTCTAAGCTCCTCCCCCTATCTCTAAGGCTGAGCTCAGCCTCCTTGTGGAGAAAACTTATTTTGGCTGCTTGTATCCTCAGTCACTTTCTTTCGGTCACTACCCAGAGCTCATGACTATAGGTGAGGGTTGGAACACAGATGGACTGGTGAAGAAGGAGCTGAGCTGGGAGGCTCTTGATTTACCAGTCCAACACAACTACTGCATCTAAGCGGATGCCGCACCAAACCGCCTGTCCATCTCACCCTCCATTCTACCCACACTCGTGAGCAAGACCCCGAGATACTTGGACTGCTTTGCTTGGGGCAGTAATTCTCTCCTAACTCAGAGGGGACAGTCCACTGTTTTCCAGCAGAGAACCATGTCCTCAGACTTAGAGGTGCTGACTCTCATCCTGACCGTTTCACACTCGGCTACAAACCGCTCCAGTGCGTGCTGAAGGTCACAGTGTGATGAAGCAAACAGAACCGCATCATCTGCAAAGAGTGAGATACAATTCTGAGGTCCCCAAACCAGACCCCTTCATCACCCTGGCTGCGCTTTGAGATCCTGTCCATGAATATCACAAACAGAATCAGCGTCCTTTCGTATGAGCCTTTGACTTCTTGACCTCTCCTGACACTTTTTTTTATTTTTCGTCTTTATTTTATGCAGTTTCTTATTGTGTGTAAATTAACTACACTATCTTACCAACAAACAGCAACTTTATCCTAATAACAGTACTGACTGAGGATCCAAACTTTGATATATCTTATCCCTCTGAGTCACAGAGCTCCATTGTTGTCCACAAACAAGTATTGACTCAATATTGCTGGTTTTGGGCCTTCCACAGGATTTGGTGGTGACTATTTGAAGAGATGTTGTAAGAAGCAAAAATCTAGTCAACATTTAACACAAATGCATATTGTACACGAGAAAGCTCACCGATGATGAAGATGTTGCCCATGTCCTCACTGCCATTGCTCTGTGACTGGAAGTAGCGGATTGTAACGATATGGTATTGAACCACGCTGTTGTTGCCAATGTCATTATCTAGAGCCACAACCTTGATCAGATCTGAGCCCACTTTGGCATTCGCTGCAACTCCTGAAACCAGGGAGCAAAGATGGAAGGTTATGGTGGTTTCACATAGACCAACATACACATACAAGAACACAGATTACCTGCAGTGTACTCCGCCTTAGTGAAGCGTGGTTTCTGGTCATTGATGTCTTCCAGTTCAATGCGGACTTCCAGCAGGCTGGGGTCACGGGCAGGGTCCAGGGCTTTGGCACGAGCTGCCCTTTGACCTCTGGGAGGAGTCCAGCTCCTGTTGCTCGAAGCCTTGATGATAATGGAGTAGACCGGGATCTCCTCCCGGTCCAGATCCTTATGCAACTTCAGCTCTCCGTCTAGACTCAAGCCAAAGTTTCCATCATTGTTTCCCCCTGCAGGAAGACATAGTGTACAGACATGTATACAGATGTCCTCATTATTCCTACGCTTTTGAAGTAAGAGTACTTTCATCTGACCACACAATGGATACAAGAAAAACTCATTATCAACACCTGGTTTACAGCAGGGGCATCCAGACTTTTCGGAATTTTCTCATTATTTAACAACATAATATACTATGCGATTGCTTTGCACTTTTAGACAACATGCTATACTATTACGTTTTTTCTCACTTTTTGACAGCAAACCATACAATGTTTTTCTAACTTTTTGACAACTTACTATACTTTGGTATTTTTTCGATTGTTTTTAACGACATATGACTATTTTGTAACACTTTGTTTAGACATGCTACTCTATGCTGTTTTCCCCACTTTCTGACACCAGAATACGATGATCTTTTTGTGGAACGGACTGAAGGGACACTGGTGCAAAGACACTGGTGCAAAGACTGTTCTAACAACAAAGAAAGAAGAGAAAATCCCACATCCCATGTCAGACTGAAAGCAGGAGGAGGACGCCAGTGACAGAGCAGCCTGCAGCACACACACACAACATTGGGTGAGTCATAATCTCAAACTGTTTATGATAAAATAGTGAATGCCAATGAATATACTAAAGCTAAGGTTAAAACTACCAAACATGAACAGCCCTTAATTGTGATGTATCTATGTATGTATTAACATAAAGGATTTAGAAAATTGCCTGAGCAAATTTTAATATTGCAGCAAATTATGTATTTTCAGTTGATTTAGCAGGTACATTATCTGTCCTAAAAGTGTTAACATCACTTAAACCATCTTAAAAGGGTGGCAGATATTGCAAAACTATAGTGCTGGTGTCATCTCTGTGACGAAACTCTGCACCATACCCTCATCATGCCCACTCGCTGACACCATGATGAAGCACTTTTTTCTGTTATCAGAACATTGTCAAATTGACTAGATAGGGGGCGATCTAATGTGCCATTATGCATTGTGTTAACTTCATGTTTAGATGAGTTAAAGTAACCACACTGCCTGTGAACACGGCAAAATGGTGAAATGCAGACCAAACTCACACCTACACACATTAGAATGGTCTCTCGACGACAGCACAAGCACACACAGCACCCAAGCAACCTGTGACATGAAAACAGGCTGATCACACAGCACATCACATGTATCTGACGGACCAGATCAAAGTTTTGAAAGTTTGAGAAAGTATGGTGTGAAATATATCAGGAAGTAGAAAGGTTGTGTTAACAACATGTTTTCTGGACATAGGAGGCTGCCGCTGTTTCTGTATCTCTGTCTCAGAATGAGCTGTATGATGCTGGCAAGCACCTTTTTTTCCTGACATGTTTTTTTTTGTGTTTTTGTAATTTTCAATTGTACAGCACTTTGTAACGTTGGTTTTGGTAAGTGCTAAATAAACTTTATTATTATTATTATTATTATTATTATTATTATTATTATTATCATAGTGCTATTATTATTATCATTATATTATTATTATTATTATTATTATTATTATTATTATGACCCTCAGACTGCCTAAACCCGACCTACCTGTTACTCAGTTTATTGACTGAGCTGCAGCAGTGCTTGCATCACATGTTGGGCCGCTGCAGCTTATGCAGCTACTTTCTGTGGTTCAAGATTCCCTCCATGTTGTCTTGTTATACACACCCACTGAAGTTAACCCTGACACTGAAGTTAACCCTTTCTGTTCTCCAATCACTCTCTACTCCACAGTAAAGTGCTCTCTGGTCAGAATCTGGCGCAAGAGGGGGAATGTGTACTGTTATTAACTCTGCATTCTACACACAGGGATTTTTACAGGAAGTGTATGGTTTGTGCAGCCAACAATGCATAAACCATTTGGCCATTTTATTATGAATTTCATAAACTAACACAATGTGAAGAAAAGAAATACTGTCTCGTTAATGTTGACAGGTTCAGTAAATGCGCTGAAGTTTTTTTTCCCACAGCTAAAACAAGGCACTGCTCACTGAAATAATATATGGGGTATTTCAACAATCAGTTGTGATGACTGACTGGCAATGTGCTCTCTAAAGTGTTGCACTTCTTAGGCTTTAAATATATATATATATATATATTTTATCACTTCTAATATGTCATTACTGTTTTTATCATCCACAGTGCACGGGTGCTATGGAACGTGAAAATTGTACAGTCAAGGCAAAACTGCTGAAAGGTTGCAATGAAACTGGACCGTCATGAGCTAAAGCACTTCCGCCAGTGCTTGCATAAGAAACGGACATGGACTCACCCCCTTTGAAAACGTTTTCAGGGGACCACACCGAAATGAAAGAGGTCCAGTTAAGCATTGTATTCCATCTACAACCTCATGTGATGATGAAATGCTGTGATACTGTGCTAACCTGTTGCTACTCTGTCAGCATTGCATTCTCAGGTGAAAGGTGCCCTCAGCAGCCACAGCGGTGCTAAAGAACCTGAAGCCAGGCGATTAGGTGCTCATGAGAGACCACAGGAGGCGTTACTGGAGGCAGAGGCAATATCACTGTCCATTTATCACATCCCCACTGAAGTAGCTGTAAAGGTTGCAGTAAAGGCTACTTGGGTCCATGCCAGCCATTTCAAACTTGTCCCTTAACCATATGACGACACAGGGCCCTCTGTTTACTTTTCAAATACATTAACTAATGCGCAGAGAAAAATTAAAGTCATCACAACGCGAGAATTCATCAGGAGTGTAGGCGGATCGCTGCTCCTCACTCATAACACTATAACTCATTTGCACCAACAGAAAATGCTTTACATTCATCCTTATAACATAACGCCAAATGGGTTATTCGCAAAGATAAGGAACTGAAGAGGAATGTTGTAACAGACACAACATGGATGATAGAGTGGTTTGACTTTATGTTTGAAAAATAGAAATCATTTATTCTGACTGTTGTATCTGCACTTTATGTCTCTATGGTAGGGTTTGCCCTGTTCGGATGAGCCATTATTCCGTCTGTCAGAGGTCTTATTGTCAGAGATACTTAAAGGTCAGCTACACACCAAATGTCAAAAAAATGTCCAAAAACATCATGATATAGCATTCCGAAAAAATTAACGAAAACGTCATAGTATAGTATGTCTAAAATGTCAAAATACGACATGTCTATAAAGCAGCTGAAAAGTACATAAAATAGCATATCTAGACATGTCATAGCATAGACTGTCGAAAAAATGACCAAAAACATCATACTATTGTGTGTCAAAAAACGTTAAATTTTGACATATAAAAAAAAAAAAAGGCTGAAAATGAAATATTTTAACTATGGCGTTTTCGGCCATTTTTTTGACATGCTAAATTGTGACGTTAATTCCACTTTATATACTATCTCTCTGTCTCTATCTGTCTCTACAAGTTATAATATGTTGTTTTTCAGCCATTTTTATGACGTCAAAATTCAGCGTTTCTCAATGTACTATACTATGGCGTTTTTGGCCATTTTTTCAAAATGCTAAATTATTAAGTTTTTGGACTTTTTGGCCTTTATTCCCACTTTGTATACCATGACAGGTTTCTACAAGCTACTATATGTCATTTTTAGCCATCTTTATTCATTCGTTCATTTTCCGTAACCGCTTGTCCTTGCAAGGGACGCGGGGGGCTGGAGCCAATCCCAACTGTCATTGGACGGAAGGCGGGGTACACGCTGGACAGGTCGCCAGACTATCGCAGACACCCTTTCACGCTCACCGTCACTCCTAAGGGCAATTTAAAGTCACCAATCAACCTGACCTGCATGTCTTCGGAATGTGGGAGGAAGCCGGAGACCCCGGAGAGAACCAACACAGATACGGGAGAACACGCAAATGTGGGCACGGGCCCACAGAAGGGCCCCCGCCTACGGACCGACCCCCGTTCCAATCCGGGATCAATCCAGGGACCCTCTTGCTGTGAGGGAACAGTGCTAACCACGACGCCATCATGCCGCCCTAAGCCATCTTTAGGACATGTCAAATTTTTTTTACATTTTCTCCACATGCTATACTATGGTGTTTTTATCGATTTTTTGGCCATTCTAAAATAGGACATTTTGGACTTTTTTGGGTATTATTTCCACTTTGTATACTATGACGTGTCTCTACAAGCTATATGTTATTTTCATCAATTTTTAAAATTTTTTTTTTTTTTGTTTTTTTGCCATTTCTTGGATATGCTTAATTTTGAAGCTTTTGGACGTTTTTGGCTTTATTTCCGCTTGTATGTTATAATGCATCTCTAAAAGCTTAAATAAGTTGTTTTCAGCCATTTTTATGACATTTTAAAATTGTTTTTCGACATACTATACTATGGTGTTTTTGGCCATTTTTTCAACATGCTAAATTATGAAGTTTTGGGCTTTTTTGGCTTTCATTTCCACCTTGTATACAATGACGCATCTCTAGAAACTATAATATGCTGTTTTCAGCCATTTTTATGACATGTTAAATTTTAACATTTTTCGACATACATACTATACGATGGTGTTTATGGCCATTTCTTCAACATGTTAAATTATGATGAAGTTATTGGACTTTTTGGCCGTTATTCCCACTTTGTATACTGTGACAGGTCTCTACAAGCTATTATATGTCGTTTTCAGCCATTTTTATGACATGTATGACATTTTGACATTTTTCGACATACTATACTATGGTTTTTGGCCATTTTTTCAACACCCAAATTGTGATGTGTTTGGAATTTTTTGACCTTTATTCCCACTTTGTATAGTACGATAGGTCTCTATAAGCTATTATATGTCGTTTTCAGACATTTTTTGGCCTTTATTCCCAACGTTGTACACTATGATAGGTCTCTTCAAGCTAGTATATGTCGTTTTCAACCATTTTTTCATTGCATGTCAAATTTTGACACTTTCGACATAGTTTACTATGACGTTTTTGGCCATTTTTTCAACATGCTAAATAATGACGTTTGACGTCAAATTTTGACTTTTTCGACATACTATACTATGGCGTTTTTGGCATTTTTTTCAACATGCTAAATTATGATGTTTTTGGACTTTTTTGGCCTTTATTCCCACTTTGTATAGTATAATAGGTCTCTACAGGTCTCTAAATTATGACATTTTTGGACTTTTTCTGCCTTTATTCCCACTTTGTATAGTACAATAGGTCTCTACAAGCTATATATGTCGTTTTCAGACATTTTTATGACATACCAAATTTTGACTTTTTCAACATACTATACTATGGTGTTTTTGGCCATTTTTTCAACATGCTAAATAATGAAGTTTTTGGACTTTTTTGGCCTTTATTCCCACGTTGTACACTATGATAGGTCTCTTCAAGCTAGTATATGTCGTTTTCAACCATTTTCATTACATGTCAAATTTTGATTTTTTCGACATACTATACTATGGCGTTTTTGGCCATTTTTTCAACATGCGAAATTGTTAAGTTTTTTGGACTTTTTCTGCCTTTTTTCCCACTTTGTATAGTATGATAGGTCTCTGCAATGTATTATATATTGTTTTCAGCCATTTTTATGAATGTCAAATTTTGACTTTTTCGACATACTATATACTATGGCGTTTTGGCCATTTTTTCAGTATGCTAAATTATGAAGTTTTTGGACTTTTCTGTCCTTTATTCCCACTTTGTATATTATAATAGGTCTCTACAAGCAATTATATGTCGTTTTCAGCCATTTTTATGACATGTCATTTTGACTTTTTCGACATACTATACTATGGCGTTTTTGGCCATTTTTTCAACATGCTAAATAATGACGTTTGACGTTTTTTGACTTTTTCAACATACTATACTATGGCGTTTTTGGCCATTTTTTTCAACATGCTAAATAATGAAGTTTTTTGGACTCTTTATTCCCAAGTTGTACACTATGATAGGTCTTTCAAGCTAGTATATTCGTTTTCAACCATTTTCATTACATGTCAAATTTTTGACACTTTCGACATACTATACTATGGCGTTTTTTGGCCATTTTTTTCAACATGCGAAATTGTTAAGTTTTTGGACTTTTTCTGCCTTTATTCCCACTTTGTATAGTTGATAGGTCTCTGCAATGTATTATTATATATTGTTTCAGCCATTTTTATGACATGTCAAATTTTGACACTTTCGACATAATATACTATGGCGTTTTTGGCCATTTTTTCAACATGCTAAATTGTTAAGTTCTTGGACTTTTTTTTGCCTTTATTCCCACTTTGTATGGTATGATAGGTCTCTACAAGCTATTATATGTCATTTTCAGCCATTTTTATGAGATGACAAATTTTGACATTTTTCGACATACTATACTATGGCATTTTACGCTATTTTTTCAACATGCTGCTAAATAATGTAGGTTTTGGAATTTGTCGGTCTTTATTCCCACTGTGTATACTATGATAGGTCTAAAGTATTATATGCAATTTTCAGCCATTTTTATGTTCTGTCAGAATTTGACAGTTCTTGTCATACTATAATATAGCGCTTTTGGCAATTTTTTCAACATGCTAAATTGTGAAACTTTTGGACTTTTTTGGCCTTTATTCACACTTTGGATACTATGATGGGTCTCTACAAGCCATAATATGTTGTTTTCAGCCATTTTTATCTTATGTCAAAATTTGACTTTTCGTCATACTGTACTGTTTACAGGTGATGCCGTTTTTTTTTTTGTTGTTGTTTTGTATGGGGGTTGTGGTAATCTCATTATTCAGACTGATGATGTCATCGGAGGTATGCACGTCATCGAGGATGCTTTCCTTCTGTACCCTGGGGTGTTCCTCTGACTGTGTCTCGTTTCTCCTCCTCTTGCTGCACGCCTTCCTGCCAACCAATCAGGTGGTGCCAGTGGTCCCGCCTTCCTTCCTTTTGATGAGTGCTTCCTCCAGTGATGTGTTTTTCTAGTGTCTTTTTAAGTCCGTTGTACCTTTGCTAGGGGGCGGCTGTTCTTACCCATGAGCAGTTCGCCCTGGTATATTGTGCTGGTGTGATCAATGTAAACTCGTGATTGTTAACTTGGTACTTCTTCATGTTAACTCATGTACGAAGGAGCTGGGCTCTAGATTAACTTTTGTTGTATTTCATGTTTACACTGGTTGCCATCGCACCACATCCAGATAATTATTTGTCTAACAAACTAGCCTTCGGTGGCTGTGTGTGTTATTTATGTTTTGGGCAACAGGGAAAGTTGAAGTAAGCTGTGGAGTGGGTGTGGTAGGTATAAGGGGTTTTATTTTGTTTATTGATTTGCTGCTGCTAACCCGCTTCCCTATCACGTTGTTCGTTTGCATATGTGTGTGCTGCTCGCTTGATGCTAGGCCATTTCAGTCGTTCATACTTGTGTTGAACAATAAACGTTTTTTCCTCCTGTTTAAAAACATTGTGCTGTGTTGCATCCCATTTTTGTCCCCCGATTTTAATATCTTGGGCTGTAACATATACTATGGCGTTTTTGGTCATTTTTTCAACATGCTAAATTATGAAGTTTTTGGACTTTTTGGCCTTTATCCCCCTTTTGTATTGTAATAGGTCTCTACAAGCAATTATATGTCGTTTTCAGCCATTTTTATGACATGTCAAATTTTGACTTTTTCGACATACTATACTATGGCGTTTTTGGCCATTTTTTCAACATGCTAAAAAATGAAGTTTTTGGACTTTTTCTGTCCTTTATTCCCACTTTGTATAGTATGATAGGGCTCTATAAGCTATTATATGTCGTTTTCAGCCATTTTTATGACATGTCAAATTTTGACTTTTTCGACATACTATACTATGGCGTTTTTGGCCATTTTTTCAACATGCTAAATTATGAAGTTTTTGGACTTTTACTGCCTTTATTCCCACTTTGTATATTATAATAGGTCTCTACAAACAATTATATGTCGTTTTCAGCCATTTTTATGACATGTCAAAACTTTGACTTTTTCGACATACTATACTATGGCGTTTTTGGCCATTTTTTTTTTCAACATGCTAAATATGAAGTTTTTGGACTTTTTCTGCCTTTATTCCCACTTTGTATATTATAATAGGGCTCTATAAGCTATTATATGTCGTTTTCAGCCATTTTTATGACATGTCAAATTTTGACTTTTTCGACATACTATACTATGGCGTTTTTGGCCATTTTTTCAACATGCTAAAAATTATAAGTTTTTGGACTTTTTACTGCCTTTATTCCCACTTTGTATATTATAATAGGTCTCTACAAACAATTATATGTCGTTTTCAGCCATTTTTATGACATGTCAAATTTGACTTTTTCGACATACTATACTATGGCGTTTTTGGCCATTTTTTCAACATGCTAAATTATGAAGTTTTTGGACTTTTTCTGCCTTTATTCCCACTTTGTATATTATAATAGGTCTCTACAAGCTATTATATGTCGTTTTCAGCCATTTTTATGACATGTCAAATTTTGACTTTTTCGACATACTATACTATGGCGTTTTTGGCCATTTTTTCAACATGCTAAATAATGAAGTTTTTGGACTTTTCTGCCTTTATTCACACTTTTGTATAGTATATAGGTCTCTATCATAAGCTATTATATGTTGTTTTCAGCCATTTTTTATGACATGTCAAATTTTGACTTTTTTCGACATACTATACTATGGCATTTTTGGCCATTTTTTCAACATGCTAAATTAATAAGTTTTTTTGGACTTTTTTCTGCCTTTATTCCCACTTTGTATATTATAATAGGTCTCTACAAGCTATTATATGTCGTTTTCAGCCATTTTTATGACATGTCAAATTTTGACTTTTTCGACATACTATACTATGGCGTTTTTGGCCATTTTTTCAACATGCTAAATTATGAAGTTTTTGGACTTTTCTGCCTTTATTCCCACTTTGTATATTATAATAGGTCTCTACAAGCAATTATATGTCGTTTTCAGCCATTTTTATGACATGTCAAATTTTGACTTTTTCGACATACTATACTATGGCGTTTTTTGGCCATTTTTTCAACATGCTAAATTATGAAGTTTTTGGACTTTTTTGGCCTTTATTCCCACTTTGTATATATAATAGGGCTCTACAAGCTATTATATGTGTTTTCAGCCATTTTTATGACATGTCAAATTTTGACTTTTTCGACATACTATACTATGGCGTTTTTGGCCATTTTTTTCAACATGCTAAATTATGAAGTTTTTGGACTTTTTCTGTCCTTTATTCCCACTTTGTATAGTATGGGCTCTATAAGCTATTATATGTCGTTTTCAGCCATTTTTTATGACATGTCAAATTTTGACTTTTTTCGACATACTATACTATGGTGTTTTTGGCCATTTTTTCAACATGCTAAATAATGAAGTTTTTTGGACTTTTTTGGCCTTTATTCCCACTTTGTATATATGTATAATAGGTCTCTATAAGCTATAATATGTTGTTTTCAGCCATTTTTATGACATGTCAAATTTTGACTTTTTCGACATACTATACTATGGCGTTTTTGGCCATTTTTTCAACATGCTAAATTATGAAGTTTTTGGACTTTTTCTGCCTTTATTCCCACTTTGTATATATAATAGGTCTCTACAAGCTATTATATGTCGTTTTCAGCCATTTTTATGACATGTCAAATTTTGACTTTTTCGACATACTATACTATGGCGTTTTTTGGCCATTTTTTTCAACATGCTAAATTATGAAGTTTTTGGACTTTTTTGGCCTTTATTCCCACTTTGTATATTATAATAGGTCTCTACAGCTATATATGTGTTGTTTTCAGCCATTTTTATGACATGTCAAATTTTGACTTTTTTCGACATACTATACTATGGCGTTTTTGGCCATTTTTTTTCAACATGCAAAAATTATGAAGTTTTTGGACTTTTTTGGCCTTTATTCCCACTTTTGTATATATGATAGGGTCTCATAAGCTATTATATGTCGTTTTCAGCCATTTTTATGACATGTCAAATTTTGACTTTTTCGACATACTATACTATGGCGTTTTTGGCCATTTTTTCAACATGCTAAATTATGAAGTTTTTTGGACTTTTTTGCCTTTATTCCCACTTTGTATATTATAATAGGTCTCTACAAGCTATTATATGTCGTTTTCAGCCATTTTTATGACATGTCAAAATTTGACTTTTTTCGACATACTATATACTATGGCGTTTTTGGCCATTTTTTTCAACATGCTAAATATGAAGTTTTTGGACTTTTTTCTGCCTTTATTCCCACTTTGTATATATATAATAGGTCTCTACAAGCTATTATATGTCGTTTTCAGCCATTTTTGACATGTCAAAATTTTGACTTTTTCGACATACTATACTATGGCGTTTTTGGCCATTTTTTTCAACATGCAAAATAATGAAGTTTTTGGACTTTTTTGCCTTTATTCCCACTTTGTATAGTATGATAGGGCTCTATAAGCTATATATGTTGTTTTCAGCCATTTTTTATGACATGTCAAATTTTGACTTTTTCGACATACTATACTATGGCGTTTTTGGCCATTTTTTCAACATGCTAAATTATGAAGTTTTTGGACTTTTCTGGCCTTTATTCCCACTTTTGTATATTATAATAGGTCTCTACAAGCTATATATATGTCGTTTTCAGCCATTTTTATGACATGTCAAAATTTGACTTTTTCGACATACTATACTATGGCGTTTTTTTGGCCATTTTTTCAACATGCTAAATTATGAAGTTTTTGGACTTTTTTGCCTTTATTCCCACTTTGTATATTATAATAGGTCTCTAAGCTATTTATATATGTCGTTTTCAGCCATTTTTATGACATGTCAAATTTTGACTTTTTTCGACATACTATACTATGGCGTTTTTGGCCATTTTTTCAACATGCTAAATTATGAAGTTTTTGGACTTTTTTGCCTTTATTCCCACTTTGTATATTATAATAGGTCTCTACAAGCTATTATATATGTGTTTTCAGCCATTTTTATGACATGTCAAATTTTGACTTTTTCGACATCGACTATACTATGGCGTTTTTGGCCATTTTTTCAACATGCTAAATAATGAAGTTTTTGGACCTTTTTCTGCCTTTATTCCCACTTTGTATGTATAATAGGTCTCTACAAGCTATATATATGTGTTTTCAGCCATTTTTATGACATGTCAAATTTTGACTTTTTCGACATACTATACTATGGCGTTTTTGGCCATTTTTTCAACATGCTAAATTATGAAGTTTTTGGACTTTTCTGCCTTTATTCCCACTTTGTATGCTATACGATAGGTCTCTAACAAGCTATTATATGTCTTTTCAGCCATTTTTTTATGACATGTCAAATTTTGACTTTTTCGACATACTATACTATGGCGTTTTTGGCCATTTTTTTTCAACATGCTAAATTATGAAGTTTTTAGACTTTTTCTGCCTTTATTCCCACTTTGTATATTATAATAGGTCTCTACAAACAATTATATGTCGTTTTCAGCATTTTTATGACATGTCAAATTTTGACTTTTTTCGACATACTATACTATGGCGTTTTTTTGGCCATTTTTTCAACATGCTAAATTATGAAGTTTTTGGACTTTTTTGGCCTTTATTCCCACTTTTGTATGTATAATAGGTCTCTACAAGCTATAATATATGTCGTTTTCAGCCATTTTTATGACATGTCAAATTTTGACTTTTTTCGACATACTATACTATGGCGTTTTTGGCCATTTTTTTCAACATGCTAAATTATGAAGTTTTTGGACTTTTTTGGCCTTTATTCCCACTTTGTATGCTATAATAGGTCTCTACAAGCTATTATATGTCGTTTTCAGCCATTTTTATGACATGTCAAATTTTGACTTTTTCGACATACTATACTATGCGTTTTTGGCCATTTTTTCAACATGCTAAAATTAGAAGTTTTTTGGACTTTTTTGGCCTTTATTCCCACTTTGTATATAATAGGTCTCTACAAGCTATAATATGTTGTTTTCAGCCATTTTTATGACATGTCAAATTTTGACTTTTTTCGACATACTATACTATGGCGTTTTTGGCCATTTTTTCAACATGCTAAATTATGAAGTTTTTGACTTTTCTGGCCTTTATTCCCACTTTGTATATATAAGGTCTCTATAAGCTATTATATGTCGTTTTCAGCCATTTTTATGACATGTCAAAATTTTTGACTTTTTTCGACATACTATACTATGGCGTTTTTGGCCATTTTTTCAACATGCTAAATATGAAGTTTTTGGACTTTTTTGGCCTTTATTCCCACTTTGTATATTATAATAGGTCTCTACAAGCTATTATATGTCGTTTTCAGCCAGCCATTTTTTATGACATGTCAATTTTGACTTTTTCGACATACTATACTATGCGTTTTTGGCCATTTTTTTTCAACATGCTAAATAATGAGTTTTTGGACTTTTCTGGCCTTTATTCCACTTTTGTATGCTATATAATAGGTCTCTATCAATAATATATATGTCGTTTTCAGCCATTTTTATGACATGTCAAATTTTGACTTTTTTCGACATACTATACTATGGCGTTTTTGGCCATTTTTTTTTCAACATGCTAAATTATGAAGTTTTTGGACTTTTTTGGCCTTTATTCCCACTTTGTATAGCTATGGATAGGTCTCTATAAGCTATTATATATGTCGTTTTCAGCCATTTTTTATGACATGTCAAATTTTGACTTTTTTCGACATACTATACTATGGCGTTTTTGGCCATTTTTTCAACATGCTAAATTATGAAGTTTTTTGGACTTTTTTGGCCTTTATTCCCACTTTGTATATTATAATAGGGTCTCTACAAGCTATTATATGTCGTTTTCAGCCATTTTTATGACATGTCAAATTTTGACTTTTTCGACATACTATACTATTGGTTTTTGGCCATTTTTTCAACATGCTAAAATTATGAAGTTTTTGGACTTTTTTGGCCTTTATTCCCACTTTGTATATATAGGGGTCTCTATAAGCTATAATATGTTGTTTTTCAGCCATTTTTATGACATGTCAAATTTTGACATTTTTTTCGACATACTATACTATGGCGTTTTTGGCCATTTTTTCAACATGCTAAATTATATGAAGTTTTTTGGACTTTTCTGCCTTTATTTCCCACTTTGTATATTATAATAGGTCTCTCTACAAGCATATTATAGTGTCGTTTTCAGCCATTTTTATGACATGTCAAATTTTGACTTTTTTCGACATACTATACTATGGTTTTTTGGCCATTTTTTTTTTTCAACATGCTAAATTATGAAAGTTTTTGGACTTTTTTGGCCTTTATTCCCACTTTGTATATATGGCGGTCTCTACAAGCTATTATATGTCGTTTTCAGCCATTTTTATGACATGTCAAATTTTGACTTTTTCGACATACTATACTATGGCGTTTTTGGCCATTTTTTCAACATGCTAAATTATGAAGTTTTTGGACTTTTTTGGCCTTTATTCCCACTTTGTGTATATATATAATAGGTCTCTACAAGCTATTATATATGTTGTTTTCAGCCATTTTTATGACATGTCAAATTTTGACTTTTTTCGACATACTATACTATGGCGTTTTTGGCCATTTTTTCAACATGCTAAATTATGAAGTTTTTGGACTTTTTTGGCCTTTATTCCCACTTTGTGTATATAATAGGTCTCTACAAGCTATTAATATGTGTGTTTTCAGCCATTTTTATGACGGTCAAAATTTGACTTTTTTCGACATACTATACTATGGCGTTTTTGGCCATTTTTTCAACATGCTAAATTATGAAGTTTTTGGACTTTTTTCTGCCTTTATTCCCACTTTGTATGCTATGCACGATAGGTCTCTATAAGCTATTATATGTGTTTTCAGCCATTTTTATGACATGTCAAATTTGACTTTTTTCGACATACTATACTATGCGTTTTTGGCCATTTTTTCAACATGCTAAAAAAATGAAGTTTTTGGACTTTTTTGGCCTTTATTCCCACTTTTGTATGTATATAATAGGTCTCTAAAAGCTATAATATGTTGTTTTCAGCCATTTTTATGACATGTCAAATTTTGACTTTTTTCGACATACTATACTATGGCGTTTTTGGCCATTTTTTTCAACATGCTAAATTATGAAGTTTTTGGACTTTTCTGCCTTTATTCCCACTTTGTATATTATAATAGGTCTCTACAAGCAATTATATGTCGTTTTCAGCCATTTTTATGACATGTCAAATTTGACTTTTTTCGACATACTATACTATGGCGTTTTTGGCCATTTTTTCAACATGCTAAATTATGAAGTTTTTGGACTTTTTTGGCCTTTATTCCCACTTTGTATACTATAATAGGTCTCTACAAGCTATTATATGTCGTTTTCAGCCATTTTTATGACATGTCAAATTTTGACTTTTTCGACATACTATACTATGGCGTTTTTGGCCATTTTTTTCAACAACATGCTAAATTATGAAGTTTTTGGACTTTTTTGGCCTTTATTCCCACTTTTGTATATATAATAGGTCTCTACAAGCTATATATGTCGTTTTCAGCCATTTTTATGACATGTCAAATTTTGACTTTTTTCGACATACTATACTATGGCGTTTTTGGCCATTTTTTTTCAACATGCTAAATTATGAAGTTTTTGGACTTTTTGCCTTTATTCCCACTTTGTATAGTATAGGTCTCTATAAGCTATTATATGTCGTTTTCAGCCATTTTTATGACATGTCAAATTTTGACTTTTTCGACATACTATACTATGGCTTTTTTGGCCATTTTTTTCAACATGCTAAATTATGAAGTTTTTGGACTTTTTTGGCCTTTATTCCCACTTTGTATATAATAGGTCTCTACAAGCTATTATATGTCGTTTTCAGCCATTTTTATGACATGTCAAATTTTGACTTTTTTTCGACATACTATACTATGCGTTTTTGGCCATTTTTTCAACATGCTAAATTATGAAGTTTTTGGACTTTTCTGGCCTTTATTCCCACTTTGTATATTATGATAGGCTCTCTATAAGCTATTATATGTCGTTTTCAGCCATTTTTATGACATGTCAAATTTTGACTTTTTCGACATACTATACTATGGCGTTTTTGGCCATTTTTTCAACATGCTAAATAATGAAGTTTTTGGACTTTTTGCCTTTATTCCCACTTTGTATATGTATAATAGGTCTCTATAAGCTATTATATGTCGTTTTTCAGCCATTTTTTGACATGTCAAATTTTGACTTTTTTCGACATACTATACTATGGCGTTTTTGGCCATTTTTTCAACATGCTAAATTATGAGTTTTTTTGACTTTTTCTGCCTTTATTCCCACTTTGTATATTATAATAGGTCTCTACAAGCAATTATATGTCGTTTTCAGCCATTTTTATGACATGTCAAATTTTGACTTTTTTCGACATACTATACTATGGCTTTTTTGGCCATTTTTTTTCAACATGCTAAATAATGAGTTTTTGGACTTTTTTGCCTTTATTCCCACTTTGTATATTATAATAGGTCTCTACAAGCATTATATGTCGTTTTCAGCCATTTTTATGACATGTCAAAATTTTGACTTTTTTCGACATACTATACTATGGCGTTTTTGGCCATTTTTTCAACATGCTAAATTATGAAGTTTTTGGACTTTTTTGGCCTTTATTCCCACTTTGTATATATATAATAGGTCTCTACAAGCTATTATATGTCGTTTTCAGCCCATTTTTATGACATGTCAAATTTTGACTTTTTTCGACATACTATACTATGGCGTTTTTGGCCATTTTTTCAACATGCTAAATTATGAAGTTTTTGGACTTTTTTGGCCTTTATTCCCACTTTGTATATTATAATAGGTCTCTACAAGCAATTATAGGTCGTTTTCAGCCATTTTTATGACATGTCAAATTTTGACTTTTTCGACATACTATACTATGGCGTTTTTGGCCATTTTTTCAACATGCTAAATTATGAAGTTTTTGGACTTTTTTGGCCTTTTTCCCACTTTTGTATAGCTATAGGCGCATCTACTAGCAAGCTATTATATGTCGTTTTCAGCCATTTTTATGACATGTCAAATTTTGACTTTTTTTCGACATACTATACTATGGCGTTTTTGGCCATTTTTTCAACATGCTAAATTATGAAGTTTTTGGACTTTTTTGGCCTTTATTCCCACTTTTATATTATAATAGGTCTCTACAAAGCTATTATATGTCGTTTTCAGCCATTTTTATGACATGTCAAATTTGACTTTTTTCGACATACTATACTATGGCGTTTTTGGCCATTTTTTTTTCAACATGCTAAATTATGAAGTTTTTTGGACTTTTTTGGCCTTTATTCCCACTTTGTATTATAATGGCGCTCTCTACAAGCTATTATATGTCGTTTTCAGCCATTTTTATGACATGTCAAATTTTGACTTTTTTCGACATACTATACTATGGCGTTTTTGGCCATTTTTTTCAACATGCTAAATTATGAAGTTTTTGGACTTTTTTGGCCTTTATTCCCACTTTGTATATATGATAGGGCATCTCTATAAGCTATTATATGTGTTTTCAGCCATTTTTATGACATGTCAAATTTTGACTTTTTCGACATACTATACTATGGCGTTTTTGGCCATTTTTTTTCAACATGCTAAATTATGAAGTTTTTTGGACTTTTTTGGCCTTTATTCCCACTTTGTATATTATAATAGGTCTCTACAAGCTATTATATGTCGTTTTCAGCCATTTTTATGACATGTCAAATTTTGACTTTTTCGACATACTATACTATGGCGTTTTTGGCCATTTTTTTTTCAACATGCTAAATTATGAAGTTTTTTGGACTTTTTTTGGCCTTTATTCCCACTTTGTATATAATATGATAGGTCTCTATAAGCTATTATATGTTGTCGTTTTCAGCCATTTTTATGACATGTCAAATTTTGACTTTTTTCGACATACTATACTATGGCGTTTTTGGCCATTTTTTTCAACATGCTAAATTATGAAGTTTTTGGACTTTTTTGGCCTTTATTCCCACTTTGTATATTATATAGGTCTCTACAAGCAATTATATGTCGTTTTCAGCCATTTTTATGACATGTCAAAATTTGACTTTTTTCGACATACTATACTATGGCGTTTTTGGCCATTTTTTCAACATGCTAAATTATGAAGTTTTTGGACTTTTTTGCCTTTATTCCCACTTTGTATATTATATAGCATCTCTCTACAAGCTATTATATGTCGTTTTCAGCCATTTTTATGACATGTCAAAATTTGACTTTTTCGACATACTATACTATGGCGTTTTTGGCCATTTTTTCAACATGCTAAAATTAAGTTTTTGGACTTTTTTTGGCCTTTATTCCCACTTTGTATTATAATAGGTCTCTACAAGCAATAATATGTGTTTTTCAGCCATTTTTATGACATGTCAAAAATTTTGACTTTTTCGACATACTATACTATGGCGTTTTTGGCCATTTTTTTCAACATGCTAAATTATGAAGTTTTTGGACTTTTTTGGCCTTTATTCCCACTTTGTATATAATAGGTCTCTACAAGCTATTATATGTCGTTTTCAGCCATTTTTATGACATGTCAAATTTTGACTTTTTTCGACATACTATACTATGGCGTTTTTGGCCATTTTTTTTTCAACATGCTAAATTATGAAGTTTTTGACTTTTTCTGGCCTTTATTCCCACTTTGTATAGCTATAATAGGTCTCTATAAGCTAATTATGTCGTTTTCAGCCATTTTTATGACATGTCAAAATTTGACTTTTTTCGACATACTATACTATGCGTTTTTGGCCATTTTTTTCAACATGCTAAATTATGAAGTTTTTGGACTTTTTTGGCCTTTATTCCCACTTTGTATATTATAATAGGTCTCTAGCAATTATTATATGTCGTTTTCAGCCATTTTTATGACATGTCAAATTTGACTTTTTTCGACATACTATACTATGGCGTTTTTTTGGCCATTTTTTTCAACATGCTAAATTATGAAGTTTTTGACTTTTTCTGCCTTTATTCCCACTTTGTATAGCTATGATAGGGCTCTCTAAGCTATTATATGTGTTTTCAGCCATTTTTATGACATGTCAAATTTTGACTTTTTTCGACATACTATACTATGGCGTTTTTGGCCATTTTTTCAACATGCTAAATTATGAAGTTTTTGGACTTTTTTGGCCTTTATTCCCACTTTGTATATATATATAGGTCTCTCTACAAGCAATATTATATGTCGTTTTCAGCCATTTTTATGACATGTCAAATTTTGACTTTTTCGACATACTATACTATGGCGTTTTTGGCCATTTTTTTCAACATGCTAAATTATGAAGTTTTTGGACTTTTTTGGCCTTTATTCCCACTTTATATTATAATAGGTCTCTACAAGCTATTATATGTCGTTTTCAGCCATTTTTATGACATGTCAAAATTTGACTTTTTTCGACATACTATACTATGGCGTTTTTGGCCATTTTTTTTTCAACATGCTAAATTATGAAGTTTTTGGACTTTTTTGGCCTTTTTATTCCCACTTTGTATGCTATAATAGGTCTCTCTCTAAGCTATATATGTCGTTTTCAGCCATTTTTTATGACATGTCAAATTTTGACTTTTTTCGACACTATACTATACTGGCGTTTTTGGCCATTTTTTTTCAACATGCTAAATTATGAAGTTTTTGGACTTTTCTGGCCTTTATTCCCACTTTGTATATGTATGATAGGTCTCTACAAGCTATAATATGTCGTTTTCAGCCATTTTTATGACATGTCAAATTTTGACTTTTTCGACATACTATACTATGGCGTTTTTGGCCATTTTTTTTCAACATGCTAAATTATGAAGTTTTTGGACTTTTTTGGCCTTTATTCCCACTTTGTATATGCTACGATAGGTCTCTATAAGCTATTATATGTCGTTTTCAGCCATTTTTATGACATGTCAAAATTTGACTTTTTCGACATACTATACTATGGCGTTTTTGGCCATTTTTTCAACATGCTAAATAATGAAGTTTTTGGACTTTTTTGGCCTTTATTCCCACTTTGTATGCTAATAGGTCTCTATAAGCTATTAATATGTCGTTTTCAGCCATTTTTATGACATGTCAAATTTTGACTTTTTTCGACATACTATACTATGGCGTTTTTGGCCATTTTTTCAACATGCTAAATTATGAAGTTTTTGGACTTTTTTGCCTTTATTCCCACTTTGTATACTATAATAGGTCTCTACAAGCAATTATATGTCGTTTTCAGCCATTTTTATGACATGTCAAATTTTGACTTTTTCGACATACTATACTATGGCGTTTTTGGCCATTTTTTCAACATGCTAAATTATGAAGTTTTTGGACTTTTTTGGCCTTTATTCCCACTTTGTATATTATAATAGGTCTCTACAAGCAATTATATGTCGTTTTCAGCCATTTTTATGACATGTCAAATTTTGACTTTTTTCGACATACTATACTATGGCGTTTTTGGCCATTTTTTTTTCAACATGCTAAATTATGAAGTTTTTGGACTTTTTTCTGCCTTTATTCCCACTTTGTATATTATAATAGGTCTCTACTAAAAGCAATTATATGTCGTTTTCAGCCATTTTTATGACATGTCAAAATTTGACTTTTTTCGACATACTATACTATGGCGTTTTTGGCCATTTTTTTCAACATGCTAAATATGAAGTTTTTGGACTTTTTCTGGCCTTTATTCCCACTTTGTATATTATAATAGGTCTCTACAAGCAATTATATGTCGTTTTCAGCCATTTTTATGACATGTCAAAATTTTGACTTTTTCGACATACTATACTATGGCGTTTTTGGCCATTTTTTCAACATGCTAAATCATGAAGTTTTTGGACTTTTTTGGCCTTTATTCCCACTTTGTATATTATAATAGGTCTCTACAAGCAATTATATGTCGTTTTCAGCCATTTTTATGACATGTCAAATTTTGACTTTTTCGACATACTATACTATGGCGTTTTTGGCCATTTTTTCAACATGCTAAATAATGAAGTTTTTGGACTTTTTTGGCCTTTTTTCCCACTTTGTATGTATTATAATAGGGCTCTATAAGCTATAATATGTCGTTTTCAGCCATTTTTATGACATGTCAAATTTTGACTTTTTCGACATACTATACTATGGCGTTTTTGGCCATTTTTTTTCAACATGCTAAATTATGAAGTTTTTTGACTTTTTCTGCCTTTATTCCCACTTTGTATATTATAATAGGTCTCTCTACAAGCAATTATATGTCGTTTTCAGCCATTTTTATGACATGTCAAATTTTGACTTTTTCGACATACTATACTATGGCGTTTTTGGCCATTTTTTCAACATGCTAAATTATGAAGTTTTTGGACTTTTTTTGGCCTTTATTCCCACTTTGTATATTATAATAGGTCTCTACAAGCAATTATATGTCGTTTTCAGCCATTTTTATGACATGTCAAATTTGACTTTTTCGACATATACTATACTATGGCGTTTTGGCCATTTTTTCAACATGCTAAATTATGAAGTTTTTGGACTTTTTCTGTCCCTTTATTCCCACTTTGTATATGTATAATAGGTCTCTATAAAGCTATATATGTCGTTTTCAGCCATTTTTATGACATGTCAAATTTGACTTTTTTCGACATACTATACTATGGCGTTTTTTGGCCATTTTTTCAACATGCTAAATTATAAGTTTTTGACTTTTTTGGCCTTTATATTCACTTTGTATAGTATGATAGGCCTCTATAAGCTATTATATGTGTCGTTTTCAGCCATTTTTATGACATGTCAAAATTTGACTTTTTCGACATACTATACTATGGCGCTTTTTTGGCCATTTTTTCAACATGCTAAATTATGAAGTTTTTGGACTTTTTTGGCCTTTATTCCCACTTTGTATATATAATAATAGGTCTCTACAAGCAATTATATGTCGTTTTCAGCCATTTTTATGACATGTCAAATTTGACTTTTTCGACATACTATACTATGGCGTTTTTGGCCATTTTTTTCAACATGCTAAATAATGAAGTTTTGGACTTTTCTGGCCTTTATATTCACACTTTGTTGTTATATAATAGGTCTCTCATAAGCTATATATGTGTTTTCAGCCATTTTTATGACATGTCAAATTTTGACTTTTTCGACATACTATACTATGGCGTTTTTGGCCATTTTTTCAACATGCTAAATTATGAAGTTTTTTGGACTTTTTCTGCCTTTATTCCCACTTTGTATATTATAATAGGTCTCTACAAGCAATTATATGTCGTTTTCAGCCATTTTTATGACATGTCAAATTTGACTTTTTCGACATACTATACTATGGCGTTTTTGGCCATTTTTTTTTCAACATGCTAAATAATGAAGTTTTTGGACTTTTTTTGGCCTTTATTCCCACTTTGTATATTATAATAGGTCTCTACAAGCAATTATATGTCGTTTTCAGCCATTTTTATGACATGTCAAAATTTGACTTTTTCGACATACTATACTATGGCGTTTTTGGCCATTTTTTTCAACATGCTAAATATTATGAAGTTTTTGGACTTTTTCTGCCTTTATTCCCACTTTGTATATATAATAGGTCTCTACAAGCAATTATATGTCGTGTTTTCAGGCATTTTTATGACATGTCAAATTTGACTTTTTCGACATACTATACTATGGCGTTTTTGGCCATTTTTTTCAACATGCTAAATTATGAAGTTTTTGGACTTTTTTGGCCTTTATTCCCACTTTGTATTATAATAGGTCTCTCAATAAGCAATATATATGTTTTCAGCCATTTTTATGACATGTCAAATTTGACTTTTTCGACATACTATACTATGGCGTTTTTGGCCATTTTTCAACATGCTAAATTATGAAGTTTTTGGACTTTTTTGGCCTTTATTCCCACTTTGTATATTATGGCGGTCTCTACAAGCTAGCTATTATATGTCGTTTTTCAGCCATTTTTATGACATGTCAAATTTTGACTTTTTCGACATACTATACTATGGCGTTTTTGGCCATTTTTTCAACATGCTAAATTATGAAGTTTTTGGACTTTTTTGGCCTTATTCCCACTTTGTATACTATGATAGGCTCTCTACAAGCAATATATAGGTCGTTTTCAGCCATTTTTATGACATGTCAAATTTTGACTTTTTCGACATACTATACTATGGCGTTTTTGGCCATTTTTTCAACATGCTAAATTATGAAGTTTTTTGGACGTTTTTCTGGCCTTTATTCCCACTTTTGTATATTATGATAGGGCTCTATAAGCTATTAATGTCGTTTTCAGCCATTTTTTGATGACATGTCAAATTTTGACTTTTTCGACATACTATACTATGGCGTTTTTTGGCCATTTTTTCAACATGCTAAATAATGAAGTTTTTGGACTTTTTCTGCCTTTATTCCCACTTTGTATATTATAATAGGTCTCTACAAACAATTATATGTCGTTTTCAGCCATTTTTATGACATGTCAAAATTTTGACTTTTTCGACATACTATACTATGGCGTTTTTTGGCCATTTTTTTCAACATGCTAAATTATGAAGTTTTTGGACTTTTTTGGCCTCCATTCCCACTTTGTATACTATGATAGGTCTCTACAAGCAATTATATGTCGTTTTCAGCCATTTTTTGACATGTCAAATTTTGACTTTTTCGACATACTATACTATGGCGTTTTTGGCCATTTTTTCAACATGCTAAATATGTTAAGTTTTTGGACTTTTTCTGCCTTTATTCCCACTTTGTATATTATAATAGGTCTCTACAAAACAATTATATGTCGTTTTCAGCCATTTTTATGACATGTCAAATTTGACTTTTTCGACATACTATACTATGGCGTTTTTGGCCATTTTTTTCAACATGCTAAATTATGAAGTTTTTGGACTTTTTCTGGCCTTTATTCCCACTTTGTATATATAATAGGCGCTCTACAAGCAATTATATGTCGTTTTCAGCCATTTTTATGACATGTCAAAATTTGACTTTTTCGACATACTATACTATGGCGTTTTTGGCCATTTTTTCAACATGCTAAATTATGAAGTTTTTGGACTTTTTTGGCCTTTATTCCCACTTTGTTTGTATATGTATAATAGGTCTCCATAAGCTATATATGTCGTTTTCAGCCATTTTTTGACATGTCAAATTTTGACTTTTTTTTCGACATACTATACTATGGCGTTTTTGGCCATTTTTTCAACATGCTAAATCATTAAGTTTTTGGACTTTTTTGGCCTTTATTCCCACTTTGTATACTATGATAGGTCTCTACAAGCAATTATATGTCGTTTTCAGCCATTTTTATGACATTCAAATTTTGACTTTTTCGACATACTATACTATGGCGTTTTTGGCCATTTTTTCAACATGCTAAATTATGAAGTTTTTGGACTTTTTTTGCCTTTATTCCACTTTGTATATTATAATAGGTCTCTACAAGCAATTATATGTCGTTTTCAGCCATTTTTATGACATGTCAAATTTTGACTTTTTCGACATACTATACTATGCGTTTTTGGCCATTTTTTCAACATGCTAAAATTATGAAGTTTTTGGACTTTTTCTGCCTTTATTCCCACTTTGTATATTATAATAGGTCTCTACAAGCAATTATATGTCGTTTTCAGCCATTTTTATGACATGTCAAATTTTGACTTTTTCGACATACTATACTATGGCGTTTTTGGCCATTTTTTCAACATGCTAAATTATGAAGTTTTTGGACTTTTTTGGCCTTTATTCCCACTTTGTATATTATATAAGGTCTCTACAAGCAATTATATGTCGTTTTTCAGCCATTTTTATGACATGTCAAATTTTGACTTTTTTTCGACATACTATACTATGGCGTTTTTGGCCATTTTTTCAACATGCTAAATTATGAAGTTTTGGACTTTTTCTGCCTTTATTTCCCACTTTGTATATTATAATAGGTCTCTACAAGCAATTATATGTCGTTTTCAGCCATTTTTTGACATGTCAAATTTTGACTTTTTCGACATACTATACTATGGCGTTTTTGGCCATTTTTTTTCAACATGCTAAATAATGAAGTTTTTGGACTTTTTTGGCCTTTATTCCCACTTTGTATTATAATAGTCTCTACTAAGCAATTTATATGTCATTTTCAGGCATTTTTTATGACATGTCAAATTTTGACTTTTTCGACATACTATACTATGGCGTTTTTGGCCATTTTTTCAACATGCGAAATTTTATGAAGTTTTTGGACTTTTTTGGCCTTTATTCCCACTTTGTATGTTTATAAGGTCTCTACAAGCAATTATATGTCGTTTTCAGCCATTTTTATGACATGTCAAATTTTGACTTTTTCGACATACTATACTATGGCGTTTTTGGCCATTTTTTCAACATGCCAAAATATGAAGTTTTTGGACTTTTCTGTCCTTTATTCCCACTTTGTATAGTACGATAGGTCTCTATAAGCAATTATATGTCGTTTTCAGCCATTTTTATGACATGTCAAATTTTGACTTTTTCGACATACTATACTATGGCGTTTTTGGCCATTTTTTTTTTCAACATGCTAAAAAATGAAGTTTTTGGACTTTTTTCTGCCTTTATTCCCACTTTGTATACTATGATAGGTCTCTACAAGCTATTATATGTCGTTTTCAGCCATTTTTATGACATGTCAAATTTTGACTTTTTCGACATACTATACTATGGCGTTTTTGGCCATTTTTTCAACATGCTAAATTATGAAGTTTTTGGACTTTTTCTGTCCTTTATTCCCACTTTGTATAGTATGATAGGGCTCTACAAGCTATTATATGTCGTTTTCAGCCATTTTTATGACATGTCAAATTTTGACTTTTTCGACATACTATACTATGGCATTTTTGGCCATTTTTTTCAACATGCTAAATTATGTTCGAGTTTTTGGACTTTTTCTGCCTTTATTCCCACTTTGTATATTATAATAGGTCTCTACAAGCAATTATATATGTCGTTTTCAGCCATTTTTATGACATGTCAAATTTTGACTTTTTCGACATACTATACTATGGCGTTTTTGGCCATTTTTTCAACATGCTAAATTATGAAGTTTTTTGGACTTTTTTTCTGCCTTTATTCCCACTTTGTATATTATAATCGGTCTCTACAAGCTATTATATGTCGTTTTCAGCCATTTTTATGACATGTCAAAATTTGACTTTTTCGACATACTATACTATGGCGTTTTTGGCCATTTTTTCAACATGCTAAAATATGAAGTTTTTGGACTTTTTTGCCTTTATTCCCACTTTGTATATTATAATAGGTCTCTATAAGCAATTATATGTCGTTTTCAGGCATTTTTATGACATGTCAAATTTTGACTTTTTCGACATACTATACTATGGCGTTTTTTGGCCATTTTTTTCAACATGCTAAATTATGAAGTTTTTGGACTTTTCTGCCTTTTATTCCCACTTTGTATATTATATAGGTCTCTCTAAGCAATTATATGTCGTTTTCAGCCATTTTTATGACATGTCAAATTTTGACTTTTTCGACATACTATACTATGGCGTTTTTTGGCCATTTTTTCAACATGCAAAATAATGAAGTTTTTGGACTTTTTCTGCCTTTATTCCCACTTTGTATATTATAATAGGTCTCTATGAGCAATTATATGTGGTTTTCAGCCATTTTTATGACATGTCAAATTTGACTTTTTCGACATACTATACTATGGCGTTTTTGGCCATTTTTTCAACATGCTAAATTGTTAAGTTTTTTGGACTTTTTTGGCCTTCATTCCACTTTGTATATTATAATAGGTCTCTACAAGCAATTATATGTCGTTTTCAGCATTTTTATGACATGTCAAATTTTGACTTTTTCGACATACTATACTATGGCGTTTTTGGCCATTTTTTCAACATGCTAAAAAATGAAGTTTTTGGACTTTTTCTGCCTTTATTCCCACATTGTATACTATGATAGGTGTCTCTACAAGCCATTATATGTCGTTTTTCAGCCATTTTTATGACATGTCAAATTTTGACTTTTTCTACATACTATACTATGGCGTTTTTGGCCATTTTTTCAACATGCTAAATTATGAAGTTTTTGGACGTTTCTCTCCATTATTCCCACTTTGTATAGAATAATAGGTCTCTACAAGCAATTATATGTCGTTTTCAGCCATTTTTCAGACATGTCAATTTTGACTTTTTCGACATACTATACTATGCCGTTTTTGGCCATTTTTCAACATGCTAATTAATGAAGTTTTTGGACTTTTTTGGCTTTTATTCCCACTTTGTATAATATGATAGGTCTCTACAAGCTATTATATGTCGTTTTCAGCCATATTTATGACATGTCAAATTTTGACTTTTTCGACATACTATACGATGGCGTTTTTGGCCATTTTTTCAACGTGCTAAACAATTTTTTGGAACTTGCTCCCAAAAAGTTGTCAGTTTTTCGACATACTATACCATGGCGTTTTTGCCATTTTTTCAACATGCTAAATTGTGTGAAGTTTTTGGACTATTTTGGCCTTCATTCCCACTTTGTATATTATAATAGGTCTCTACAAGCAATTATATGTCGTTTTCAGGCATTTTTATGACATGTCAAATTTTGACTTTTTCGAGATACTATACTATGGCGTTTTTGGCCATTTTTTCAAAAAATGATTAATAATGAAGTTTTTAGGGACTTTCTGTCCAATTATTCCCATTTTGTATTGTATAATAGATCTCTACAAGCTATTATATGTCGTTTTCAGCCATTTTTATGACATGTCAAATTTTGACTTTTTCGACATACTATACTATGGCGTTTTTGGCCATTTTTTCAACATGCAAAATTATGAAGTTTTTGGACTTTTTCTGCATTTATTCCCACTTTGTGTGGTATGATAGGTCTCTATAAGCTATTATATGTCGTTTTTCAGCAATTTTTTGACGTCAAATTTTGACTTTTTCGACATACTATACTATGCCGTTTTTGGCCATTTTTTTTAACATGCTAAATTGTGAAGTTTTTGGACTTTTTTGGCCTTCATTCCCATTCTGCATATTATGATAGGTCTCTACAAGCCAGTATATGTCATTTTCAGCTATTTTTATGACATGTCAAATTTTGACTTTTTCGACATACTATACTATGGCGTTTTTGGCCATTTTTTCAACATGCTAAATTATGAAGTTTTTGGACTTTTTTTGGCCGTTATTCCCACTTTGTATAGTATAATAGGTCTCTACAAGCAATTATATGTCGTTTTCAGCCATTTTTTGAAGTATCAAATTTTGACATTTTTCAACATACTACAATATGGCGTTCTTGGCCATTTTTTCAACATGCTAAATTAATGAAGTTTTTGGACTTTTTTGGCCTTTATTCCCACTTTGTAAAGTAAAGTAGGTCTTTACAAGCTATTATATGTCGTTTTCAGCCATTTTATGACATGTCAAATTTTGACTTTTTCGACATACTATACTATGGCGTTTTTGGCCATTTTTTTTCAACATGCTAAATTGTGAATTTTTGGCCTTTTTCTGCTTTTATTCCCACTTTGCATAGTATGATAGGTCTTTACCAACTAGTAAATATGTTGTTTTCAGTCATTTTTATGACATGTCAAATTTTGACACTTTCGACGTACTAAAATATGGCGTAATTGGCCATTTTTTCAACATGCTAAATATCAATTGTATGGCCTTTCTGGCTTTTATTTCCACTTAGTATTTTGACATCTCTATATGTTTAATATGTCGTTTTTAGGCATTGTTTTGACACGTCAAAATTTGACGTTTTTTGACATACTATACTATTAATTTCCACTTTTTATAATATGACGTAACTCTACAAGCTTTAATATGCCATTTTTTCGTCATTTTTAAGAAATGTCAAAAATGGATGCTTTTGGTTTTCTTTGGCCTTCTTACACCTTTTTTAGCATGTCAAAAAAAAAAAAAAAAAAACGCCATGCCATAGTATGGTGAAAGATATGACATGTTCAAAAGACAGCTGCAATCTGCACAAAATAGTGTCATAGCATAAAATGTCAAATAAACATTCAAAAACACCATAATATAGCATGTCGAAAAATTGACCGAAAACGTTTTAGTGTAGTATGTTGAAAAATGTCAAAATATGACATGTCCAAAAACCAGCTGAAAACCGAACAAAATAGCATGTTCAGACATGTCATAGTATGGAATGTTGAAAAAACAGCCAAATACATCACAATATATAGCATGTCAAAAAAAACGAACAACAAAGTCAAAGCATAGTATGTCCAAAATTGTCAAATTTTGAAATGTCCAAAAAACTGCTGAAAACCACAATAGAATATCAAAAGAATGTTGAAAAACATCCATAAACATCATAATATAGCATTTACAAAAAAAAAAAAAAAACGACATACTATAGCAGTGCAAAAAATAGCAAAATATGACATGTCCAGAAAAACATTGGAAAACAACATGAAAAAGCATGTTGTGAGATGTCATAGTAGAGAATGTTGAACAAAAATGTCTATAAACATCATAACATGCATGTTGAAAAATTGACTGAAAACATCATTGTGTGTAGTATGTCAAAAAAGGTCAAAAAATGACATATCCAAAAAAACCAACATAAAATAGCATGTTGAGACACGTCATAGTATAGAATGTTGGATAAATGTTCAAAAATATCATAATATAGATTGTCAAATACGACCGAAAAGGCCATAGTAAAGTATGTTGGAAAATGTCAAAATATGAAATGTCCAAAAAACAGGTGACAACCACATAAAATATCATATCGGGACACGTCATAGTATAGAATGTTGAACAAACCTCTAAACATCATAATAATATAGCATGTTGAACAAAATATTCGAAAAAGCGATACTATTGTATAGCGAAAAATTCAAAATATGATGAAAAAAACCAAACTAAAAATTTGTCAGACAAGTTTTAGTACAGAATGTCCAAAAAGTCCTAAAACATCATTATATAGCATGTAAAAAAAAGACCGAAAATGTTTAAGTATTGTATGGCGAAAAATGTCAAAATATGACATGTCCAAAAAATAGCTGAAAACTACATAAAAATAGCATGTTGAGAAATGTTATAGTGGAAAATGTTGGAAAAAAAGGCCAAAAACATAATAGAACATGTCGAAAAAACTAACAAAAACGACATACTGTAGTTTGTCGAAAAATGATGAAAAAACAATGTTGTCCAAAATCACGAAAAAAGGTCATAGTAGTATGTCATCCAAATTTATGCAAAAAACATGATGTAACAATATGTCGTCCAAAATCTTTAAAATTCACCATACTGTAGTATCTTGGCCAAAATCATGAAAAAAAATGTCATGCTGTAGTATGTCATCCAAAGTCATGGAAAAGCTAAATACTATAGTTTGTTATCCAAAATCATGATAAAACTACACACTAGAGCATGTCATCCAAAATCATGATAAAACACACCATGTATCCAAAGTGTGTGAAAAAAACACCAAATAGTGTCGTCCAAAAATGAAAAAAAACTTCATAGTGTAGTATGTCGTCCAAAATGATGAAAAAACGTTCAATACACAAATGTTGTCCAAAATAATCAAAATATGTCATACTTAAGTACGTTGTCCGAAATGATTATAAGATATCATAGTATATTATGTCACAAATGTCAAAAATGTCACAGTGTAGTAGGTCGATGAAAAAAAAAAAGATAAAAAAGCGTCATAGTATAGTTATCGTCCAAAATTATGCAAAAAACATCAAAATATAACATTTCATCCAGAACCATGAAAAAAACATAATTCTTTAGCATGTCGTCCACAATGATGAAAAAAAAGTCATAGTATAGTACGTTGTCCATTTTGAAAAAATATTATACTTTAGTATGTCAAAACATCATAGTGTGCTATGTTGTCCACAATGATGAAAAAACATTATGGCATAGTATGTTGTCCAACATGATGGAAAAAAGCATCAGAGTGTAGAATGTTGTCCAAAATGATGAGAAAATGTCATACTATAGTATACTGTCCATAGTTATGACATAAACATCATACTATGATATGACATTTTTATGCTACTTTGGATGACATAATTAAGTATGACTTTTATGCTTTTTTGGACGGAATTATAGACTATGACCTATTTTCGACAACATAATATAGTATGATTTTTCATGTTTTTTTTGGACGACATACAATAGTATAAGGTTTTAATGCTATTTTTGACGACATACTATATCATGACTTTTTTTTAAGGATATTTTGGGGGGATTTTATTGCCTTCATTTGACAGGATAGCTGGAGAGTTGACAGGAAATGGGGATTACAGATAGGGGGATGACTTGCAGCAAAGGGCTGCTGGTCCCTTTAATATGATGTCTGTTTTCTCACTTTTTGCGACATAATATAGTATAAAAAAACATTTTTTCACACTTTTTGACAGCATACTACACTAAGAAGTTTTCTTCTCACTTTTTGGCAACATACCAATTGACGTTTTTTTTCCACACTTTTTGATGATATGATATACTGTGGTGTTTTTTCTCACTTTTTTTTTTTTTTTTACAGCATATTGTAATATGACATTTCTTCTCACATTTTGAACAAACTCTTAACAATGCAGTTTTTTTTTCACTTTTTGACAAGATATAATTGGAATTTACTGTTAGTTAACATGAATAGTTTCACTCAAACTTTTAATGGCATTCTTACCCCTGCACAGCTAAAAATTAAGCATGTTGCCGTGTCTGTAGGACAATGAATTACCTGCAATAAAGTAGTAGACTACGGCATTGGAGCCTTCATCTGCATCCATAGCTCTGGTTACGTTCCCCACCACAGTACCCGGAGGAGAGTGCTCAGGCACTATCAGCTTCTGGTAAGGCAAGCTCCCGCGCTGAGGTCCACACACGCACACACACATGCACACACACACACACACACACACACACACACACACACGTGTCACAAAACCATAACTTACTTTAAAATAGCTGCCTTTATGTACAGATAACTATTATGTGTATATATATACTATATTATGATGTAGCTTCATACTCACAGGTGGTTTAAGGAAGACAGGTTCATTGTCATCAACGTCCAACAGTGCCACCTGCAGAGGCTGTGTGGTCTCGTAAGGCACTGGTTGGCCCATATCACGGGCCACAATAATAAGCTGAGAAAGTTGTTTGCACTCAGTTAGAGCCATACATACCTATGCAGTTACATACAATAACTGCACACACACAGTTTACTCACGCTAAGAAGGGCCTGTTTTTCCCGGTCCAGTTTCACAGTAGTTGTGATGACTCCTGACATGGCGTCTATGTGGAAGTTTTCCCAGTCTCTGTTACCTGCTCCAGTCTGCAGGAAAGCATAGCGGACCTCTCCATTTACCCCCTCGTCAGAGTCTGTTGCATGCACCTCATACACCGGAAGGCCTGGGGGCTGCTCCTACACGGACAAAGATTGTCAGTTTGTGCTTCTGTGAACTTCTCAAGTTGTATCTTAAAGGTTAACTATAACAGAAATGTTTTCAGGTTTGCAAATGGTTTTAAGAATCCAAGTAAAAATCTCAACCTTTTGCCCCACAGACATTTTGACATGTCAAAGCAGAAATAGCAGAGGAGTAATTAGTAATATTAAACCTGGAATAAATTATTTTCTAGCTATTTGAGGGCAACAGAAACAAGCTGTGAACAAAACACTGACATATCATCACTTTTTAAAGAGGACCTTTTATGTTTTTTTGCAGGTTCATACCTATTCTTGTAGAAACCCCAAATACAGATTAACATGTTTTAATGGTCAGAAAAATACTTTTCCTCATACGGTCTGTGTCTTTAAGCCGTCATGCAAAGAAATCTAACCCTAACCCTAACCCTAACCCAGCATCAGAAAGAGGAAGTAGTCAGAAAAATGTAAAACAAGTCGTAATATAGTATGTAATAAAAATGTCATAGTATAATGTCATAAAATGTGTAAATAGTGTAATATGTCTTTAAAATGCAAAATAAGTTCTAAAAAATTGAAATAATAATAGTATAGCATGTAATAATATGAAAATAAAAGTGATTGCAAATTATGTCTTAAAAAAATGCAAAAAAAGGTTACAGTATTGTATGCAAAAAAATCAGCATAGTATTAAATAAAAACTGCAACAAAGGTCATAGTTTATTATAACATGAAAATGCAAAAAAAAAAAAAGTGGTCACGGAATAGTACTTGTAGAGAGCATGTCTGTCAGTGTTTTCCTCTGAAGGAGAATTACACCGTAAGTCAGAAATGTTATACTTTTGGAGGTCCATACTTTTGGAGCCTTTTGTTCATTTTTTTGCTTAACAAGTTGGAATAGCAACACAATCTGATATTTTTTTATGCTTAAACATAAAACATAATGAAAATATAATAAAACATAACAAATCCATAGCTGTTTGGCCCCTGATGTGTTGCTCAGGACCCTGGGAAATGTAATGTTGACTGTGAAGGTGTTTGTATTAGTGGTTCTCAGCAAGCGATTGGCCCGTTCCGAAACAGGCATGTTTTGGACGGGACCTCTAAGTTGATGAAACTGTAGGCAAAAAGTTGCCGTTTAACACATGCAGTGGACATGGAGCCCTATAATTATCCTTTCGTTTAAAGGCGTGCTTGTTAGTTCAAAGGCTAGTTCAATATTTTGTCTCCTTTTGGGTCTGTTTTGCTCCTCACTAAATCCTGAGAAAAATATCTGTTTCTTTAGCACCTAAATGCTCCACTATGTTCACCAGCTAATAACTATTTTTTCTGTCTGCTGTTTGGAGATGAACTAAACAGCTGTGTAACTCAAACACAAGAGCTTCTCAGGGATTTATTAAAGAAGCCCTTATTGTAGTGATCTACTTTGCATATTGATACTGGACCTGATACTGACCATATGACACTCATTGGCTATTGACCAGATGTGACTAATCCATGTTAAATACAGTTTCATTGTAGTTGTCCTTAAAATATAATACACTGTTTCTGGTAAGAGTTTCATTAGACTGTGAGTAGCAGATGTGTCAATGAGCCACTGACTCATTTTTTCTTAGTTATAGCACTCCCTCAAAGTTGTTGCAATGAATCCCACATACTGAGGTAGGTGTTAAACAGATTGTAAATGTTAGTAAAAGAAAGCAAAAACATCCAATTAGTACTAATTTTTGGCAGTTTTGGTATTGGGGTCATGCATCCCTACACATGTATAAACATTGTTTTTCAACAAATAAGAACTTATGCAATCAAAAAAAGGAAAAAAAAATCCTATGATCACACAAAGCAAAAGATAACAGTAACATGCAGATACCTCTGAGATATGAATGATGGTTCCATTGGCGGGCCTGACAAACACTGGTCTGTTGTCATTGACGTCTATGACTGTAATGATGAGGTCTGCAGTGCCCCACAGGGGAGGACGCCCCTGGTCTGTAGCCACCACTGTCAGGTTGAAACGTTCAGAAGACTGAAGCAGACGGCGAGAACGTACCAGCCCGGTGTTTGGATCCAGGGAGAACGCGTCTGAAAAGACAGAGACAGATCCTGGCCTTAAGAATAGTTATGAGTGCTGAACCATATGTATAGCCCCGTATGTAACCCTTTCCAAGTTAGAGCAACAGTCCTCCACTAACTGAGTATGTCATAAATAAGAAATAAAAGAAGTAAAAGTGGGACATTTATTGGACAGCTCTAATAACTATTGAATTTTGTCAGAATATTTCGTAAAGTGACCATACTGAGGCTTTTATTAGTACATTGATACCTGAATGGGCTCCCAGCATGCTGTAGAGTACCGCTCCATTTTCTCCTTCATCTAGGTCAGTGGCCTTCACTGTGATCACAGACGTTCCACTGGGCTCGTTCTCAAACACGCTGGTGTTGAAAACTCGCTCCGTAAAGCGCGGCCGATAATCATTGACATCAAGGACTGTCACCAGGACCTGACATGCACCGACAGGCAGATAAAGTTTCAAATACAGAATATTCCTGATACCAGGTTACAATCTAGGAAAGGTCATGTAGAGCTTGACTGAAACGTCAACATATTTTAGCTCATCGTATATTGCCAACAGCCAATAAAACAACACAATTTGGTGCAGGGAAGATATCACCTTTAAATGGTTTGTCTACCAGGGAGTGCTGAAAACTTCATAATTTTCTATTCTGTAAATATATCTTTGTTACAATGACCGAATACCCAAATGTAAGAATTCCTTAAATCTAAGGTTTATTCAAGGGTTTTTTGTTTTTAAACTCTCAAACTTCTATTTACGGTGTAAAAATCCAGTACAGTTTGGCTAGTTTTTTGCTTTTTCACATATTGATTTTGTTGAAATAAAGTAATCAGCAAAATATGCTATATTCTACTTCAGCAACTCAATTTAAAGTTGACAGAAATTTAGTGTCATGTTTTACAAATCATATTCAGGCCTCTTATTTGCATAAAGGTTTAGTAAATGTATTACTGTAGATGATATTTTATGTTTATATGTGCTAATTTAAAAAGTGCAGATTATTACTGAAATACATAATTAAACCCTGATTGAATCTCTACCTGGACAGAATTCTCTCGTCTGTTGTTGGCGCTGCCACCAGGGTTGTCACGGGCGACAGCAGTTAAAGTGTAGTGATCCTTTGTCTCTCTGTCCAGAGGAGAAAGGATGTAGATTTCTCCCTGACACAGAGGAGAAGAAATGATGAGGAAGAAGAACAAGGACTGAGTGGGAGTGGTTGATGAATCAAGACATTTATTTGAGTGTTTGCCAGAAATGGAGCAAGGAGGTCAAATATGTAGACTGTCTTTGTCTTTAGAAGGCTTTGTTTAAACTTTCATTTCCAGGCAGGATGACACTCATTGTTGACACCCTCTGATAGGGAGTCAGGCGCAGCTGTGTTGGCTGACTGAGCTGAAGAGTTACTAAATAGGTTAACTCACAGTGGTTGGTTTGATGCCAAACTTGCCTTCCCCGTCTACCAGGCTGTACTCGATGACTGCAAAGAGGCCAGAGTCAGCATCTGTGGCACTGACACGGACTATGACAGTGCCCAGGTTCACATTCTCAAACACAGGCTCCTACAAACACAGATAAAGACATATAAAAATTGAGATCTCATGTTGAGTTGTGTTGTTGAATACCAAGATGTGACTGAACTCAGTATTTTACATGAAAAAAACTCTGAGATAGGACACTTGGTAAGAAATTGATTCATTAAAATAAGTGAATACAACACAAGCAATAGGCTTTGTTCATGAATTTTGGAAACTGGAACTACTGCCTTGCGGTTGTATGCCCCCGCAGACCAGTTGCAGTTACAGTTTACACCCATGTCTGTCCAGACTCATGGCAGTAGATTATGCTTCGGATATGGATGTTGCTGCAAAGAAGCTATGCATTCTATAATGTGGATGCTTCACACACATCTTTTATTCAACAGCACAGAAGATCTGCACAATCAGCGCAGTTTCAAGGCGAACACCAACAGCAACAAAATGTCTCCTATTCCTGAGTTATGACGTTAGGTAATGACCGTTAGTGTTTTTGCGGAACATTATGATGTCACATTTGACCTTTGACCTCTTGAATATAAATGTCATCACTTCATTATTTTATTCTATTTAACATTTGTGTGAGTTTTTGTCATAATTAGTGCATGAATTCTTGATTTAAAAATACATTTTGTGAGGTCAGTGACCTTCAGCTACCAAAATCTAACCATTTTACTGTTGAATTCAGAGTGGATGATTGCGCCAATTTTGAGGAAATTCCCTCAAGGCATTATTGAGATATCACATTCACAAGAATGGGAGGGACAAGGTCACAGTAACTTTTACCTTTAACCATTAAAATCAAATCAGTTCATCCTCAAGCGCAAGCATTGTGCCAAATTGAAAAATTTCCCTGAAGGCATTACTGAGATATCGTGATCATGAGAATGCCTCTAGCCATGGCCATCACCAGCAAGGAGGGTTAAAAATATGCATATGCCTAAATCCAGTCTTTCTGAAATAATAACATATACAGAATATATACAGTTTTAGTTTGTCTTATCAGCCTATCATTATTGTAATATGACATGCGTCTGTTTCCACTATTGCTGTGCCTCTCTCCCCCTCCCCCCTCTCTCTTTCTCTTTCCTTTTTGCCACAATTGTATTTCATTTGTTATTTACGACATCTATTGCATTTCTGTCCGTCCTGGAAGAGGGATCCCTCATCATCCTCTACCGCTCTTCCTGAGGTTTCTTCCTTTTTTTTCCCCTGTTACAGGGGTTCTTTTTCGGGAGTTTTTCCTTGGGCGATGTGAGGGTCTAAGGGCAGAGGGATGTCGTGCACTGTAAAACCGTCTGAGGCAAACTATGTTTTGTGATAATGGGCTCTATAAATAAAATTGACTTGACCTGTTTTGATTTTCCTGCAATGTCAAGCTTATGTCGGCTATGAGTGAATTCTTGAATGCCTTTTTTAATATTGCATATCTCAAGGTACATAAGTGGTAACTTAAAAATATTAAATTAATATGCCTTCTTTTGAAACAGTACTCTAAATTTAATTCTAACTCTAATTCTGCGTCAGTGGGTCCAATTTGTCTCTTAATATTCTGTCCATTACCTGATAAGAGGGTTGTAGGAAGACAGGGTTGTTGTCATTTACATCCACTATGCGCAGAAAAACTGGCAGCTCAGCTATCCTGGGAGGAGTGCCATGGTCTTTGGCCCGAATCGTGAAATTCAGCCACTGTACCTGCTCAAAATCCACCGTCTGGTTGGCTACAATCTTACCTAAGACATTTATAACACAGTTAGTGTTACAGTTTGAATTTACTGGCCAATACAAATATTTAAAATTTATAAAACAACAACCAAGGAATAACATTATTGCTGGTGGTCATACCAGTGGAGGGGTCCTCCAGTCTAACGTATCCCCCTCGGGGCAGGTGGAGCAGCTGGTAGATGACCTGGCCGTTGGGACCTTTATCTGGGTCAACAGCTGACACTGATAGCAGTGTTGTGCCTGGCTGAGCTCCTTCTAAAATCTTCTCTGTGAAGTTGGACACTCCAAAGGGCCGGAAACGAGGGGCATTGTCGTTTACATCCAACACGTTTATGGTGAGCCTCGCTGTAGAAGAGGCCATAATAATAAGAGATACAGAGGGAAAATAACTCACTGAATGTGTGACACTGAAGACAGGATTCATGTTCGAAACTGGACTTACCGTTGGGAACACTCCCTGACTTGTCAATAACATCACTGGCATTGTCATGGACGGACACTATGATCTCAAATGTAGCTACCAGCTCTCTGTTGAGTGGGTTGCGTACAAACACTGCACCTGAAAATTCACCATAACACATCAAATTATTTTCTGAAATGTATTGAGTATGTTTGCAATCTAACACCATCAGTGAAAGTTAAACTTTGTAGATTAAGAAACAAATTTAGTTGAGATACATGTCGTACCAGTGTGTAAATCAATGCCAAAGGACTCCTGCAGGCCATCCACTGGGTTGTTCCCATCATCCTTTGCTTCCACTGAGATGATGTAATACTCCAGTCGGGGATGCAGATCAGGGTCCTCAGCTGTCAGTGTGGCCACCACCACACCTGGCGGTGTAGACTCATTGACATTTATCATGGTTACAGGCTCTATGAAACGGGGCCGTGAGTCGTTTACATCATCAAGGATGACTGTCAGGGTGGCTGTGCCTGACATAGGGGGTGTGCCGCGATCAGTTGCCATGACGACCAGCCGATAGGACCCCCGCTCTTCTCTGTCGAGGGTGGTGTTGCCCACAAGGACCGCACCAGAGAGTGAGTCGACCACAAAGCGGTCCTGGGCACCACTTTCGAGCCGATACATCAGCCAGCCATTAGAGCCAGAGTCAGCATCAGTAGCTGACAGCTGAGTCACCACCACACCTGGAAAAGAGACATAGAAATAACAAGGATGCAAACACACACATATGTTAATCATTGCCATTCCCAACATGCAAACCCTAGTTGATGGAGATAATCACAGGAAGAAATCTACACACCAGTGGGGCTGTTCTCAGGGAGACGAACGCTGAAACTGGATGGACTGAAGACAGGAGGGTTGTCATTCTGGTCCAGGATGGTAACTGTGAGTGGGACACTGCTGTTTAAACCTCCTACGTCCTCCCCAACCAGGAACAGCTCCACCCGTGGCTCCTGAAATGCCTCACGGTCTAACTTTGCCCCCTGACGCACCCGTATCACACCTGGAGGGAGATTCAGAGACATTACTGCACTGCAGGTTTTACTTTCCTCTCGCTGTCTTCTTGCTGAGCTGTTGTGATGTTACCAGAATTGGCGTCCACAGTAAAGAGGTCCACCCTGGCACCCAGCAGGCGGTACTTCACAACAGCATTGGGTCCAATGTCTCTATCCTCAGCCAGAACTGGCCCATTCAACACTGTTACTGTGCTGCCTAAAGGACGGGCGGAGATAAAGAGAGGGACAGGAGGGGAAGTAAAATGATCACAGCGGAGTTAGTTTTTTTTTTTTACAGTCAGTCTGACAGCTTTCTGTGGCTGTATCTGCTACAGATTCTGAGTTTGACTTGAGCGTAGTATTAGCAAGTGCACCGTTGGCCAAGAGACGCTGGAAAATGCTGTTGCCACCACTTGGATAACTGATAATCAAACATATTTACATCCAAATAATCTGACCGCTCTTGTGACAGATTGGCAAACGCTGTGAACAAATCCATAGAACTGCAAAGTTGTCAGCCTTTCTGTCTCATCTCTAAATTTCAAAGCAAAAAAAGTCACTGAAAATGAGCCGTATGTAAACAAAGTCAGGAAGTGTGGGAGACAGTGTTACAGACGGTGTTCTGGTTCGATGCTCAGTTACAGATTGCCCCCACTCAAGGAAAGAGAAAGAGTTAGACACACCAGCCAGAGTGCTACCTGCTGCAGAGTTCTCTGTGATCTCAGCCCTGTAGCTGGTCCTGGTGAACACTGGCCTGTTGTCATTCTCATCCAGAATGGTGATCACTAACAGGTCTGAATCCTGGTGGTGTGGGACAGAGGAGAGGTGATGAAGAAAAAAATACAAAGGATTATGTGATGAAGAGTAAAGATGAGAATAAAAGGGAGAAGAAGAGAAAAATAAGTGTATCAGCCCTAAGAGGCACATTGCTACAAAGCGCTCCACTGTTATGAAGAAGAGAGGTGTAACTGTTGTTGTTGTTCTGTGCGCATGCTAACAGGCTGTTTTTACAGCGCTGGTGGTTGACTTTTTCTTCTTCTTTTTGTAAGTTCTGGGTTACGTCAGTCTCTCACCTTTGCCACAGAAGCAACGTTTAAAGCACACCACAATGTTTTTATGGAAAAAATGCAACTGCAGTTTGTGTGGTTTTCACGCTCTTACTCTTATAAGTCAATAGTGTGCAGGAGATTTTCATGATGAGCAAGATACACACAGACCCATAAAATCATATTTAAAACTACAATTGCACTTAAATACAGCACAGGTTATCAACCTAAATCACAAAACAGCTGCTTAAAGAATTCACCTCAGAACAATCTAGATTGACAGAGAGCACTACAGGTAAGAGGAAAAATATGTACTTTTCATGTTGGGTTGAATTATCCCTTAAATCACCTAAAAAAACAGGAATGGCTTTTATTATGCATTCCTATAAAGCTGATTTGAAAAGATAAAAAAGGTTTTACATCAGTTTGAGTGGTTTCTCTGTGAAACTGTTGATGTGGAAATATATGCACATTTGCTGTATATGCCCAAAAGAGGATGGAATTACCCTGCGAGCGATGCGGGGGTTCTCGGGGTTGTCTTTGACAGTGATGGTAAGTCTGTACTCAGCCACTCGCTCTCTGTCCAGCGGTCTGTTTACCTGCACCACACCTGTCTGACAGATACAGAGAGGAAGAGGTAAGCCATGAGTGTGTTTAGAGATTCATTCTTGATATCAAAGTATGTTTTCTTACATATTACCTGTGTACACCAAGGCACTACTACAGCATATGTCTGTTCCCTTTCCCCTCTCCAAAAGACATACAGTATTTGTAAACTCTGTAGTAGATTTATGCTGTACATCCACAAATGTGTATGCTGCCACATCTGCTGAACTGTAATTATATCGTAATGAGGGTGTAGAAGTGTTAAGTGCAGACTGTTAATGAAACGGAGCTTGAACATCTATATCTCAGGTTAAAGTGACAGCCTAACGTTTGTTCAGATCTGGGAGCTGACAGTTACAAGACTCACACTTCTCCCACCATGATTCCCTTTTTTCAACCACCTGCTCCACCTTTACCTCATCAGTAAGTCTGATTTTTTCTGTGATTTTTACTCAAAAGGTAACTTAACAGCCGAATATCAGTTTTTGCACCCTACTGTGGTTAAAAGTTTCACGCGTGTTGTAACTCTGAACACACCCAGCATCCCTTTTGGGGTGTGTTCTATTGAACCCATAACCACACCCAAAAGCTTTTATGGCCAAGGTAAATTTCCCCAGGGACAAATAAAGTCATCTTGAGTCTTTATGTCACCAGGGCCCCTGGAGGTCAGGAAAGATGAGATTTTTAGGGGGTGTCCAGTCACTCTTTAAATCAGACAGTGTCTTTATCTCACCGTGTCATTGATGTAGAAGGCTCCATCGCGGTTGCCGGCGGTGATGTTATAGGTGAGCAGCGCGTTCCGTCCGCTGTCTGCATCCCGCGCTCGAACTCTGGCCACAGAAGTGTGTATGGTGGCACCCTCACTTACACTGGTGTTGAAGGGCAGGTTCAGGAGGACTGGGTCATTGTCGTTGATGTCTCGGACATGGACCCCCACCACCACCTAAAGTAAAAACCACACGAAATTAATAAGATTTTGAACCCATGCCTGTTCATAGTAACTTCTATATAGATTGTCTTTGTACAACAATGTCACATTGTACCACACAACTCCTCATAAACGCACCAAAAATACTCATTAAGTACCTGTTCTAATATGTTTTAAAAACAGTCCTTGCCTTATAGTTAACATGGGATACACAAATGAGATTAGGACGCGTCCCAAACATTTACTTACTATCTTAAATGCCACAGCATGTATTAGTCAAAGTGGCTTTTTTAGCTGTATTATACTCTACAGCACCAGCTGGTGGGGCATTCAGGGAGGCGGGGTCAACAGGCATTTAAAGACCAGAGAATATGGTCATGCTGCATATCACCTGATTCTGGTGGATCACAACAAGCTATATGGCTTAGCCATTTCCACCTAAACCACACAGTTTTCACACAATTCCAAAGTTCACAAAAGTTTCTGCAACTTTCGTACACTCTCACACGATCGCATAACAATGCTCCAAATAGCCTTTACTGCACACTATCCACAGTAACAACTCCTTAAAACAATTCAGTAGTCCATATGGGTCGAAAAACCTGGTGTCTATTGGTTAAGATGGGTTTATATGGCTGAGAGGAGAAAGCCTGGGGGCTGAGACATCATGGAAATTTACTGAGAAAGGCTGTGTTTTTCCCATGATTCTTCCGCAGTCTTGATCTTAAAATTCTGTCTTGTTCCTTAATTTAATGAGGTTCAGTAGCATCTAAACTGATGGTTACAGTACTCAAGTTCATCTCCAATTTGTTATGTTTAGCTAAAGACCTTGATTATTCATATAGGCCTTGTGGTTGCTGAGATATACTCTATATTTAAGTGAAGACATTTTTCAAGCAGAGACCTGAAAAAGGGGAGCAGTGTCTGATCATGGATTTGGTACAATAGTATAGTTTGTGAGAATGGCTCTGGGAACTGAAGTGCTCAACATGTTGTGACACTGTCCACGTAAGATAGATTGCAACACAGCGATTAAATTTGCAAGATCCTGGATGTTTAAGAGGATATGACGTGAGTGTGTGCCTGCTTGTGTGTGTAATGTGTATGTAATGTTCTATGTTTGTGTAATAGAGGCCCACCGAGCTGTTGCGAGACGGTGTACCCAGGTCTCTGGCTGTGACAGTGATGTTATAGAAGGCTGTTGTCTCTCTGTCCAGCTCCACATCCTTCCTCACCCGAAGCTCACCTTCCACTGGTGAAACCATGAATTCATCTGACGGAGAGACAGGGACAGAGGCTCAGAGATGCATTGTGAGTATTTAACCGTAAATCAGTCTCTTGATAGAACAATCAAATACTAACTCTGATGATCTCCACCAGTGATGCTGTACTCCACTTTTCCATTGAGCCCAGAGTCTTCATCACTGGCTCTGAGAGTCCAGACCCGAGGTCCTGGCTGGCCCTCAGTCACCTCGAAGGGTCCCTCATAAGCTCTGGGGAAAGTGGGTGTCACATCGTTCACGTCGAGGACATTTACCAGCACCTACAGAAGGGAAGAGAGTGAGTTTTAACACATCCACTAAAAAAACAGGTGACAGTATGTGACATGTACAGTATGTTTGACAGAAATAGGATAAACACCAAAACTAATCAAGTCCACAGTAATATGGTTTATCACATGTAGCTTTAAAACGCATGTCACCTCTACCAAGACATCACAACACATTTTGAAAGTAACATAAGGATTTAAAGGAACAATTTAACCCCCAAATGTGCATTTATATATCAATTGCTCACCCAGCGTTACACTGAATTTATGAACCTGCAATCCCCCCAAAATGAACGAAGAATCCAAAAACAGTGTGCATTTTAAAGGATTAGTTCAGATTGAGTCACACAATAACACAAACTAACTAACTGATCAAGGCAGTGATCAGCAGCTCCAGTGTACAGCGAGGTAAAATGACTGTTTCTGTCAATAGAGTCTGGCTTTGAAGAGCGAGAGAGAAGATAAATAAGGTTCATTTTTTGTTCAGTTTTAAATAAATAGGTTAAAGTGAAATTGCATGTGTTCTGGAAGTACTGAGCATACAACTGGATAACTGAGACTTAGATTATACTGGGAGAGTTGTGTGAAAGTTTGTACATGGATATTTCAATATATAGTTTTGCTGTTGTTAAAAGCAGATCGCTATAACCTCAATTAATCAAGTATTTCTAAATTTCTCGATTCTTCAGTGTAGTATTTGCATAAATTGGACATTAAATTCAAACTTTTCAGGTTCTTGTCCCTTGAGATCCTGATGCAAATCTTCAGTTCCACAAACAAACAGAGTGATATGAGGTCGTATGGTTTTTTTCTGTATGTAAAGTAGTGACAACAGGATGAAGAAACAACCGCAAAACTGATGTGAATATATCACAATGGATCAAACTTAGCTGTTATTTAATCAATTTTCTGCACATTACCTAAACAAAGCAAGCTAACAAGGCCATCGACAAATTTTTTTATTTTTTTCAAATCTACAAAAATGTGGGATTTAGAATGCAAACAGCTGGTTCTATGTGTATGCACAGATAGGAGGAAAGTGAATATTATTATTGTTAAATCTTTCTCTTTTTTGTTAAATTCATTGACTGCATATAGAACTGTTTATCAAAAAGTCAGAAAAGGAAAAAAAGGGCCATTGCAAGTTTCGAAAGTCCAAGGAATTAAATTGTCTGGACAAAGGTCCAAAGATCAAATTTATGTAGTTTACAATAATATGAAACTGCAAATGCTCACATTGGAAGTGCTGGAACCATCAAACCTTTGACATGTTTGCTTCATTAATACTAGAATGATTGATCAGTTATTACATTATATATAAATGGTCAAAATTGACTTTTGATTTTCTCTAATGACCACTCAATTAACTGGCTAATCGTTTCAGCTCTAAAATGTTCCATATAATTTTAGCTAATTGTATAAAAGAATGTGACTCATTTGCATACTTACTGTTGTGCTCGATGTCAGGCGAAGAGCAGGACTTGGACACTGGTCCGTAGCTGTTACAACAAGTGCGTAGTGACCGTTGCTGAGCTCGTAGTCCAGCTCCTTTACAGCTGTGATCCTCCCCTAAATGCACACATCATACACCAAAGGTTAATAAACTTGTTTTTTGGGGGGGTATTTTGCATTTGTAACACCAATGTATACCACTTGTGTCTCACCGTGATGCTGTTAATATGAAAGGTCTGAATCAGGTTTCCGTGAGCAATAGCGTATCGCAAGGTACCATTCAGACCCTCATCTGGGTCGATGGCTGTTACTGTGGCGATGGTGGCACCCACTGTGTCTGGCCCCTCGCTCAGCACTGTGACATACTCCTCCTCAGGAAACTCTGGAGCGTTATCATTTTCATCCACAATTTGGACATAGATGGTGGTTGAGGTCTAAGCGAGACACAGAGAGACATGGGAAACTTGAACAGCTGTATTTACTATTTCTTGCTGAATGTATTAAACTCAACGGATAATATGCGTTCCTTCTCCAGCATGCGGTGTGTCCGCTGTACCCGCATGGGAGCCTAAATTGAATCTTGTAGTCCATTCATCAATATAATGATGGAAGATCCTACAGGGAATTATCATCATACAAGAGAGCAAAGAATGTCCTCAATATCCCTTTACTGAGGACCAAATTTATACCACTCATATAAGATAATTTGATTATCAAAATGGTTTGTTATTTTTGAATGATCCAATTCAATGGGCTTTACTGGCAGGACATTCAACATGTGTTGCCCAAGCATGATTACAATTAAAACAGTGAATAAAATTAACAATAGATCATGTGAAAAAAAACATTAGTAAAATGGGGTGGAATTTAAATAAGTAATTAAACTAGGAAAAAATAAATCAAGTGTGATAAAAAAAACACATCTTTACACAGTGTTCACTTTCAACATGACTAATAAGGTTTTCTAATAAAGAGGAAACAGGTATTTGTCTTCTTGACTTATTATGGGAAAACGTGACATTTGCTATCCAGGATTCACTTAACATAGTAGACTGGGAAAAGACAGAACAAGGGTATTGTGTTACAGACTGTAGGAGAAAATATCTTGGTGAGAACCAAAATGAAATCTTAAGAGCAAGTAACACAGACAGAGGATGCTGCAAAGTAGCCACAAGTTCTGCTCTCCTGACATTTCCTCTCCTCATTCTGGGGAAAAAAAAGTAAAACCTAAAATCTAAATGAAGTGGAAGAAAGGCAGCGGTGCATTCTAAAAGCAACCACCTCATCAAACCATTGACAGATCCTGATACAAAAGCAAAAGTATCTTTGTGTGAAATAAAGGTTGAGTCAATTCCTGCTCCACCAGTCTGACCTCTTACAGTTTTCTCCTCCCAGTCCTTTTTATGATGATGGACCAACAGCCTGACACCCTCAGGCTGTGTGGTGGAAGAGATCATTGCAATTTCACAGTACTGTTTTTGTTAACTGTTTCTCCATGAACTGTAAGCAGCTTGTGTGTGCAAAAAATAAAAAATAACAAACCAAACAGTAAAGTGTACTGGTTTTGCACATGAGAATCAGTTTACTAGTCACGTGTAATTCTACTGAGCCTGTGAAACCACTTTTTATAAATCCTCTGTGGCTCTGGAGGAGGAGATTTTTCAAGTCTGAAAAAAATACCTCCTGTTATGCTGTCAAGGTTAAGTCAGCTTGTGTTTGAAAAACTGAAATCAATAAATGGAAAGCCATAACTACAAACTGTGAGCTTGGTTTCAATATATGGGCATTTACAGGATGGGAATCTAATAGTTTGTTTATATTTGCACTGGGAAGACTTCATTTTTGAGTTCCCACTGGGGAATTTCAACTGAACTGCCCTCTGAAGTTGGATTTCCAACTAATCCAACATAGCTGCTCCACACATAAATAATAGTGAAAGCTGCAGTAATATACTATTTGTAAGCACTTTTGTCTTATTTATGTCTCATTAAAGTTTTACACACACCATCTGTGGCAAAAAAAGTCTAAACATTTAGATATCTCCAGCTTTGCTCAATCAAACAATCCTTTGTAAAATCTCACTCTCATATCTACCCCATCTCTCTGAAAGTAAACTTGTAGATCATGCACCCCTTCAACATTTAGTGTGAAGTCTCTAACAAAGGAATACTCAACTTTTGAAAAATGCCAGGAGGCCAGGGGCCAGTCACAGCAACTCCATACATTTTTCTAGGACTTTAGAATATTTCTGAGATTTCAGGACATTTCTTGGATTTTAGGGCATTAAGGGCTTAGCTAGGACCTAAATTCGGGGGGTGTGGAGGGATCCCCCATTGGCAGTTTTTCGATAAATAGCTCTATTTTGATGCAATTTTTATGCACTCTGGTACCTTATGAATACTAACTAATCACTTTGTTTTTTTTATTGTGAATTAGAAAATGTTTTAGGGACACCTAAGACCCTATTTGATCCAGGAGCCATGAATTGAGCATCACTGCTCTAACAGGATCTATTTTTTAGAAGTGTGTGGGGTGGGGTGGGGTGGAGGATTCAGTGTGCTAATAATAAGCTTATGTTGGTGATTGATGCTTCATCACTGCTATAGCCCACTCATGTGGGTGGGGCGGATGGAGAGAGGGCGGGAGAGAGGGGGGGGGGGGAAGAGGGGGGGGGGGGGCTGGCAGAAGCAGGGGAGGAGCATGTTGCTTCTGTGTATCACGTTGTTTTTGCGCTACAAAGTTCAGAAGGATCAAATCAACTTGGTGGCGAAGTGACGGATCTCCCAACCACCTCTCTGCGTTTTTGGAAAGAGCTGAAAAAGTTCCTTTAGTTTCAGAGTGAAGGAGGAGAGCTTAACATCAGCTTCTTGTAGAGTAACTTGAAGACAGCTTGAGTCACTCATTTTCTTTTTTTTTTGTGGCTCAGCATCCAGACAGCCAGACCATGGAGTGGGGATTACCCTGTCGGACATCACTCTGGGGAAAGAAGTCGATGCTTTGGTTTTGCTGCGTTTTGTTTTACGTAGCTGGAGGTAAGCACACTGACATGCACCCTTTCATTCAGAGCGGTTTAACTGGCTCATCCAAATGTCCCGGCGTGTGTGGACTTGTGGACAAACCCATTGACTAAATTCACTGATGGGGAACAATAATGTTTGGTTTCAGCAGCAAACGTCAAAGTCAAAATACACAGGAGAAAAAAGTTAGTTATGGTATGCCTGTAGTGGGTAAATTTGGACGGATTAAAAAAAACAAACTACAGCATTGATAACGGAAAAAAAGCTTGTTTAACGGGTTCTAAGTTTATTAACTGATACTGGACTTTGATGTGCCAAAAGGGGTCAAAAGACGCGTAGACGCTATCACGCGTATAGCGACAGCCTGTATGGCAAAATATAGCCCGTAACTTCAGTCTATTTTACAGCCTACCATTATACCATACCATGAAACTTGTTGTCAAGCTGTAGATTAAAAAAACACAAACAAAAAAAAACTTACATGTGTCAAAGTGCATTAAGATGTTGGCGTAAAATACTGATATTCCAGTAATATCTGCGCACAGTGAATCGTGGTGCGTCTATGGTAAACGGCAATTTTAACATACGTTTATTTTTCATTTCTTTTTGTATCATATTTATGCTTTTCGGAAACAGCTTCACATAGCAAATGCCCGTTGATTAGACCTAATTAAGACACTAATTCAGACATTTTGTTTGTTTGTTTTTTGAGTGAACACAGTTTCAAGTTTCCACTCTTCGCTTGCTGCTGCTGCTGCTGTCGTTGTTTTGACACAGAACATCTGGTGTGAAGCTGTTTTAAAGCCCCACCCGCGGGATATACAGGAGTGTAAATCCACTTTATACTCACCCTTTACAACATACAGCCGCAAATTGGACGTTTTTAGACAGAGGAATCTTAAAATGCAAATGCAGTCTAAGTAACTTCGCACACAAGACATGAAATGACATAAGTGCGCAGGGAGAGTTAGGTGACCAGTAATTTCCCTCCTGACTGAAATAAGTCATGGATGCATTTTTACACTAATTCTATGTGATCGTGGGAGCTGTAATCACCCCCCAAAAAGACTTTAGCATAGCTTAAAGTTCAGGCCACTGGCGCAGGAGGAGAGAAGCAGCTGTTGCCTCCGGGGCGCAGGGTGCGTCACTTCAAACACCCCGGAAACCTTGCAGAGGTTATCAGTTTTCGGCTACAGAATTTGGTCTTTTTAGATAAGCTAACACGATAAGTCCGTCAAAGGCAACTAGTGATGTTTACTGAACTTTTAGGCTCCACCAATCTAGATTTTTTAAAAAATATATCTGTCAGAGCAACTTAACATTTCAAATGTTTGTAGATAATATGTCCATTAACCCCTTGAAACCTGGAGTGACATCAGCTTTCATGTGATGTGTTCAGATGACTTTCACAAGTTATTTCACCCTTTGAAACCTAAACAAATTGGTTTGTTTTCTTTCAGAAACATGGAGGAAAAATGCAATGAATTAAATTAGTAATGTTAGAAAATTATCCAAAAAGGGGGAAGAATGTCCAGAAAACTATATTTATTACTCTGATTATTTAAAATTGTCTTTCAGGAAATAAACAAATAAATTCATTCAAAGTCATTCTCTTGTTTGTTATTGAATTTTGGCTTATTTTTAGGTAATTGTCTTGTTACTCTTTTAACTACATTTTTGCACATTTTGGATCATGTCTTCTTAAGTTGCTCATTTGCTTTGCCCCATTTTTGGAAGAAATCATACTAATTTGCTCGGGTTTCAAAGGGTTAGGAAATGAATCTAAAGCCGGGTATATTTTATAGCCCAGATTGTGATATGAACTATTTATGCAGGCCTGTAAAACCCAGATGCTCCAATAAAAGACTAAAAAGGTTTAACGTCTAACCAATGGATTCCATAGTGCCCTCCTCTCAGCCCTGTAATGTCCTCTTTGTTTGGTAGTTTCCTTCCTTCAAATCTATGACAAAAACAGCTGTTTGTGCCACGGCCAATAACGGGTTTCTCCAACACAAAAACACGACTCGAGATAAACAGCAATAATCAGTGCCTCTTTTCCTCATGATAAGCACGTAGCTCCCGAAGAAGGACAATGGCACAGACAAAAATGGTCAATGCACTCCACAGGATGTGACCGCTCACTCTCTCTCTGTCTCGACTACTTTCTCCTGATGTGATGGAGCTTGTATCATGCATTGATCTCCTCTCCTCAAAAGAATAATCAGTACTAGGATGCAGCCATAAAAATGGTTCCCTGGTTCAATCTCATTGACAGGAAGAGGCCTAACCAGGGACACATTGCCAGAAAGAGTGAGCTGTAGCTGTTGTGTGGGCGCATACCGCATGTGCATGAGTGATAAGAAGATAATGGAGGAAGGAGGGCTCACTCATTATGCTGTGATTTTTCTGGGTATCACTTTTTTAAAGGTCCGATAAATATTAGTCATTGATGTGTGATATGCAGCAAGTATGGAAAAAAAAAAAATCCCCTAACGCTGGTGGCCTTCATACTTTGAGTAAGGATGACCTTCTGAACAGCCCAAGGATACAGCATTGACTGTCACTGACAGGGCCTTACTCAGCTTCTAGTCACAGCAGCAAAAACAGCAACCCAATGTGCTTTGGTAAAGTTCAAGTTCATTATGCATCATTGACAGTAAAGATCTTAGATATTTAACCATAACAGAAACAATGTAACAAATAAGTCACGGTATGGTAAGCACCTTAACCCTTTGAAACCTGGGAGATTTGGCTTAATTTTTTTCAAAAACATGGGAAGAAGGCAATGAGCAACTTGAGAAGAAATGACCCACAAATGAACATAAAATTGGTAAAAAGTACAGGAAAAATAACAAAGAAATGCTTAAAAAAACAAACACAAACAAAACAAACAGAAAACATGGGGGGGGGGGTGACTTGAAAAGAGGTGCTTAAAATGTATAAGAATTCCGTAAAAATAATTTTAAATATTTCATTATAATAATCAGAAATATATTTCCATGGACATGTTTCACCCGCTCAAAAAAAAATCTTGCAATTTGCGGGACATTTCTTGCTAAGCTGTCTGTTGCCTTCTACCAGTTTGCTAATGGTTCAAAGGTTTAAATACTTGCAAAAGGTGTATAAATGAAGCACAAGAAACGTGATATCTTTCCATTCCATTTTGTAGTAATTGCATGCTCACTGTTTCAAAAATACAAAAAGCCCCAATTCACTTTCAAAATGACATTTCAGCTGCACTGTTGCTCCAGGTTAATGTAGAAATGATGTTGCAGTCATGTTTATGAAGTGGTCATTACACAACCCTTTAGTTGCTTGGCTAAATGCATGAAGTAGATTTAGAGGAAGTAGAAGAGGAAGGCTGAGACTGTGACTGAGTGTGCACATTATTTAAATAGCACTGTACAAACATGTTCATAGTAAAGTGGCTCTCAATGTTGAAGCAAATGTCTATCCAGTGTCATGGATCCCTGAACATGGTGACCTGCATCACTGACCTTTAACCACTTCCTCTTAGTACTAGGTAGAGCCTGAAGTGCCACATTTTAACACTTCCTGTTGCTGAAAAGTTGCTTAATGCATCTGTTTGTGATGCTTCAACTGAAACTCACACTTTGTTTGTGTGTGGAGGGGTTAATCTGGATCCTCCTGCTGATTTCATTAACACCCTGAAATGGGCTGGGTAACCATTACCATTACAGTAAGTGTGAAAGAGGGTGGAGTTTGAGTTGTATGTGTGTGTGTGTGTGTGTGTGTGTGTTTGGGGGGGGGGGGGCTAAAAATAAACAGATAGAGAACACATGCAGATAGAGAACACATGCAAGTGAAAGCATACTAGAACTACCACATGTGTATGTTTGGTAATCTGAAGCCCTTTATACACACAGATTGCCTGTAGAGGAGTCCCTTCTCTATACCTCCTTTGCTTTTTTAAACAACCAAATGATGGCAGCATCACTCTGATCTAGTTTGTGATTTTAGATTGCATGCCGGCATTGCGGAATCAAAAGAGGTGTGATGGGTGTGACAACACTGTTGGCCTACTGTGCGATTGCAGCAGTTTACAAACTGTAAAAATGGCATAACATGACAGTAATGATAATGTATTGTTTAGCTCCTTGCTGTGTTGCCTCACGTTGCTGTGTCTTGGCCAAAAACGGCGACAAGGGCCAACGATGCGGGACACACTGCAGCAAGTAGTGCCACGGCCCAACTTTAACTGAAAGTCAACTGTTAGCTTGGTGTGTCATGGCATAAAGAGGCTTGGGTTAGGGGTTAGCGTCAGCACCGCTTCCACACAGAAGAAAGAAATATACTATACTCAGAAAAGCTGTTTAAATAGTTAAACTTGGGGTGATACAAAGATATGTTTAATTAATTCACACAGGCTATGCTGCATGTCTGCATGTAAGGAAGCTGTCAGAGGCAACATGTCTCAGACAGGTGGCATTCAGGCTTTAAACAAAGGAGGGCCTGTTTCTGGGCCCTGAGGGGCTATCAGGATCCTGAGAACAGAGATCAGAGAAGGAAACTTAGATTCTATAATAGAGCCAAAACACAGATGTCTGGTGTATACAAGTGAAAGAAATCCTGTCGGTTCCAGACACGGGGCACAGCTTGCTGTCAGTATTTACTTAAATGCAACCACATCAAGACAGCTCAGATAGTGCTGACACTGTGGTAACATTAACCAATTGGCATAGAATATGCTAAAAACATATTATATTCTCTGCCTCAAACTTTTTTAGGAAGGTCTGGTGTTATCAGTAATATACTTGAAATATATATGATGGATGTAATAGCATTTACTACCTGGCAACCTGGCATCAATCTTATTTTAACTCTCAATCAGGAAGAAGCTAGACTTAAATGTTTTTTAACCCTTGGAAACCTGGAGTGACATAATGTTTCTTGTGCTTTTAGATGTCTTTCACAAGTATTTAAACTTCTGAGCTCTGAGCATATTGGTGCAATTTCTTTCAAAAACATGGGAAAAAGGCAATAGCCACCATGGTAAAACAAGTCCCATTGATTGCAAGAAATAAGTATAGTTATAAAAATAATTTTAAAAGCTAGGGAAAAATGTCTAGGAAAAAAAAGCCAGGAAAACTACATTTAAGATTATACTAATAACATATTTAAATGATGTTCCAGAATTATTATAGATTTTAAAGCACTTTTTCAGGTCATGTCCTCGTTGTTTTCTTTTTTTTTGTAATTTCTTCTTTCATTGCCAATTTCTTTCTTTCTGTGTTTTTTAAATAAATCAAGCCAGGTTTCAAAGGGTTAAACACATTTTACAATAAAAACTTTGCCTCATTTGGCAGAAATCCATCTCCTCTTGTGTTAATGGGGCTTGGGAAACCAGGGAAGAGTTGCCAAAAAGGAGGGCAGGGAAGAAGGCAGGGAGGGTGTGAAACAGGAGAAGAGAAGGCTTCCCCTCCTATTGTCCCACCAAGTGGGCCGGAACAGCCGCTGGGGCAACAGTTTCACTTAAATCACCCTCCCTGATCTTCATATTGCTTTTCCTAGCACACAATAGCTATTGCAGAGTTCAGTGGCACACACAGGAACACGGCACGAACCTCGCACCCTGTGACACATCCACAGGATGCACACGCACCAACTATACAAACATGCTCAGCAAATCAAATGTCAAAGGTCGCTGGGTGGTCAGCTACTGTATTTTCTATCCAGCAGAGACATTTAGTGTAAAACAATTATGTGCTTCCTTATTTATGGTCTGGCTGACCCAAAAAGACTTGCATCTGCTGCCCCCTCAGGAAAGCAGTGGTAGTACATTAAAACAGCCAGTTGTTAGCTCATGTTTGAAACAAAAGTGAATCAAAAGTAAAATAAACAAGGGGCAGGCACCCCATGTATGAAGGCAGTGCCCTTGCTGCCTCAGGCTCGACTCCCGCCTGAGGCCCTTTGCTGCATGTACTCCCCTCTCTTTCTCCCCCCTTCACGCTATTAACCTGTCCTATCTAATAAAGGCTAAAATGCCTAAAAATAATCTTTTAAAAAAAAGTGAATCAAACAAAGCTGCTGCTCCACTGCTCTCTATGGGATTACATTTTCAAGCACACTGCTGTCCAATCTGTGATGTAACAGCATGTGTTTTGCCTTTGACGGCAGATGGAAAACACCTGCAGTGACATCATTACTGATCGGGGTGTGTATAAAGGCACAGCCTGTTTGAAATTATCAGCCCATAAAGACAGCAGCAGCTGTAGCCCTTCAAATTAGTAAGTAATAAGGAGCCAGAGGGAAGGAGGAGTGGGGGCTATGTTCGCGTGCCGGGATGAACTCAGGAAGGAAGTCCACTCCTTAAATCCTGGTCCCCACCAGTCACCCTCCACACACACACACACACACACACACACACACACACACACACACACACACACACACACACACACACCTTTACTGCAAAATCTCTGATCCACGATGCAACTGCAATAATACACACTTTTGCAGCAGTCCACCCCCACACATACTTGTAATTCACAAACTCACATGCAGCCTTCCTGTTGCCTTTGCAGCACTAAGCATTCTTAGATGCTAAACCACAATCTGTTATAGACAAAGGATGCTAGTGATCTATTTAAGCAGACAAAGCCAGAGAGTGACAGAGTTGTCCTGTAGTTTTACATGCTGGATATATGGGAGTCATTCATTAAGCGTACTGATGCTGCAGTATGGCTATGTAATGTTGGCATTGTGTAAATTATTATTGTTGTTTTAAGGTAACGTTTAGAGATTGACTTCAGACTGCTTAGCCTGGGGGTATGTTTGTATTTTAGTGCAATGAAAAAATCATTCAGAGCACACATTAAAGAGTTCATCTTTTGGTGCATTCTGCTGCACTAAAAAAGTCAGAACAGGATGTGGTTTAAGGCAGTATGCGAGAGTAAGATGGGGAAAAAAATTTTTTTGCAAGATGTAAAGGAACATCACACAGCTGTCTTTTTGGTTTCCTGAATATACGTAAAAGGTACATGTGGAGAATCTGTGTCAGTGCAAGGTTTAAATGGCAACAGTATATATTGCTGATTAGAGCAAAAAACATCAGTCAGATTTCCACACTTAAGTTTGATGTCACATGAGATGTTGTATACATTGGCTACTATCTCTCTGTAAATGTCTGAGAGAAACTGGCAATTAAACTCCCACAGGAGGTTAGTGTATTTACTTTAGCCAGCAGAATATGTACCATCTTTGTCCACAGTACCAATTTACGGAACAGGAAACAAATTGTGTTGACCAAAAAATGCATAAAAACCAGGACGCATGTAGAGTGCAGAAATAGGGTCTGGGAAATTGTCCAACTTTGACTTTAAATGCACGTTAAGGTTGGTAGTTGCTTTTTTTCATCTTTTTCTTTGTACTGTGGTTATTTGTGTTACAACTGGTGGTACCAAGCATCATCCCACTAATCTACCACATTATTTGAATAGAAATGTGATTTCCTGTTTGTGTATGTTAGGCTTTCTTATGATACCAGTACTATACCCTTAGAGAACTTAAATCTCCTGTATCTAAGCAATGGAAAGAAAGCTGGAATTTTCAGGTTTGTTCTGTATTTTTCTTCTGAATTTTGTGCCATGGAAAAATTGCTGAGGCTGCTGCCATCAAAGTAAACATGTGACTTATAAGATTTTTACCCTGTCTTTTTTTGTCATCTTTTACATATCAAGGGAATTTCTGCTCCCTGGTTTGAGCTTCTCGGGCACTTCCTTTAATTTCTACTGCTTTAAAAAAATCCCACCTCCTTCATTAGGATGAGCACGCTTTAACTCTGAACACAGCCACAACCCCAAATTTTTTTATCTCTAATGTAAAACAATTGCTTGGTAAAGCTTGTTTGTGACAATACACAGTTAAGGACGCAGGATTGTCTTAAAGTTGATAACTGGAATTGCCATCTTGTATGCCTCCTCGAACCAGTCAAGTTTCACTCAGAGTTTACATCCATGTCTGTAAAAACTCACACAGAGGATCTATACAAGCATACAAGCAGCATGATTCAGGGTGGACACCCAAGACTGATGTCACCAATTCAGTATCTTTGGAGGTCACAGTTACCTTTGACCACCAAAATCTAATCAGTTCATTCATGAGTCCATGTGATGGTGCCCTTGAGATTACATGTTAACAAGAATGATATGGATGCAAGGTCACAGTGAGTTTGACCTTTGACCACCAATCAGTCATTGTTGGGAATGTTTGTGCCAAATTTTAAAAAATATATATCCTTGAGCTGTTCTTGAGATATCGCTTTCACAAGAATGAGAGATGAGATCACAGTGACCTTGACCAAATAATTAAATAATTATGTTCATGAGAATGGGACAGACAACCTGTAAACAAAATTCTTTGGGCCTTGGCTATCGGTGATGCTGAGGCATAAAAGTGTTCGTCTCACCACATTCTTCCATACTTGTCTTTTCTCTCTAGGTAAAGGCGAGATGTCCCACGCTCACTCCACATTGAGTGTTTCAGCCCCCCACCTGTACTACGTCTGTCCTGAAGGTGCAACTGCCAAACTCGTGTGTGGCCAGAGAGGGGCGGCCTTGCACTCCAGTGATGTCTTGAGGCGTAGCTGGCTATTCACTCCCCACAGCGATCAGCACTGCATGGGACGGACAGGCCCACGCTATACTACGGTTGGTCACTCCCATGGCAACCATACCTTGCCGTTAGGGTTGCAGTATGGAGTTGGAGAGAAGAACTTCTGGGTGGTTCTGCAGAATGTGACCCATGCTGACCAGGGTCGCTACTGCTGTATGGTCCTGGACTTCGAGGTGGACCATAAACACGGCACCCTCGTGCAGAGACCCCACAGCCATGTTATTCTCCAAGTTACACCACGTAAGTACTAGGGCTGTACCTGACTCAGAATTATGAAAGTCAAATCAGATTCAGCAGTTCAGCAATTAGATTATGTTTTTCGTTTTCATTTAATCTTTTAGAAATTCAGCAGGCTCAGCACGACTTTCAGTGAGACAGCAGCATTCACATGATGGAGTGAATAAGCTAACACTGCTAATGAGGAATCACTAATGCGCTACATGTTTTTGCTGACACTAAATATTAAACAAATGCCAGAGACTGGGTCGTTTTAAGTTGCTGTGAGCTGTAAATTTATTACCTCTAAACATTAGAGAGAAGATAATGTTATTGTAGAGCCTTGTTACCGTGCTGAGCCTCTCTTACTCTGTGCTGCAGCAGCATGTCCGCAACAGAGTAGCATGAAAGTCATGAGCATTCACTCTGCAGCAAAATCTGGGTACCAGAATGACCCCAGAAGTACACTGAACAGTACATAGTACACTATACAGCAAAAAAAGGACAAAACTATTGCTTGACTTGAATTAATCTAAGTTGTCTGAGGGGTCTTTGACTGATAATTTGAATTCATGATTTTAAACGGGCAGCCCTGGTAGAACATGAAATTGTTAGGTTTGAATGTGTCGTAAGTTAGTGTATGATAAACTGGCAGGGTGAGATAACCTAAATCAATCATAGTGGTTTTTGTAAGTTGCTCTGTCATAAAAGTAATGTGGTCTGAGTGCTCATTGTTGTCAACGTGCTCAACATGGTGCATAAATTGTAACTGTTGCATTTAACAGGCAGAAACCCAAACCAATGCTACAATGTGATATCCTGTGTGTACGTGAGAAACAATGTATTTGTTCTCTTTCCAGGGCGAAATGGATCTCAAAATTGCACTGTCTGGGATCCCACACCACCTGGCGGTATGTCACCTTTTTCAAGCCTTCCTATCAAATGAATGACTGGCCAGTTATTCTGTTTGTTTAACTCACAGTCTCTCTGTTGCTTCCCCAGGCTCTGTGCCAGTGGCCTTGGCTGTAGCAGCCTGCATCTTGGCTCTGCTTTCTCTGCCTCTTATTCTGGTGCTCGTTTACAGACAGAGGCACAACGCCCAGTCGAGCAGACGTACGTATTACTGATATCCACAAAGACACACACACACATACACACACACACACACACACACAAACAGTATGGGTCAAACATAAATGTCTCCCCGTAGTGTTTTGTCTGACACTTATTTCCTGTCCATGAGGAGGATTAACTGTATTTCACACAGTAGGGAAGCACATTCACACTCTGTCTGTAGTGTTCCGCTCTGTTTCAATTCATTCACAATGGCCCATTTCCCGTTTCCTCTCTCCCAGGTGCACAGGAGCTGGTGAGGATGGACAGGTAAGTTTTCCCACAGTCTGTCAGGCAGCTGGTCTCATAGGCCAGCTTCAAAACACAGCTGCTCTTCAGAATAATAATACTGTGTACATGGATTTTCCACCATGTGTGGGCCACAACATTTCTCAAACAATAGGCAGATTAGACCAAAATGTGTCACATCTCTGCGGATAATAGTGAACTTTTGTTTGCTAAGAAATAATGTACAGTCAGCAAGTCAGTATTGCAAAATGCGAAATGATTCAAGACTGGTCCAGCATCATCCTGTCTGGGTTCGTTTTGCAATAATGACCCACTTTCTGTACATTATCCTGCTTATTACATGACCACTTACTAAATTAATCAATAATTTGAAACAAAATATTGATTTAGAAATTATTCTACTGCTTCTGCTAAGCCTCAGTGATTGGAACTGTGTCCATAGTGACAATCTGTTATTCATAAGCCGCTTTTACACTGCCTGTTCAAGGTAGGAATATTGGCCATTTTTCTACCTTGCCATTCTGTATAAAAGGTATGATTGCAGAGTGTGTGTGTGTGTGTGTGTGTGTGTGTGGGGGGTGCTTCTGCGATGCCAGCATGCTGTCTAAAACCACACAATGGAATTGCATGATGCTGCCATTGTTTGGATTTGTGTAAAAATGCAAAGGAGGCATAAAGAAGGAACTTCATAGCAGCCCTACAGTACGATCACAAAGGGTTATAGCAGCAGTCTGCTACTCAGAAATAACAGACCGTAGAGTTCTGCACTTGACCAATCAGAATCGAGTATTCAGCAAAGCCTTGTAATAAAGATTATAAAATATCAACAAATTATAACTACATTAATTTGGAGACACAACCTTAATAACTGTGTAACAAAAAGGGCCTCTGCCCACAACATTGGCAGCCTCTGTATGTTTATGTTGTCTGCCAAATTCGATTACTTTCTGGCACAAGCTGACACTGCATCTCCATTTATTCATGTAGTTTATGGCATCTATACAGGCAACTGAAAACAGTTTGGTTCAGTGTTAATAGTGCATATGAGTATTAAAGCCCTGATTACTGCTAGACGTGACAAATAAAGCCTTTAAACTTCTTGAGAAATGGACGAGTGTTGAAAGACTTTATTGGGTCATATCAGCAATGTCTCATCACTATGCTTCCCTTTTTTGTGTGTGTGTATGTTTTTCCAGTGAGGCTCTTGGCCACGAGAACCCTGTGTTTCTTGGAGGATCACCGCAGATTAAGACCCGTACTGTTTCTCAGATCATGACCAGACAACCCTCAGAGACAGGACGCCACCTGTTGTCTGAGCCAGGAACCCCCCTTTCTCCTCCTGCACACGGGGATGTATTCTTTCCAATAGAAGGTAGGACGCAAACACAAAACAACACATCTTGGCAACATATCAGAAATTCATACTGAAAAAAGGCTAGAAAGACCAGGAAAGTGACCAAAGCTTATCAAACAACGCGACACACAATGAATCACTCAGCACAATCTGGAATATACATTTATCTACATTTTGTAACGCTCTTGCCATTAAGCTTGGCTCTAACCAGCACCATAATGCAAAGGAAGGGAAAGGGAGTTCATTTACATGACTAAATGGGTGTCTTTCAGTTGCACTGTATCCACTGGTTCGCCATGCCTTATCAACTACATTCAGTATGAATACAACTGAATTTTATTTTAATTTTTTTGAATGAGCTTTTAAGCATACTGACTGTATAATTTTTGATAGATTTGCAGAACCTGTACAATACGCTCAATTGCCTGTACTTAAAGGGAGAGTCCCCCCCACCCCAAGATTTGTTGTGATTTGCCATGTGTTGAAGATATGGGCCGTTGAGGTGTCTGGTTTCTCGAGTATAATTCAATTAGATGGCACTCGGCTTGTAGTGCTCATAGAGACAAAAAAATAGATTTGAAAACTCAACAGCAATGTCTCTTCTCAACATCGATGTTTCTTTCCAGGAATCATGACCCGGTAACTGAAGAAAATCCACAGATCTTGTAGTGAACAGTTTCATGGAGAAACTTCTTGATACCAAACTATACCATCCAACCATATCAGGAAGTGTGCATCTACCCATGGACGAGGGGCTTGCGCTTGTTACAATGTAAAAATGAATGGCGTCGTCCTCAGCTGAACTGTAACATTATATTTGCTAATCCTAGGATAGTGAAAGAATGACCTGCCCAACTCTCTCTATGAGTGGCTAGCACTTGCTTTGTTGGTTGTAGTAGTTAGATTTAAGCAAGAGGAGAGGGATTGGATAGGGGTAGGGTAAGGATGTCAGGATAAGCCGTTCACAGGCAGAGTAGGTCTAAGTAAGGCGGGCCATTCCTTCACTATCCTAAATTTGCAAGGTGGATACAGTTGTTAAATGTAGTTTGGTAGGAAGACAATCATTCCTACATGAAACTGCTCACAACAAGGTCTGGATTATCTTGAGTTACCTGGGCATGATCTCTGGAAAGACACATTGCTGTTCAGTTTTTCAAATTATTTTTTTTTGGCGGTATGAGCACCACAAGCTTAGTGTCATCTAGTTCTGTTACACTGAAGAGAAAGCAGACATCTCATTGATAGACTGAATTGGTTTCGCACTATATGTAGTTTTAATGTTGGGGTGAACTGTCTGTTTAAGTAGAAGCACTTAACTGTATTGCACAAGTTCTTGGAATCTATTACAAAATGTACAGTCAATATGCTAAAAAACCTCTGATGCAATCACAGAAGAACCATGTCTTTGCGTGCTTCTGCTGAAATATCCTGCGTGTGGTGGAAGTGTTGGCGGAAGGATGCTTACATTCTTTTCGTGCAAAATTGCACGCTCACACTTAGAAACAGCTGGGTTGATGTGACTAAAAAATATTCTGCGCGGAGGAGTTTAATTTCTCTCCCCCGTATGACTGAAACCACTTCCTTATGCTGCCATCCTCTGAATTCTTCTCTTACCTCCCTCGCAAGTCATTCTCCACCCATCAGCACTCTCATTTAACACTAATGGCCCCTTCAGCCGTTCTCTACGACTCGACTTGAAATAATACTGAAACATTAGTTACGGTGAAGGGGTTCAATCCTGAGTGTTTTTCCACCGATTCCCGGGGCACCTGTGCAGACATTCCAGGCATACTGAGGTGGATTGCCCCATTTCCTGACAGCACGGTCTATGATGGTACAGGGGAAAAGGACAGAAGCAGACGTACTGAAAATCCACCCAAAGCCATCACACATATTATTCCCATGACCTTGAACAAGTATCAGAAGCACTTACTGGAGCTCGTTTATTGTCATTATACAGTATGTGTAACCTGACATGTCCAATAAAATTGGACCACCCACACTGAGCGAGTCCCAATTGAGATGCTGCAGTTTTGTCCTATGTGCCAAAATGGAAACCTAGTAATAAATAATGTCACTAGCGGGAAAATCTCTGCTTACAATAAGTGACAGATGGAATATGCTTGGTTGCATCTCAGATTACAGCAATGCTTCTCCTCTAGAGAGTGCCACAAATATTGATGCAACCATCACAAATCCAAGAAAAGCAACGATATCTTTTACATTTTGTCACAGTGGATTTCCCCGTCAGAGCTCATTTCCTTCAGTGGGCTACAAAAGTTATGCACAATATAGAATCTGCCTTTTTGTCCGTGGTTTCGTGTTACATGGATAAAAGCCGCACATCAGCTTCCCTGTTCATCTTTTTTTTGGTCCGCTGACCTTAAACTGAGCGGAATTATCTAGCAGCAGTTCCCTCTTATCTTCAACATGTCGCAACTCTGACTTGAGGCCTTTTTGTTCTGCTTTTTTATGGGTTTACAGCTAAACACATCTGATTCTGAGAAATCTATCAGTCTCTCTGTGTGCTTGTACTGTTCTATGGAGTAGGAGGTTTGGAAAAAGAATTGCTGTCACATCTCTTTTGACAAGATCTGTCCGCATTTTGGGCAGGAAGTGTAATTTTGAGCGTGTAAACTCCCTCAGATCTAAATTTCCATATGTCAGCAGAAAATGTGCATTTGTGCATGTGGACACATGTAGATTACTTGCTTTCTTATCTTTACTCTCACTGACTGTCTTTTTTCTCTTTTCCAGACACCATTCTTGAATCTCCAGACTTCATGCAGGTTTAAACGGGGTTGGAACCTTGTTCACCGCTATAACTGCTGACTTGGAAACAGTCTTGCAACTCTCTTCCTCTTCTTGCTGCCTCCAGAGCGCTGTTGCCCTCATCAGCTGTCTCACAATAACCTCTGCTGGGATTGTCGTCTGTATATTGTCTGGACCGCAGGAGGGAACGCACTGCATGTTTTTATTCAAAAACTATTTCCGCCTGCAACAACAGCTGGAGGCCAAAAGCAAACTTTAAGCTTGTGTGCACTTGTGTTGTGGCGGGGTTGGGTCTGTGTGTGATTCTTGATCTACACACTGAGAATGACGGGTGTACCAACAGGTATCCACTGCTTATGTCGAGGGTGTGGATCCCGCTGTGTGCAGAGGTGATATGTTGAGTGATGACCTGTTTCTGTGGACTCAAGGGCTGGTTTCACACACCTTACTTGTTTGGTGCAAATCAAAACAACCAACTGCCTTTACTTGTTTTGATTCATTTGGGCTGGTATACAGGTACACTGTAATTCAAACCCTGGCGTGGACCACCTGGTTTCTGTCCACTTCCAGTCTAACTCTGATGCAGTCCATTTTTGGTGTGATGCAGAGAAAACCAACCGTAGATGACAGAAAACGTATGACAATGATTTCCTAAAACCTAATTAAATTGACATGATCCATTTGCTGACCTTTGGTCATAGAAACAATCTCCCTTTTATAAAAACAAAAGATCATTGGTTTATACTGTGTCAGCATGGTAGTGCAGGGATATAACACATCAGAAATTGAAAGGGGTTTAGACAGAAGTTGTGTGTTGCTTGCGCTCTTCATTGCAAGCCAAACTGTGACAGAAACAATCCGTGATACATATTCTTTATCACTCACAGTCACCGTCAGAGCAAACTTGGTTTTGATTTTCACTTGCTCGTTCATTTAGTGCTGATAATGAAAGATGACAATCACCAAAACTGTCCAGTAAAAAAACACATCTGTCAGTCCATGTGACATCACGTTCACACATCCCACTTCAGCTGTGATAAGTCAGTGGGAACATAAAATGGACTGACACTAAAAGTCTACAATGGACCGTTTTTTGAACTCAACCAGGCTGGCTCTCTCTCATCCCTCTCATTGTAATAAAGTGCTCTAACAGCTCCATAACAAAAGAGTCTCAATCCTCAGTAGTCTCAGTATTCTTGTTCAACTTGAGAGTGATTCATCTTTTGGCATTACACTGTTCCTCTGTATCATTTCCACTTGGCCTCTTGACTTCTTTTCTCTTCCCTCTTTGCTACCTCAGTTACTGTCAGCTGTGCTGCTCCAAATACTCACCTTCCTTCCTCTACTCTCAGAAAAGCAGCACTTCACAGTGGCCCTAAATATATTAAGTGCTGAAAGTATTAATTAAAAAAAAGGCAATCAAACAACTGCTTATTATTTTTGATAATAGTTAATGTACAGTTTCATTTCAGGAACAAAATGATGACTCATTTTCTTTTGAATGTATCTTAACGGATTCTTTAAATACGCTTCATAAAAGTGCAGACTAAACACTGCCATCTCAACACTGTTTTCTGAAACATTTTTGTTCTGTTTTCATGTCTTGATTTTATTGTTAGGATGTGTATACAAGTGTTTATTCCTAGTTTTGGTATGAGCAATGGGATGTTAATAAGTAAATACTTTTTTGTGGAGAAAGTTGACCAAATCATATCAAGGTTGATGGAGAGAAACAAGAAGTGATTGCAAATGGTTTGAGCCTTACTGTTACTCTCAGTCGTCTGTGTGTGATTGTGAGAAACCACAAGTGGTTTTTTGCATCGAGGTAAAATATGCACAGCAGGTGCTCAGCGGAAATCATCTCTAAGTGACGTGTTGCAGGTAAATAGGACAGGGTATTATGTTATTTCTTATTATGTTTTTTCCTTTATTAAGATTTGAGTATTTGAGTTTTCAAGTGTGCCTGTGTGTGTGTGTGTGTGTGTGTGTGTGTGTGTGTGTGTGTGTTTAAATTTGGTGTTACAGTTTCAAATATATTTTTTTGGTATGGTTTAGATGTGTGTGTGCATATTTGGATTTGGATTTGCATCTGTATGTGTGTTTTATACTATTACAGCTTAACATAGACATGGAGCATTTTTGTTCTGTATATTGCCTTAAAATCATCTTGGTTGTAGCGTGTATAATAAAGTAATGCTCTTAAACCTTAAGCCATGTGTCTACTCTTTGAAATCACTGTTCCTTTTAAATGGCAAGTCTCCAAAACCATCACTACACAAGGACGTGCTGCACTTGCTGCCAAGGGAGCCATTACAGTCGGAACAAGGTTGTTCCACTTGTGTGCCTCTAAGATGGTGCACACCAGAGGGAGACTGGCATTGAAGACAGAAACTGATAAAACAATCTTTGTATCTTGTTTTATGAGAGTAGACAGAGAGCTAGATGGGGGGGAGGGGATGCCCGTTGCTGGCCATTTCCTCTGTGCAGTTCTTTTTTCAGTCTTACATTATCTATTTTAATGGAGGATCTACACTATTCTAGGTTTGTACAGCCCATATGTCACTGTGACCAAGACAAGCAAAATTTAAAGTAAAAATGCAGGCTATATACAGTACAGCAACTCACACAACTGTCACATGGCAATGCGTGCACATGTGACACATACAGTACAAAACTCTGTGCAATAAACCCATTTTTAAAAGCCTTTTAAATGTTACAGACAGGAAAAGCAACAGCTCTCACCTTCCTCTTTTTGGAAATAAGACTTGTGGCTTTCCTGTTTACAAACTAAGGTGTTTCCTGTGTCTTAAACCAACCACTGTATGTAACCTGCTGTGCAGGCTATGAGAAGACAGGCCGTATTGTTTGATGTTTCACATCTGATTTGTACTTTATCTCAACTTAAAGATGGTATAAATGAGGCAAGCAGACAGCCAGGACCCCCCCCTATAACTACATCATTAAGTTTGTAGTACAACCACTGACCAAAGGAGGGCTCTGTAACAGGATGAGATGTAGAACCCCCCCAGTGACCACTCTCTGCCAACTTCAAATCACCATGAACAGATCAGATTAGATTTATACTACTTTGTGGAGGTTACCGCATAATCGTGCAGTTCTGTTCTGTTTTTCATGGTAATATGTAGCCTGAATGTAATAATGTTACTTGATTTAACAACAATTTTTTGGGAATTTGACCCGTTAACACCAGGATCAACATCAGTTCCTTTTGAAAACACTTGAAAAAACATCATGAGCAACTAAACAAGAAATGTCCCGTAAATTGCCAAATAAATAATGACCTAAAAATTAGCTGTATAATGTGTTGTTAGCTATAATTCTTATAATTATATATTTAAACTTTTGTTACATAATTTTTTTTTGTTATTAGCATTTTAAGTATATTTCTTGTTTTTGTTTTAAACATTTGTTTGTTTGTTTCTTTGTACGTGCATATTTTCAGGTAATTTCCTGTTAACTTTTTATTCATTTCTTGACAATTTTTGGAACATTCCTTCTGTAGCCACTAATTGCATTCTTACAATGCTTTTGAAAGTAATCAAGCCTATTTGCTCAGGCTTCAAAGGGTTAATATTAGACGAGAAGCACTTTTTTTGTACTTTGTCTTATATGTCTTTGTCTTATATATGTGTATATGTTATATGTTGTCCTTGTTGTGGCTGCTGTTGCTTGTATCTTACCGACAGAGGTGGCGTGCCGTCATCTTCCACAGTGACAGTAAGTCGGTACTGTTGCTGGCGCTCTCGGTCAGGAGGGGCTGGCCGTGTCACCATCTCTCCGGTCACACGATCCATGCGAAAGGTCAGGTCCTGGTTTCCAGCAGTGATGTAGTAAAACAGCATGGCGTTGGGACCGATGTCTTGGTCAGTAGCTACCACGCGGAGCACTGATGTACCTCCTCCTACATTCTACAATTTACATCATAAAAGAAGCATAATTGATTGTCTACAGTAGAAAAACACAAACTTGTGAAAACTGAAAATCATCAGTTATAAAAGTACTTGACATTGTTCAGCATCAAATGCAAATTTACACACATGCACATTCAAAGCCAAAATTAACATCATGCTCCATGTGATTTGCATTCCTACCTCACTTATGCTGACGTTGTAGCCCCGCTGGCTTTCAATAACAGGCGGGTTGTCATTGACGTCCAGGATGTTGATGGTGAGGGAGAGGTCTGTGTGTCTAGGAGGTGAGCCATTGTCAATGGCACGCACCTGTGGCAACACACCCATGCAGTGGTGGATACTAGTAAGTCTGACCGTGTATTTGGACAGTTGTCATAAATACTTAAAGGAAAAAGATTAAGTATGTGCATGTCTTCTTCTGTGCTTCATTCAGTGTTGGTACTTCTGTGCACTCTTGTGTTTTGTGCTTTATCTGAGGTGAAAACACTGACATCTGAGGTTGACATAATATTTCGATCTGATCAGATCAGTTCAAAATCTAATAAAATGGTCACACAGCATTTGTAACGTCCACAACTGAGTATGGTGTCAAAAACAGTCCGTTTATTTTTAGACGAATCAAGCGTAACAAGGAATCAGTTCACATTTAGGCTGACAGTATACAGCAAGTCAAGGCTGCAGCATAATTGTAAAATGTCTACATGGCCATATAGATTTGTAGTGAAAGATGTCATGACTACATGTAAAATGGTGCCTGACCTTCAGTAGGTAGCGGTCCACTGACTCTCTATCCAGAGGAGCATTAACGTAAACCTCCCCATACGTGTGGTTCACTGTTTTGATCTGGAACACATCCTCCATGTTGCCTGCCACCAGAGTGAAGTTGACCTGGGAGAGAGTAAGGAGTCAGAGAGAGATGAAGAGAAAGTGGGAGAAATGGAAAGACAGTGAAAGAAAAAAAAAGAAGAAAAAATCACGTTAACAACAGCTTAGGTTAAGTCAGAAATGTATAAATAGTTTAATAGTTGCATTTGTCTGTGCAGGTTTTAAATCTTAAATGAATCATAGAATATGCCAAAAAATACATGGGGAGTGCAACAGGGCACCCCATGGAGTAAATCAGATCTCATGCTGTTGTTTCAGCAGTCTCCAGCATGTATTGTGGGAAATAGTAAGAAGAAAAATGTGGTGCTTATCTTCTAGAAAACTGTTCTTGGAACTGTGTGTGAGTACACTGAGAGCCAGCACAAACTGGAGTCAAATTCCTTGTATACGTTAACATACTTGACCAATATAGCTGATTCTGATCCTGGTAATCTCTCTTTCATTCCCCATTTTGAAATTTAGTGTAATTTCCACCAGAGAAACATGTTTATGTTTTGTGCTGAAAAGTCATGTTGTTTAGAACTGTAAAGCAGTGTAGAAGATTTCCTTTCAACCACAAGGTAAAACGTGTTGTTAAAGCCGGTCTTCTCTGTAATGGTCTCTTGTAATTGCAGTAATAAAGTTTAAGCTCAGTTCAGACAAGAGATTTAAGAGGAGCTCAAACTTGTAACTACTTGCAATGTGTTGGTCTGCAGCATTCTGAAAAACTACCAGTTTTCACCAATGCAACTAGAAGAGCAACGACTCGCTGTATTTCGTTCGAATGTGCGGCTTTTTAGGTACAAGCAACAACTGAAGAGTATTTGGGTTTTTTTGAGTATGTGTGTATGACCCTCAGTCCAAAACCGACACACCAGGAGAATGAAGAATGATGTACATGTCAGCAGCCACGGAGACATAAATGTGACAAACATGGGTGTGGCCGTGACTGAGGGCTGTCAGAGAATGCCACAGCAAGCAAACGCACCGTCTGCTGACAGTTTGTAATTGACTCGATCAGCTGTCTCATCTACAAGCTGATTGGCTGTTGAAACATATGATGTCCCTTATGTTCTAAAACCACTTGAGTTGGCAAGCTGAGTCACAGATGACACCATCAGTCGGCCTAAATTGAGCCGAGACTGGCTACTTCACACCACTGTAACTTTTCCTTCCAATGTTCTAAAATGGTTTTGTTTTGTTGCATTTCTCTGGTCTGTGCTCGGCTTAACTCTGCAACATTATCTGGATAAATATTGATTGATGTTCAAGTGCCACATGAGATCTTTTTATATTAATTGGAGATTTTTTTAATATGTCCGTCTCCATGTATTTCCAGCTTTCTTCATTATCCTCACCAGTCCATTTAATCCAGAGTCTCTGTCCCTTCCCAGCACAACTGCCACTTTTTTCCCCATGGGTGTGTTCTCTGGGATGTCCACTGAAGTATCAGATGTGATGTCAAACTCCGGACTGTTGTCATTCTCATCCAGAATGGTAATTGAAACCTGTCAAATGGTGTGATCAAATATAAGCTCCACAATTTGCCAAATCAATGAAATACTTACCTTTGAGTCTACTCAAATAATCAGAACCTAAAAAGACAACACACTGCAGATAATAATTACATTTCATATTGCTTACCATACTCTGACTAACGTAAAAGAACAGTGAGGCTTACCTTCTGCACTTCCAATGAGAGATGCAATGAATAAAAGAAGAATGCCATTAGGTTTTCTACAACAGAATAGACATGACACATGCTGTAATAAACTACATATTGAACACAAAAAAACAAGATAAAATAAGACAATTCAGAATGGAGCATACCACAGTGGAGTCCCTTTTAGGTCCTCCATCATCAGCTACCACAGTCAAGGTGTACATGTCCCCCATCTCTCTGTCCAGCAAGCCTGTCACTGTGATACGACCCTGAAACATCACACACTTCAGCATACATCTCTGCTTTCATAAAGACTCCACACAAGATACAAATGTGACAAGGACAGACACTAACAAGTATCATAAAAATCAACAGAAAAAAAATCCCCATTTCCCATCTATCAAAGGAATCAAATGACTTCAAAGCAAACAAGCTCTTTGATCAGCGTACAGTCATGCAGCAACAAGCTTAAATCACAGAGGACGAGGTGTTATTGAATCACTGCGGTAAAGGGATGATGCACATTTGACAGAGGGTGGGTGTCGTCTTTGAAGTGTACAAAAAAAGAGACATATGTACATAGTGTTCATATCGCCGGTGACCTTTTCCCACTGCGCCCCTTCTCACCGTGACGCTGTCTATCTTGAAGAGGGCCAGAGCTGCGGGCGACGTATCAGGGTCGAAGCGGTAAGTCAACTGATTCAAGTTGTCAGCTGACTGGGCCTGCACCTGGACCACCTCCGTCCCAGTGGCGATGTTCTCACGGAGCGAAGCCTCGTAACCGGCGGAGAAGAAGGCCACGGCCTCGTCCAGCTCATTAAGTAGCGTGACGTAGACAGTGCAGAAGCCTTGGTGGAAAGGTGGAGCCTGGTCAGTGGCCGAGATGTTCATCAGATAGGTGGTCTTGGTCTCGTAGTCCAGGTAGTCCACTGTGGTTACCAGGCCAGTGCTCACATCCACCTCGAATTTGCGGTCTGAACCGGACACAAGGGCATAAGCGACGGCTCCACCATCACCTTAGTAGGAGGAAGAGGGATGGTTGGTACAGAAAAATTTACAATAACAAACTTTAAGAGCTTAAAATAGTTACTAGGATAATTACTGTAACTTGGAAACCTTATAACAATGTTGCTATAGTTACAACATGAAAACAGCACCCTCCTTTCTGTGTATTATTTAACACTGTCCACACTGTTCTGTTGCAGAGTTTATTATAGCTTCAGGCCTGCTCTAAAGTTTTGGAAAATTTATGTCACAGCACCCGATGCGTCATAAGGTGTCCAGGAAACACTTTACACCACGGGAAGTGAATAGAGGAAGTCTGTACTGTGGAGCAGAAGTAAAGTTTTAAATCCCAGTTCCAGTTATTGCAATTTTTTCTGTTTGTGTCCTTGTGATATAACATGGTAAAAATGTTGTTAAGAGGTTTGATATTCCCTTTTGGAGTGGCACCCACTAGTGTCAGGGTTAGTGACCTGCAAACATCTTGTGCCACGTCTGCAAAGCAGAAGTGGGAAGTTTAAAGCCACAGTCAGCAAAATGTCTCTTTCTGTTTTATAGTGTGAGGATAACAACCCGATACTAAACAACAAGAACTGACGTCAAAGTCTGCTCCTGTGCATGATTGTGATAGATCTGAGACTGGACTCACCGCTGTCAGGGTCTGTGGCACGCACCACAATCACAGAGGTGCCAACGCCAGCGGTCTCCCTTAGGCCCAAACGGTTGTATTGTTGTTGGGTGAACACTGGCACCTCGTCATTGGCATCGTCCACATATATGATCACCTGCAGGGGAAGACGTTTGCGGCACATCAACTACATATATCATCTTTGAGGACAGCTTTTACTCTTTAGGAAAGGGGCTTGAATTTTTTTTAATCTATTTTGCCTGGTGCACTCTAGAACACTTTCAGATCTTAACTGATTTTAAAAACGTAGGGCAGCAAAGACATTATGTCAAATTTAACCACTTTTTTTTATATTTTAATCATAAGAACACACTGACCAGATGATTATTCAAGATGCAGGACTGCACACTCATACTTAACAATTTCAAACTGGTGATCCCAGCAACTTGGGAAAAGTCACATGATCAAACGTGACTTCAGATAAAAAACAAACATGGATGCAGACTATGATCGTCAGCTAGATGCAAATGTATGTGCCATTTTTTTGTATAAAAAAAACAAAACAAAAAAGAGACAAAAAACTGTGTATGAAGTAAATGATAGCTGAGAAGACTAACCAGCATATCTTTAACATTTTGCAGCATAAATTTGAAGTGAGTTAAAAAAGTTAATAATAGGGCTTATGCAAGCTACTTATGCTAAGTAGTATGAACAACATTGTGTTCTACATAGATTGTGTAAAAGATCTAACCACATTTCACCCTTTGGTTTGTGACACCATAGTGGTTATGTGTACTATTTTGAAGCCTCAAGCTTAGCATTTGGGCCGTCACCATTGTTTTGGAGCCAGAAGTGACCACATTTGGATGAGGGTGTGGAGCAGCGGAGGAGCAAAGGGGTGGATCTGACTGAGAATCCAAGGAATCCACCCTGCCAGCAACTGGATAGCCAAACCCTAGGGTATACCCTGCTTTATCTTTTTTTTATTCTAAATTGGAATGTAATTTACGAAATGAACACCAATCTACATTAAACAAGACTTGAAACTAGAAGCTGAGACCATGAACTCATTGGGAAAATGTTTACCGAAGAAGAAATCAAGTGAGTAGTGTTTTTTTCACATATACACCTATGAAACCCCACTTACTTTTTTTGCAACCAGTGGAGTCGCCCCCTACTGGCCATTATTTGAAATGCAGGTTTTTAAACACTTCCATACTGGCTTCAGACCAGGAGATAACCCCTCGGTTTTACGTAAGTACACAACATCTGGTTAGTCGCACTTCTCGGTCAGCTCGCTCTCATTGGCTATTGTGGATTTCTGCTCAATATTCCATCTCTGTTTCTTTCAAATAACATGATTTCAAGTTGTAAATATCAAACTTATGATATTTAGGATTTGATCACTGGGAGATCCATTTGGTAACATTAAGATTATGTCTGTAAAGCCCTCTCATACTTCACTATTATTTGGCCAGCCTTGAATTGGGAACACCCCCGCAATTGTCTGTAGAGGCAAAAAGGACCTAAATCTGCCCAATTATCCTCTTGTGAAGCACCAGCACTTGATTATGAGACCACAGACATTAAGATGACATATCTGCATCCCACTTAAAGAGGCTTGATCCTCTGAAGTCCACATTTGTACACAAAATATATCATGAGGGTGTGACAAAGTTGTCCATTTTTAAACTCTTAACATACTGTCCTTTTAAAGCTATAAATCCTCAAGCTCTACAATAAAAAAGAATAAAATAATTCTACTTGTGTTATGCTACACATTTAGCATTAAGCAGTAGGATGAAACTTGAACATGTTACAGCATCTTCCCTATTCCCCTTCAGCTACCCTCCTCTTCCTCACCCTCACAGAGCTCCTCATGCTGCCCTCGTCACTGTTGTAGGCCTCCACCTCCAACACATGCGAGCTGCTGGTTTCTCTGTCCAGTGCCCTGAGGCCTCTTGTTACCAGCCCGGTCTGTCTGTCTATGCTGAACAGATTGTTGCTGTTGCCTGCATGCATTCATTCACAAACACGAGCAAACATACACACACACACACACACGGAGACAGAGGGAGAGAAAGGGAAAGTGAGCCAGAAAGAGAGTTTTACAGAAATGCACTTTTTTTTTTATCAAAACATTTAATTCTAGTCTACCAATTTGGTGAGATAATTTAAGAGACTTCCAATGCAAATTAACTTGTTTAAAGATCCTGTCATTACTGTTATTTTCACTGTCGCACGATCTGTCTTATACACGCTGACTGCTTCCAGCCAAGAGGAACTTCATTGGAAATGAGAGGAATTATCATACTAGCCCATCGGCAAAATTTGCCTTAAAAGTTTGAATCACTAAAATTCTTGAAACTTTTCCTTGAGATCTTGTTTGCATCCACTGGGAAAAAGACTGGATGAACAACACTTTCAAATTAATGATTCAATCTGGTGCATTTAGTCAATTTGTTTGTGACAAAGGATGCCATGTGTGAAGTCAGTCTGGGAGGAAAATCAAAGTACAGCAGCACTCACCAGTGAGGATCCTGTACAGAACTCGGCCATTCTCCCCCTGGTCTGCATCTGTAGCTTGGACCTGTTCAGACACACACAAGCAGAAAGTCCGTCTTAACTGCTGATACATACATTATCTTCAAGAGGACACCAAACACAACCAAATCTATGCAACTCTGTCTACTAGAAACTTCTTTCTTAATTGTGCTGCTGTAGCACATCATCTCTGCCTGGATTATGTTTTTGAAGGACCTTGACTTGAATTTCTGGTTCACATCCAGACCCTTGTCTTTGGTTTGGGCAACAAGTGCACTTTGGTCATGCTAGCCTCTCAGTAAGGGGGGGGGGGGGGGGGGGGGGGGGGGGGGGGATAACCTCTAAAGTTAGGCTAAAGTTTGGTGATGGAAAAACACCATGGTCACTTCACAGGGTTCCCTTGACCTCTGACCTCAAGATTTCTGAATGAAAATGGATTCTATTCCGTGAGTCTCCCCTTCACAGACATACCCACTTTGTGCTAGTCCTATGCAGTTTTTTTTGCTGTCATTTCATTCCTAATCAAGACAATTTGGGGAAGAACTGCTTTACCTTGTCAATATGGACTTCATAACTGTTTTGTAATGAAAAATAATTTAATTTAAAAAAACATGATTAAAAAATATGACTAATCATGATTAACTATTAAAATTCTATGATTAATCATGACTTAAAAAATTAATTCCTATTAGCAACATTTTGTCTTTATGGTAATAGGAAATGCAATTTGCTCTGCATTATCTTTCCCTGATAAACATTTTTGCTGTATTAAATTACTTGTATATAAGCTAATTTCTAGGAGACAGAGGAGATCAAAAATATAAAACAAAAACCATTCTGTTACACACAAGGTGGAGCAATAGCATAAACCTCCATTTACAACTGGTACCACTTCAAAGTTAAGATTTTGTTTTTTCATTTTGCAGTCTAAAAATGGAGATTGCAAAAATACGCATATCATTTTGTAAAAACTGAGTCTTTGGATTTAGCAACCAGTGAGTCTGTTGCTTAGTTTTATGAGCTCTGTACTGGGTTTCTCCCCTGAAAGTCCCATGATAGGAAAAAAACATTTTTACTGATTCAATGGTTTCTACAAACAGATGGACAAATCTGTATTTTTTTCCCTCATTTACCACACATCCAATGGTGCCCAGTGTCTTGTTGCCACAACAACCCCAACATAGCTTGGCAGTAAGTCTGTAATGGCAGGACTTCTCTCTCTCTCTCTCTCTCTCCGAGAAAGGCAAAGTGCCAGAAGCAACCAAAAACCCAAACCCAGCGCAGACAGCATGGCTCCACAGCGTACACAGATAAATAGTAGAGCATGCTGGGCTGCTGGTGAATGGGCCATGTCATAAGACTGACTTCTGAATCCAGAGAGGCTCAGAGCTGCTGGCACTGGATGAGGCTGACTCCATGTCACACCCCGTTCCTCTGTGGATGTGTCAAACCCTGTGGAGGTGCCTACAAAGTGCATATTCAATCGCACACAGAGACACACACTCAAGGCACTCAAGCACATGTACATGCACTCAGGTACGCACAGATACACACACTCTCACAGTCTCTCACTCTCTTGCCCTGTGTGTCCTCCTTTGCTCTCTCTCGCTCTCCCTGTGAAGAGGGGCCCAACTTCAGTCTCATTAGCTTTATAAAGAGATGTGGAGAGAAGAGGAGAAAGAGGAGGAGAGGGGAGGGGGAGACGGGAGAAAAAAGAGGCTGGGGGGTCAGATTGGTGAGTGATGAATAGGGTATTACACAGCGGACTGCACCACTTAGGCCATTAAAGGGGGTGTATAAAGTGTAAGACTACATTGCAGAGCCAGATGTTGTAAGTGTAAGCATGAGGAGTATAACCACTGAGAGATTATTCACTAAGCCTCCGCATGGCTCAGAAAACACACCATTGTCTTTGGCTCCCTGGGATTAAAACAACAGTGAGATATTTTAATGGGAATGCTGCTACCCATATTTTACCCCCTTTCCCTCTTTGGTTGCCCTCTTCCTCCCCAGCGTTTTCCCTTCTGTCTCTGGGAAAGCAGCAGTTTAAGGGGGGAAAACAAGTGCGTGGAGCCAAGAAACAGGTCTGACCTCTGTTACTGGAACTAAGCAAGGTGCTGTTTTAAAGAGTCTCTAAAGTGTTGGTGTGAGTATAAATTTTTGATTTGGGTTTTTTTTATAACAAATTCCTAAAGGTTCAGTCAGAAGAAAACTTAATTCCAAAGCATTTTAAAGATAAACATACTGTATTACAATTCTTACATATCTTAAAGTCTCAAGATTACCAACAATGTCATAATAATGTTTCTTTCAATTCATATTTTATTTCTGCTCTGGGATCTTCCGAAATTAAACTCCTAAAATTCACATTTTGACATGTGAGCTGCTTGACATGTGCTTGCACATTGTCTACGGGAGTGTGGAGACTTTTGTATGCATTTTAGTTTAGTAGTAGTGGCATGATAAGGACTTATCTTGTAGGAAGATTTGAATTTTAGCAAAGACAGGCTGCATATCTGACATCTACAATTTTTTTCTGTGCTCCCCATTCATATTTTCTTCCAGGATGTAGATAATACTGAGAAAATATGGCAAAAAATACTATGAATCACAGGGCAATCAGGAGGCTACAAAAGGTAGAAGAAATCTATAAGCATTTGAAAGTAAGTTATTAACAGAACTTGAGAGCCCACAATTGGTCAAACTTTAAAAAAAAGTGACAAAGTTCGATAAAATGTGTGGGTGAAGAAGTTTTGAAATGACAGTTTCTAAATTAGCTGAGTAGTCAGATCTGAAGGAGCAACAATGTGAGGTGATCGAGAGGGAGAGTACCTTACAGCTAAGCTGCCAAGCTTAAGAGCAGTGTGCCTAATCATGAATCTGTGCAGCACGGTCTACAGTATGTGTGGGTGAGAAAGAAAGTTTGTGTTTGAATAGCTGTGTGTGTGTGTGTGTGTGTGTGGCATATGTGCTTGGAGGCGCTGACTAATGAACTGACTCTCTAACGAGCCATCCTGCTCCAGTGGCCTTTTCACAGCTTTCCTGGCATTTGGTCTTAAAAATAATTTCACGTCCCAATGTGTTTCCCTTAAACCGATAAGCCATGCTTTGTCTCCGCTGAATTAAGGACGATGACATTTACAAATGTTACTATGTTGAAGATGGGGGCGCGCAGAATGAGGGGGGGATAATTGGAGACCAGGGTAGAAGAGGTGGGTGCCTTGCATTTTACAAGGGGCATTTTAATAAACCCAATTTGTTTTACACTGAGGAAAGCCTGTCAAGCATTGACTGTTTTGTAGTCCTTGATTTAATAGCTACATAATTGCCGCAAATGCCAAACACTCACCACATCTGCATGTGCATGCAGCCGTTTCTCTGTATATTTGTGCATGTGTGTGTGTATGTGTGTACGTTTATTAGAAGCCCTTGAGTGTGTGATCCCAATAAAGTGAAAATAAACCTACTCAGCTTGGTTAAGCTTGGCTAGTAAGGCAGAGAGCTGCAGTGGCACTTTCACACACACACACACACACACACACACACACACACACACACACACACAAACAAACAAACACAAACACAGCCACACACACACATGTGCAAACAAACACACATACACCATCCTGACACAGACCTCCTATCTAATGCTGTTTTTTATCATTTAGGTCCAAGAGAAAATGAACACCACGGAAACAGCCTCCAACTTCACCTTTACATCCAGCACAGAAAATGCCACTCTGTCCAGCTTTACAACCACCACCCTCTCTCCCACCATCCCACAGCCTCCATCCTACTCCTCAGACATCCATGACCCAGAATTCACCATCATGGTGGTGCTGGGCTTGTCACTGCTGCTGGCAGGGTTAGCAGCCTTCCTGGCAGTGTGCCGGCCCTCGGAACAAGACGAGGACTCTGAGGCGAGCTGCAGCCCGGGGGAGAGCTTGACCCGCGGAAGAAACCATTCCAGTGAGCCTCAGCTCAAGGTTTGGAGGAGGCTGGGCTCGTATCGGCGTTCGTACAACATCTCCTTCAGACGGCCGCACCATCGCCGGCCGTATGAGCGCGAGAGCTCACATTTGTCCCGGTCTCCAGCCAGACAGACACCACAGCCAGAAGCCAGTGCAGAGCCCCATCTCACTATGCCTTGTTTATTTGACTATGTCACTGAAATCTGACTCGAGGATAGAATGAAGGCTGACTGACTGCTCCCAAAAAACAAGTGATAAGCTGTATATCTCATGGCTGGTGCTATGAACACCACTAACAGCAGATGCAGCTGAAGAATACATGAAAATAATGGTCAGTTTGTTTTAACATACTTTGAATGCTTGGTGGATGAGGTCTGCAAGTGCTTAAAAACTCAGCAATCGAAAAAATCAATATAGCAGAGCTTACACATTTTGTGACTGCTGTAAAGCTGTTAGACATTTTCAGGACATTTTCAAACTAAATATTTAGACATAAAAATGATTTAACAATGACTCAATTTGATCAAATCGAATTTGAACAGAATTTGAGTATGAATTTGATACATTGTCAAATCTCAAATTCTGCAAAGAAAGACATTCTGATTTAATTTACTTTTTTCCCAAAGTGTATAAGAGCAACTACACAGAAACAGTAAATGATAATTTTACACAAAAAATGTACAGCAAGGTGCCGCAAGACTCCTAATTTTAAGGCCAAACTTAAAAATATAACATATTACATTCAAAGTGTGGGTACAAATATGATTCCTCTGCTTCACGCTGATAATTGCTCTGTTGCAAAAACCCCATCCCTCTGGTAATTCATGTGTATTAAGACAAATATAAGGAATAATTTCATGCAGGTCTCAAACATGATCAGCTACCAACACTGACAAGACAACCTGAGCCAAAAAGAGACTACTCTGACTGATTCTTTGTGTTTTGTGATTGCTACATTATGAAATAAAATTTAAGTTTGACTGCTGAAAGTGCAGTTTGTTACTGGATGTGTTCAGCAGTGTTTGTGTTTTTTACCTGGAGGATGCTGGTTCCTCGGGGCACACTCTCAAGTATGCTGGTCTCATAGCTGTTTTGTAGGAAGATAGGTCTGTTGTCGTTAACATCCTGCACCTCGACAAATACAGTGGCTGTGCCTGTCCTCCGGCTGCCCGCTGGACCGTTGTCTATGTGCAGCAACAGACACATTCACAAACACATCAGCTGAAGTCATTCAGGTTAATGCTGATTTTAGGGTTGATGCCAAGAAAACTTCATGGCTGTTCATCTAACAAGCTGAGGCCATAAATAAAAAAGCATATTATTACAATATATGCAAAATAGAGCTGGTTCTGTGTTAATATGTTACTTTAAACAATCCAATAATCTTCAAAAAATGAAGCAGAAACTAAAAATAGCTTGTTATAATGAAGTAAGGCTGTTACATTGTTGGCTCATCAAAACTTGGGTCATTTTCAGTTGATTGTGAGTTAGAACAATAATTCAGTTCTCTTGCACAGCTTTACATTATCTCTGCCTCCTCTCTCCTCTCTGTGTCTCTGGCCCCCTCAGCAGATAAGCCACCCCGAGTCAATGGTTTCCAAAACAGGAAAACCTCAGTTTTTGTTCTTCCTTTTCAAATAGGAACAAAGGCAGTTGAGCAATACTCTGAAATCACTGCAGATGTGCAGGCATCGCCTTTTTTCATCACTGTAGTTCACGAGTAGAAAGGATCAGCTTTGAAGATCACAAACAAAACAAGTCCTATTAGAACAAATACAAACACAGGATGTGTAAAAATGAGGATGATAAAAGATGATAATGTTTTTCTGTCATTATAGAAATGACACACCTATAGCTTCTACAACCAGAGTGTATGCTGCTTGGGTCTCTCTGTCGAGGCGGACCACAGTCCGAACAACTCCATCTCTGAAGCCCACGCTGAATTTACCATCCTGATTACCACCTAAAAATACAAAACACAAACACATTTCCAAATTAATTTAGAGAATACTAGCATAAATAAACACTCAAATACAGCACAGCTATAATACTGAAAGAAGCATGCTCACCTTGTACACAAACTCACACAGAGACGGATGGATGGACAAAGGGTACCATACGTGCACATAGTCCCCATATCTGTACAACACCATAGCCCACAGACACACAAAAACAACTCCCACTGTGACCTCTGACCTGTGATGAAGTAGCTAAGTTCGGCGTTGAGGCCGGCGTCGTTGTCTGTGCAGCTGAGGCGCGCTACAATGTGGTCTCTAGGGACACTCTCCTTCAGGGACACATTGTACACGCGAGGGTTGAAGGTGGGCGTCTCATCATTTACATCCAGAACTGACCCATGCACACAAACACACAGACAGAAAGACGTGAGGACACACAGATAGATGTACATGACGACAAATAAGGCAGCAGGGTGGTGCTGTGAGAAGAAAGCCTGTTGTTAAAGTTTTACTATGCAGGATTTTCCTTAAAAAAAAAACAAAAAAAACAAACAATATATGGACTCATTCACAAACTCTGCCCTCTGCCTGTTTTTTGTTATTTTCTTTGATGTGGTTTTCTGTGATCGAGACATTTATGTGTGTGTATCCCCACAGTGCTCAGGTGAGGCCATTGCTTTATAAAAAGGTGGTGAAAGTGCCAGATTGTAAGCAGCGAGCCTCCAACAGACACAATGGCAAATATTGCATAGAAATAGCATTGTGAAATAGAGAAGTGCTAAATGAGTGAATCTGAGATTGGCTTTTTTCTTTCACTTTTGCTGGCAAGCGTGTTTACAAACAGTTACTGATAATCTTGCATAGAAAACCTTTAAATCAGAGGAGTCATGGTCTAGTAAAACTTATTAGTCTCTTTTGTAGCTTGGGTCTACAGCTGGTCCTGACTTCACTGTGAATTAAACAGTTAAACAGATCTTTACGAAACAGTTCAAAATATTTTGATGCTTCTGACTCCTTTGAGAAATGCCAGGAAACCTTTATCAGTTTTTCCATTCCAATTTTTATCATTTTTCAGATGATTTTTTTCACGTCCCACCAGCAGGTGGTAGCATCATTCTCAGCAGATTCTTGCAAAGTCAGTGGTTAACAATCTGCCATAATGAAGTAACTCCTCACGTCATGCAGAATCCAATCATACCGTGGCTTGGCAGTTTCACATGTAGGGTAATTTCAGAGAGAGCAAAAGGAAATTAAACCCAATTTATCATCATCATCAGCCACATTTGCAGTCTCCTACCTGTGACAGTGAGGGTTGAAGTGGAGGTGCGAGGGAACTTCCCTGCATCAAATGCAATAATCCTCAGATGATACTGTCCAATCTGCTCACGATCCAGGACTGCCATGGATGTGAGGACGCCGGTGGAGGTGTTCAGGTGGAAGTCGAGTCGAGGCATTCCCATCTGTAAAGCCATTGTTATCAGTCCATTTTTATCCTCATCTGGGTCCTCCACCTGGACCTACAGCAAAGATGTAGAGAGGAAGATACAGAGAAAGAACAGAAAGAGTAAATCATACTTTATAACAGATAGATGATATAAATTCTGAATCCTTATCCTTTTTTAAAATGCCATTATACACAAATATACTCTCATATTTTACCTTAAAAACTGAGGATCCAATGGGCAGTCCCTCTGGCACTTCAGCTACAAAGGGCAGATTAAGGAACGTCGGGTCGTTGTCATTTAAATCCAGCAGGTTGACGAACACTGTGGTGCTTGCTGATGCACGCAGTGGAGGCATACCACCTAAAGAGGGCGCCAGAGAACATATAAAGACACACATACACACACCCCATATCTCATGGTCAAAGGGGTTTATTAGCCACAGTAAAAAGTTTCATGGTCAACATAAAACTTGAGGAATGAGGCTTGAAGAAAGAGGCTAATCGGTCAGGATTGAAAGCTCTCTGCTGAGGATGATATAAGGCCATTTAAAGGTTGCTTACAGATGGTTTAGCTGTTTCATGAGTCAGACAAATTAACACAGTGGAAGGAAAAATACAAGCGCAAACTGACATCCCACAAACTACACACATACACACTACTCACGGTCAACAGCTGAGATAATGATGGTCCTCATGAGGACTGTGTCCCTGGGGTTGGAGCTTTCCCTGTCTAGAGTTACACCACTGGTGCGGATCTTCCCTGTGCTGCTGTTGATGGTGTAGAAGGGGTTTTCTGGACTGATACTGTACATCACTGTCCCGTTGTCCCCATTGTCAGGATCCACTGCCAACACCTGGACAGTGGAGAGACAGGAAAAAACCTTTCTGTATATTCTTTAGTCTCAAAGGGATGGTTTGGATTTCTTGAAATGAGGTTGTATGAGATTCGTATCCATAGTCAGCGTATTACATGCAGTAGATGTCAATCAGCACACCCCAAATTTAGAGATGCAGGCTGGTGTTCGACATGGAAACAAAGCAATGTATTGCTGTGGATGAAAGGTAGCAGCAAATTGTATTTTAGCCACCTATTTAATGTTCGATATATTAGGAGTATTTTCACCACTTTACCTTTCTGTCAGACAGTGTGTTTCAACGGGGAAGTCGTCAATGGCTTACATTCCCCATTTATGCTCTTGTCAAGGCCACCAGACATTGACAAACAGAAGCTGCTGGTCTACTGCTGCCTCGATTGGTTAGTTAGTATGTCTTATTGTGTGGATTTCATGTATCTAAACTAACCATTTTAATAACCAAAGTTACACAATAACACAAACAAAATAACTGTTCTAGGTGATGGTGGACCAGCGGTCCCTGTGTTCAGCAATGTTAAATCACATTTTTTGATGGAGAAAGGTACAAATTGGGCAATATAATGGCTTAATTTTCCTGTTGGAAATAACTGTCTGACATTAAGATAAAGCAGTGATAATATTCTACATATAACATACACTTAAACAGATACTGATTTTTTTGGGGGGGTGGCTAAAATACATTTTGATGCTGACCCCTCCACAGAAATTCATTGCTTAACCTCCGGTCTGCTTCTCTGTGGGCATGTTGACATTTACTGTGTGTAATAAACTGTCTATGGATAAGTACTTACAAAGATTCTGAACTATCCCTGTAACTCTTTGAACAACTCCTCAACAGGATGTGCACTTCCCATACAATTTATAAAAGAATCCTCAAGTTGAACTGTGTGATTCAATGATGTATTACAGAGGACAACTTTAAGATATCAGGAAAGGAATAAGACGTCAGAAAAGTGGGGAGGAATGAGTAAATGAATTGGGGTAGGAAAAAGAACAACAGTAATTGTAGTAGTAATGGCAATAGTAATAACAACATCCTCAACACACCCCCACAGCTTCTCCCCACACAACCCCTTTCAACGGTTTGAACACATCAGTCAGCTGAAAGAAAAATGGTAACGTCTCTTCTCTGACACAAAGTGGCGATGGGTGATAAATGCGTGAAGCCGGGAGCCCGGCTAAAACACTGGCTGATTTTTAAAGAGCTGATCAATTATTCAGTGCACTGACTAAAAACGCTGGAAACTGGTTAATTGGTCATTAGAGGAACAAAGGTTTTGCAGGTATTTAATTATTAAGGGGACATGGTAGGCAGGCATCTTGGAGGCCCATTGATTAGCATCTGCACAGACAAAGGTAGGTGATATAAGGTGTGGGGAAGTGTCTAGCCCGGGCCAGTTGGACTAATCAATTCTGGCCTGAGCAGAGCACATTAAAAGACGGTGAGCAAATATATTAGCCTTGTCTATTGAACTGTAGCACTGCTCTGACTGCAGAGTGGCAGAAAAGAGAATATTGTTTTGAAATGAGATATTAGGGGAGGCTCACTGTATCTGTACAGGTGCTGAATGTAAAAGGCTGCAGCAGTGAGGTGCTCCGAGATTTAAGCGGGCTGATCCTAGCACTGGGCACAGCTACCAAATTCATCGGCTCGCTGGACACCTCCAGGAGGACTCAGCAGGTGGCCTCTTGTCACCATGGAAACACTGGTTGGGCCAGGGCTACATTGAGGCCAATTACAGGACTGTAAGCCTGGGTGGTCCGATGTATTGAAAAATGGTCAGAGGGGCAACAGTGTCTGTCCACAGAGCACAGAGAGTCACATACAGTATGTGTCGCATCACTGGATGCACCATGAATGAACTCAACTGAGGAGTAGCTACAAGAGCGCAGCAATAAGAGGAAAATGTAGCAACGTTTTTAGCAGCGCAACACTTGTATCTTTCCTTTCACTTTCCTTACCATTCCTCCATTCCACTCCTCGCGCTCTGCAAGATGGGGTCTCGCTTCCTTTTCTGCCTAGCAGCTGAATAATTTGCTATGCGTATGACTGCAGGCTACATTTTAATTAGCAATCGGACTCCCTTAATTACACTCACTGACGCCTCTTTAATTAATGGACAATCAGGGCTTAATTAACAACAACACATTGCCAAAGACACCAGCAGGACGATGAGAGAGTTTTGGGTAATATTAGAGTGTTTACTCTGTGATGACCTATGCAGTGATGGCAATTTGTCCCATCAATAGTGAAGGACTATGCATGCAGATGTATCCTGCAACACGCACTGTTTTTCATGTACAGCATGCCTTCCAGTGAAGAATTTGTATTACAACGATGTTCAGTCCTCAAACTTTGATCACTCTACTCTGAAACCAAGTTTTTTTTTCAAAACACACTTTTTTTTCCCAATTCAAGTTTGCAAAGTCTGAGTAATCCAACAAAACCACTCTAAGATAATGAATCAAAGCAGAAAAAACCTCCCTCAATGACACTGGTTCTCTCTCCACATCACATTTGGGTACAAAAAGCAGAGGCCAACATTTCAATTAATTAATTCCTTATATGTCAGCCACCATTCAACTTACAAAACAAATGCGAAAAAAAACATCAGCTTGTCACTCAGGTAAAGTTAAACACTCACAGAGATAACATCAGTGTTTATCGGGCTCATCTCCACAACGTTGGTATGGTACGGCTCATCCCTCCACACAGGGGCATTGTCATTGATGTCCAGGATGGTGATGTTCACCTAAACAAAGTGGGAGTGAGGAGAGTTAAATAGGTTTTTAACTGCTGGAATGATAGTCTTCTTAAAAAAACAAGGCCTTCTATGCAGTATAAAGATGCAAATACTTTTGAAATTGGTGCTACATGAGCAGAGAAAACAGAGAAAATGGACTGTGGCATTCGCTTTCTCTAAAGAGTTGGAAAACCTAAAACTACTAGAATGCACTGCACCGCACCAGAGAAATAAATGCTGGGTAGGTGACATAATCTGAGCTTGTCATTTACTCAATGGCAGCCAGGTGGAAGCCAAGATATGTTTCTTAAAACCTTTGAAGTGAGAAATAAGCAACGTAGTAACAGGCTTGGTTTTATATGTGTTTTTTATATTTGTTCATATTACTTCAGCATTGCCTAGTTTTACCATTTGATTGGAGTTTGATCTAAGTTTGAGAGAGAAACATAGAAGGGCAGGGTATACAAAAATGGGGAAGTATTTATCTGTAGTTCAAGCAACATCCCAGGGCCAGCTCAATATGCATAACACATTTCGAGCAGGAAGAGACGTTGATTAGATTGAGAGAAGTTTACCACAGTTCGATTACACATACTACCAACATTGTTCTGATACAACGCTGGTTTGAAAAGCAGCAAATTATCTCTTTAAGTCAAGAAAGAAGCTATTTCTTAGTACCTCGTAGTACAAGATACACGTACAAGAGAATATAATTTTAGCACAAATGATTATTATGATTAACAGTGAAGAGGAAACTGGTTTGTTCTGTGAGCTGTAGATCAGAAAGACGATGGTTGCGTTGCATTTACCGTGGCGATACCAGTCTTCTGCTGAGGGCCCACCCCTCCATCCACAGCTCTGACTATCAGGATGTACTCTGACTTCAGCTCTCGGTCCAGCAGGGCTGTGGTGGTGATCTCTCCTTGTGTGTGTGAAATCAGATCGAAAATATTTAAAAAATGCAACTTGTCATTACAAACAGCTTTTATTGCAGAATTCAGTTGAAAGTGAATAAAACTCAAATACTAAAAAGCCAAGCCACAATGTGAATAAAAGTTAGCTAAAGAGTTTAAGGAGAAAACAGAAAATGGTATAACAGGTCTTAATAAGCACTGATGCGTAACAGTATCTCAAAAAATGAAATCTGAAATGGAAAATGGAATCAGATCTCAAACGTCAGTTTCAGTTACACGTACACTTTTAGAAAATACACACATGTATATGCGGGCACACACACCTGAGCGCGAGTTGAGACGGAACTGAGAGGAGCCCTCCAGGGAGTAGATGAGTGAGGCTTGGCCAAACTCCCGCGAGGCGTCCAAATCAGTGGCATTCACAAGCAGCACAGTCGCCCCTGTGGAGGAGAGGGAGGGATGAAGGGAGTCAGACAGAAAGTTACAACTCATGGAGTGAGAGAGAGAAAGAAAAAAAGTGAACTCAGAGTCATGGGGAAAATATGTGGAGTCTAGTAAAGAGGAAAGACAGAGAGAGAGAGAGAAGCTGCAAAGATAGACTGAAATGGCATTCAGAGAGCTAATTTCTTCACCGCCCCCATTCACAGCTCAACTGATGGCATGGCAGTGAGTGGGTTTATGGATTAGTGGATTATCAGCTTGTTTGGCATAGCCCATACTTGGCACAGGCCTGATCAATACCCAGGCAGACAGGGGGGATGAGAGGCTAGCCAGCGCCGCAGGGCTAGCCCTGAGCTCAGCCTTGCAGCCCAAGCCTTGGGCCCCCAGCTCAGGGCCAAGCACTTTAGCCATAGTCCTCTAAACCTCAGCCTTGGCCCAAGCCGCTCAGCTATGTGCTCCTTTAAAGCGGATCCGAGACACAGAAAGTGGCCGGCGTCTGCTGGAGCTCCGAAGGAGAAAGGGGCGGTCAAACATCTCATTTCACTCTAGCGACTGGAAACTAATCTATTGTCCGGGATAAAAGAGTCCTCTGAATGCATGCATGAGAATGAATACAGCAGCCAGTGATTTTGCCTTGAATAGTCAATATCCTGCGTTCTCACTGAGCATTTAAAAACATTATGCAAAAATCATAACAAATAAGATACTAGAGGAAGAGGCCAGAGGAAGCATATAAAATACAACATAAAAAAAAGCATACCCCCAAGAAAACAGAGCTATTTGTTGAATATGGTAATAGCACAGAAATTCAAGTAATAGGCGACTGTGTGTGTGTTTCACATGGTGTTTGAGCTGTTTAAGCTGGAGTGTTTAAGTGCTGTGTTGGTTGTGTACCAGGAAATGCATTCTAGCAACAAAACTGTAACCCCAAATGTATAAAATGACTCACCGGCAATAATGTTCTCTGGGATTTTGACGATGTAGGACGGCTTGCTGAACTCCGGTGGGTTGTCATTCTCATCCTGGAGGAGGAATAAACAGCCCAAATCAGTGTGCTAAACAATGACAAAATGCACATGTGCTTAAAAACAGATGCACACATTAGCACCGAGATTAACATATTTGAGAATTCAGACATTGAGAAGCAAAAAAATGTTTTCAATAGTAAAACTGTAATACTGTTAAGGGTGTATGTTTTGTTTAAAAAAAACAGAGGGTGTGGGGGTCCTCCAGGAGAAAATTTTGAGCATCAAACACTTAATTTCCTGAATTCCAACCAATTTGGACAGTTATTTCCAAAACCAATTTGTACCTTTCTGCATCAATTATTAGGAATGGCGGGAAAATTTATACAGCATAGTATTGCAATATTTTTACATGGCAACATCTTATCGATACACAGATGCCAAGTATAGATTTTTTATTTTATAAATTATTAATATTACAGATACAAATTTCGGTAGCCTACTAGAATAACAAAATGAGTTGCAATTTCAGTCCGCTAGACACAATTTGCTTTAGTAAATATGACTGAAATTTGATAAACAGACTGACAACTATCTTATTACTTTATTACCTTTCGTGGCACAATTTGCAGTGAAAGGGGGTAATAAATCACAATGAATTACAACACGTGTTATCGCAATACTACAATAAAATTGTGTCGTGGGGCCTCTGGTGATTGCCACCCTATAAATTAATGGTGTAAATGTTTATTTTTGTCAAAACAAAAGTCCTCTCCACTTACATGTTTTTATTGGAGAAGACAGGATCTTCTTGGAAATGTAGAGAAATTAAACAATATAAAAAAAAAGTCTACATTATAGATATTCTATATAATGAGGGGGGAGTGTCCCTTGCATCCCCTCTGAAATCTTCTAGTATCTTTTAGATGATGGTGACTCAGCTGATAAAGCTGAAATCTCCATGGACCATTCCGATTTCTGGCCTCAAGTTGTGTTTTTAGATGTGTTGGCTTCTGTTCATGTCATCTAATCAGGTGTTATTTTATGCCTGATATTATATAAAGTATAAAAAGCACAAAGCTAAACCAACCAGGCAGTGAATTATCACATTTATTACTTTAGAACTACAGTAGTTAATAAAAACTGGACATTGACAAGAGGAGGAATAATGCAAAGGCTGAGGTAGATATTAAAAAGGAGACACATTGGCAATATTAAGCGAGAAAATCGTTCCAAACATGGTTATTAATGGCATTACCAAAAAACAAAGGGTAATCAGGACCTTTAATTTGACAGGAATAAATGACTATAACATGGATCAGCATCCGCTGTCACACAGACTTCCTCAGAGCATTTATATTTCTTACAACCTCCCACTCATTGAATTAGACTCCATTTCACACCAACACATCCAGTTGTGTGGCTATTCGCAGAGAGGCTCCCCACTGTGTGAGCTGCTGAGAAATGTTAACACTTTAACAACAGTCACTGGCACCATTATCTATCTGGGCCCTGTGTTACACTGGTGTAAAGCATTGTGTGTGCGCGATGCTGCCAGCTACTGATAAACCCCTGTGGTGTGAGTCACGACACTGTGGAGGACAGCGAGAGAGACACACAAGGAATACAGAAGCGTGCACAGTGCTCCCCGTTGGTTTTTGCATTCCGGCGCAGATTCCTTCATTCTTTTCCACAATATTTCTCCCTCTTGTAGGATGTGTATAAGTACGAGTACAGTCCTTGCATAGAATATTCAAGAATATTCCAGCTGGATTCATCCATTCTACTCTGTCATTTCTTCTTTTATGACTAAAAGTTACTTGTATAATGGATGTCTGTCAGGGGAAATGAGCGTAAGAGCCAGTAGAGAGACTGTTTATGAGTTCTGGTGGCTCATTATATTTTTACTGCTGTATTTATAGTATCTTAGCAAAGATAAACATTCATTTTTACTATTTAAAAAGACAGAAAAATGCAGACGGAAAAAAAGTTAAAACACAAAGTAGTCAGCAGGACACTATGTACACCACATTTATATTAAAAAATGGTTCTGATGAATTCCATCAGGATCTTCTTGGAAATGGAAAGAAATTAAACAATATAAAAAAAAGTCTATATTATAGATTCTAACATTATTGTTGTTTTCATCTACTGTGGGCAAGACTTCTTCTAATGCCTTAAAATGAGAGCCATAAGTCTGATAAGTAAGGCTGACAGAGTAGGCAAAATCACTTAACAAGATAGACAGTAGACAGCACAGGAAAAAACACCCCAACGGAATGGCAGGGCGATAAAACAAAACACATGCTGCCATGGGGATGTTGCATTGTTTACAAAGAATGAAATAATATGTTAAAGAAAATAATTTTGTATTGTATTATTATTGTATTATTTTATGTAATTCCTCCAGAAATAGAAGTAATTGTCCAGATCACTGGTGTTTTCTCCTTGTCTGAGGGAGCTTTGTAACATCCGGCTGAAAATTCATTTCTGTCTAGAGGTGGGCAGAAAGTTAAAATATATTAACTTTGTATGGCCGTTATAGTTGCTGGTACTCTCTTAATTTTACCACCCTGCTCTAGTACACTAAAATGATGTCAAGTTTGCCGTCTACCTCTGCCTGACTCCATGTGAATGCAGCATATAATAGGTAACTGCATACAGTTTGTGTCAAAACATGTATCATGTTTTCAAGTTGGGCTTGACAATATGGAAATAATGAAATACTACAATATTTTAACCAAATACCTCGATATCCATATTGCGACAATATTGTAGGGTTGACTATTGGTGCTTTCACAACATATTTACGGGATGAGACTTTTGATGAATAATTATCAGTAATGTGTTAATGACTAAGTAGGTAAAGGCATTTAACAGAACAGCAAGAAAAGTTCAGAAAATTACACCACTTCACCATAGGGCAACACTTCAGAAATTATTATATCCAAAATCTAAGATGATATTTAGTCTGATATCATGATAGACATATCGTTATATTGCCTAACCCTAAACATAATTTTCAAGTTCTAATTGGATGCAAACTATAACAAGAACATATCTACAGTCAACAAACATGTTATATATAACTATAGCTATGAATCTCGTGTCAGATGTTGGATCAAATAAGAATTGAAAAGCTGTGAATATAAACAAAATATCTCTGCTCAGTCATGTTGAACAAGCAGACATGATCTCCTCACAGCGAAGTCATCCGACAAAAGCAACACAGTCAGAGCCGAGTTTAGAAAGCTGCAGCAAGCAGAGACACCCTCCGTACATGTCTGTGATCAGACATGGATCACAGAGTGTTTGCTATGCCTGAGATAGTGTAGAAAACACGGAAAAGCATTCAAATGAAACCATGTAACAGAAGACTGCCAGAGCATGACATCATGCCATGGTCTACACCAGAAAAGACAGATGGCACACAGCATTTACAAAGGAAAAAGTCCAGCTGAATGCACACAGGAAACACGCAACAGAAACAGCTGCAATATCTTGTAGAATTACGACTAGAACCATGTGCAGAGTATCTTTATTTTCAGTGCTTTAATATATTAAAATATCTCTGATCCGCTGCGTGTATGAGTAGACGGCTGTGACTTTCTCCAGTGCCTTAAAATAAGACATTTAGTGATAAGGCTGACAAAAGCAAGTGAACTGGAAGCTCAGATAGCTGCACAGACTGTGATAAAACTGCAAACAAAGCTGTAGTCACATTAATTCAGACAGAGAGGAAATACTGAAATCCAATATGTAAGTGAAGATGAAGACATAAGAAAAGTAACCACCATGAGCCAGCGGACACCTGTCGCACACTGGATCAACATTTAGATAAATACAAGACAGCTAAGTCATCATTCAGTACACACGGCACCATAACTTCCTCTCGGACCCACACATTTTTCAGAGTCATATCTGAGGGGAACTTTAATGAAAAGATTCCTGTAAAAGTTTGGAGATGGTGCCGCCTTTGAACATGGGGAGACTGTGAGGAATTTGTCACAGGGTGTGTCTGCCGCAGTGCCAAGAGAGTCATTAAATACTTTCTGAGAAAAAAAACAACAAAAAACAAGCTGGAAGACATATTAAAAGAGCGTGAATTAGAAAGATTCTCAGCTAAGAGGAAAAGAGCCACCAATAAACAAGCTTCTTTTTTTAAAAAAAACTATTTAGGTACCTTTCTGGAACCAAAAAACAACCAAACTGTCACACAAGAAGAGATGGCACAAAGGATTTTAGCAGAAGGGCAGTGATAAAACAGAAAACTCATTACAGTAGCCTTGCTTTCAGCTTATTTACTCTGTTTAGACTTATCTGTGCACATACATGTAAAAACCACACTCAATATGGCCTACACTATCACAATATTCTACAAACGGTGGTCTCCAAAGTTCAAAGGGAACTAGGCGGAGAAAAAGCTTTTAAAGGGACAGTTCACCACAAATAAAAAACATATTTTCCATATTACTTGTAGTGCTATTTATCAACATTGTTTTGGTGCGAGTTGGAGATATCACTTGTAGAGATGACTTCCTTCTCTCCAATTTAATGGAACTTGATGGCATTCAGTTTGTGGTGCTCAAAGCGCCAAAAAAAAAACAAAAAAACAAACCCAAAAACGTTATAACAGCAACAGCAATGTCTCTTCCAGAAATCATGACCAGATTACTCAAGATAGTCCACAGACTTTGTTGTGAGCAGTTAAATGTAGGAACTATTTTCTCTCTACAGAACTAAACCCACCATCTGTATCCACACACTGAGGAAAGTGTGTATCTACTCATGGATGAGAGGCTGGTGCTCATAATATTGCAAGATGTAAACCTTAATGGCATCCTCCTCGGCTGAGCTGCAATGTAAGTGACATCAGTGGTGAGCTAGCGGAAGATGCCTGCTCCCTTCTGTACGGTGATTTTGCTGGAGGCTGTGGTTTCATTATCCCATGCTGAATGATGATGATAAATGAGAAATGTATGCATGCTCTGCTTGCTTTCGGATTTGGTCAGACTGGCTTGAGCTTAGTGACCTCTGTGAAAGAACTGGAGTGACACCAGATTGGTGACTGACATTCGACTCTGAAACACGTTTTGTTTTTGAGAACATTAAACCATCACTCTTGGTTGTCAGTAACTTTAAACATTAAATAACAGCTGTTAGTGCATCAATATAAGCAAAGGCAACACAAGAATGGTCGAGACTGTGCAATCAATATGAACATCCTGATTTTTTCAGTTATAACAGGACTTATGAGTAGATGCTTTATGTATATATTTATCTAAATGGTAAGACATGTCAGTAGGGATGTTGACATCTTTGGTGTGAAAATGTATAAGTATTCCAGAGTTGTATTTTATGTCTTTAAACTGCAACACACCGGATGTTATTATTTTTAATGAGAACAAAAGACAAATAAACAAATACTTTTGATGAACAGTTTCTACTTTAAAACACACCAGCTTACAGAAAATGCTCCATTACAGCTTCAAAATGACTGCAGACTGCCGATGTTTACATTTGGGTGATGTCAGTAGGTCAGTGGAAAGTATACTGCAGATGATAAAGAGATGTCTATGAAAACAGGATTAATGTGCTTGCGAGATAATCCCTCTGTGTCTGTTGCTAACAGTCCCCTTTTGAAAAAGACACTGTTACCTGCATATTTTAAGTACACTTTGTGTTATATCAAAGGGCAGGAGTCAGGATGAATTAGAGTTTTTTTAACAGTGGTGGAGCAAGGTGTTGTAAATAATTGGGACTCAGCTCAAACCTTAGGGGCTCCAGGGCAATGCTCCCCCTCATTTATGGCTGCTAGATGCACTAGTTCTCAAGCCATTTTAGATAATATTATGATAAAAATCTGTACATCATTTAGGAATAAAAGTTGCCAAGAAAAAAAAAACTCCCGTAGAATCTACATCATATTTTGTATCTAATTATTCTCAACAACTGTCTGATGTTACTATTCTTATGTTGCAGTGTTTTTTTCTGTTATATTTAGGTTGAAATTGAAGGTATTTCAAAGACCCAAAATATTCTGGGGATTTGAGAAAACATTCAGGGCTAACCCCCTCGCTCCGACTCTGTTGTTCAATGATACAAGTTCTACTGTGTGTGTATGTAGGTGTGTGTGAGAGAGAGAGAGGATATGTTTTGCAGGGTTGTACTTACAATCACCTCCACCGTGACGGGGACGGTGCTGTTGAGTGCTGGGTTTCCCCCATCTTTAGCCATCACTGTCAAGTACACCATCCCTTTGGGAACCTGCTCATAGTCCAGAGGCCTGGTCACACTGATCACTGATGGGGGGAGAGAGGGAGAGACCCAGACAGGTGTGATTTTGTGTTGTGTGTTTTTTTGTGGGACCTGCAGCCACATCATAGTTCAGTTAAGTTGTGGGTCAAATGCATAAACAGGAACTTAAATGTAAGTTTAACCGGTCTAAAAATCCTAAATATCCCTGCCCAGATGTGTATTAGAGATCGTTGCTTCATGCTGCTAAAGGTGCGTACCTGCGTAGCCCTCCACCATGATGATGCTGAAGTAATCGCGGAAAGCCGAGGCTGAAATAATGGTGTATGTCAGGAAGTTGTTGGGAGGAGAGTCCTCGTCTGTAGCCTGTGCATGGGCAGAGAGAAGAAGTTTTCAGAGAGACATGAAGACAGAGTGTAACAGGACAGATGCTGTGGAAGACAGTACTAATACTTATATGTGTATGTTTTCACAGCACGGGTGCGTGCGAATCTGTGCAGCCAGGAAGCTGTCAGTCAGTGATGGCATGTTGTTGAACAGATTAAAGCTGATTTTGGCTATTAGTGGTGCAGGCGTCAATACTGGATGAACACCAACCGAGCCAAGACAAGCCAAGCAGGCAGAGGACAGATGAAACTATACTTTGCAGGGCTAATCCACAACAACATCAACAACAATGATGACACCCCCTCATTATTCTCGAGTTGGCAGGAACTTAAACATGAATCCTCTGGCTGTAAGAAGAGTCTACCGGGCCTCTGTAGCATCATTAAAGGCTGGACAGGTTGTCAAAAACACTCACTTATATCTCGCCATAACACACATATCTCTACTCTTTGATTTAATGCCAAAGTGTTGAGTAAGCAATACCTTTCTTCCCCCACAACTTCCTAACTGTGGCTTTTCTCCTCAAGACTGTCTCTCTATATCAAATTTCAACAGATAGCTTTATATTTGACGGTCGTTTACCACTCAAAGGTAAGAGGAGTTCGGGGCATCAAATCAAATAGACAAGTGGCAAAGGAAAAAAAAAGAATAAGAAGTGTAGAGAAAATGAAAAAAAAAAAAAGATTTAGCTGTTAGAAAGCATAAGCTCTGTAGTAGGAGGCTTTGTTTGGAAAAAGAATGAAGCAAACAGCCTCTCTTTGCTTTGTCTTTTAACGCATCCTCTCCTATCTATTTCAGTCTTTTTCCTCTTGCCTCCTACTCTCCCTGTTTTCCAGAGTTTATGTGTGTGTGTTTGTGTGTAGTGGGTTTCAGGGGCAAATCGCTGACACACAGAATTGTGCGACTGGCTTCCCTGTTCCTCTCGGGCGGCGTATTAATATCAGCAGCGTTTAAGGTTAGCTCAGACTAATCAAACACAGCGAGCCAAGCGTTGAGCCCAGTCATCAGCTCGACTCCCACAACGTAGAGGCAAGTCGCCAAAGTGCACTGTGGCAGGGTACGCCACTGCTGCACCCACTGCCACAAGGGATGTAATAGTCTTTCTCTCCAGGGTGCAATCAAAGGAAACGCTGAGCCATTAGTTACCATTGTGCCTGTGTACCTCTGCCTTTTGTGTGGCAGTGACTGATGGCCAACACACCAGGCTGACCTGTTCTTCTTGGATACAGTGCACACAAACACAGAGCCGCATGATCACAGTAACAAAGAGGAAACAAGGAAGAAAGAGGAGGGCAGCAAAACAAAAGGCTTGTGAGTCTGATTACTAGTGGTATTTGTGAAAAGAGATCCTCCGTTGTAGGTGTAGCTTTTATGTGAATGTAGTGTACATGTGCATGTGTACATAGTATATAGTGGCAGGTATCTTTGTGTGAGTGCACAGATGGCTGTACGTATGTGCATGTGTGCATCTTTTGAATGAACCACAATCCAAGCCACAATCTTGTTTTTACAATTTACAAAAGTGTTATCGTTAAGTAATTTTATCTTTAAATAAATGATAAATAACCATTTGGTCTTAATACCAGGGCTGTGCCTAATAACTAATTTCCGTCATGTTTAAAGGGAAGTTTCAGGAAGGAAAAAAAAAACTCTCAGAAAACAGTCAAAATTGAGCATAATTAAACCTGTAAGGGTAAACATTGCCCGAAAAAACTATTTTGTATAATATAAAAGCCATTTGAAATTTTTAATGATATTTTTCATTAGCCAAATCTGCTTTTTAAAATGCCGCTAAAATTTGGATCACTTTGAATATTTTCCCTAAAAAACATAACAACTCACTAAATAAAATAAATAAAAATAACACATGAAAACAATATTATTTCACAAAATAAATCTTAATGTGATGTGAACTATTATTATATTATTATATATCACTATTATTATTATTACTACATTTATATTGGGTGAACGCAATTACAGAAAAAAATTATTGTTTTAATAATAAGTATTTAATTAATATTAACTAATAATAACTTTATAGTTTTGACTAACTAACTAATAACAGACTAGTGTTTTTGGTGCTGACTAGTGAGGGTAACAGTGTTTTATGGACTAGTCGACTAATAGCCCACATCGTTATAAAATATGCATTTAGTTTCTATCAGTATAACAATTAGTCTTAGCAGCACTACTATTTTGAGAGTTGGTTCAGCATTTTAATATTTAAAATCAGCAAAGCTCACAGGTGTATGTTTGTAAGGTATTCTATAGCAGCTTTCAACAGGCAGGTTTTATGGACTTGTAAAATTCCACATACACAGTATGTGCATGTGCTGAACATGTCTCACCCTGACTCGTGCCACTGGCTGGACGGCTTGTTCATTCTCTCTCAGTGAGCCCACGTACGCCTCTTTCTGGAAGAGCGGCACATTGTCGTTGACATCCAATACATTGACACGGATCCTCCCTGTTGTCTCCTCCCCGCCGCCGTCCCTTGCCAGCACGGTCAGCGTGAAGCGCCGCATCAACTCGTAATCCAGACTGGCCCGCAGAATGACCCAGCCTGATTCATCATCCAGTGAAAACCTACAAGGGACAAACAAATAGGAAATTAGAGGCAGGTGAATAAGTAAATGTTTGAGCATGGTTATTATGACAAAATCTTTTCTCTCATTATAACAACATACTTCAATGTTATGTTATTGCCATCATACCATACTAAATTGTTAGATTTTGCAAGATTTATTTCCCATCCTGAACAACATAAGTTGATGTGTTTGTATACTTTAACAACATATTAAAGTTTCATGTAATTAAAGAAAAAAAAGGCATTGTACGGAAGTGTAGTGTGGAGGAGAGATTTGTTCCACTGTTTAGTTTTTTTTACTTTCTTCTATCTGCTAATGAGAAGTGCTGAATAGTTAATGGTCTCTTAGAGGTTTGGTAACGGGCACATTACTGTACATTATATGATGACTACTCAGAATTGTGTCATCCTTGTTAACTGAAGATAAAAACAGTTGCACTTGCTGATTTGTTAATATTATATGAAAAAGCTCCTGTTTAAAATACAAAAAGTTTGTATGATGTTATAATAACAAAAGCATATTGTTCAAGTATGTTGTATATTGTTAGAGTGAGAAAGATGTTGCTTGGACGAGAAAATGTTCTCATGCTAGATGTTTTTTTCATAACTTTGCTACACTAATGACAAAATAAACAAAACAAAACGACACAAAAATAACCACAAAAAAAGGGGAGGAAGCCACAATTATTGTGTTCCTTTGATAGTGAAGACAATGAATGAATGGATTATGTGTGTGTGTTTTTCTCTGTGTGTGATTCTGTAAATTTGCAGTCTGAAGAGAGCAGGCATAAAGGAAAGCGCCAGGCATCATTGTAGCTCAGCTGTCTCTGGCGAGGCTGGGAGGCAGAAACAGTGAAGTACAATCGTTCACAAGTGGCCAAATAAATGAAAAATTAATGTCATTGTTTGTGTGGACTTTTTGAGTACTTGAGAGTGTGTGTGTAGCTGTGTCTTACTGGTCTGGCTCATCACTGAAGTAGTAACGCACAATCCCAAATGTGCCTGCATCTCCGTCTGTAGCCTGGACAGAAAAGACAAGAAAAAAGAGTTTACTTTTATAATCCAGTTAACTCGTAAAGTTTTACGGCACATTCAGCTTCTGTCGTCTATACGTTTTATTTCACGTCAGGATTTTTTAAATTTTATTTTTCATGCACCTTATAAATTGTAAAAGCACTTTCAGGATTGATTTGCAAATGTATTTTAATTTGGCAAAAACAACTTTCTTAACTCTTAAATAAGTTTTATGTTACGGATAAATTACGTATGGCTGCCTTCAAATGCTATTGTGAAGACTGAAGGTAGGAAGCTCAAGGTGTACTGTTAGCTACCACAGGCACAATGTGCCTTCATTTAAATTGTGATTTTGATACAGCCAGACTATGACGTGTTCATTACAGCAGAGCAATAGATGTTTTCTTCATCTCATGTTAATGTAACTGTTAGATCATTCCTCAGCATACTTTCGTGCCTGTGTGTGTGCGTCCTTGTGCGAGGTGAACCACAGTGTCTTTAATAACATGCTACAGCCAAAGAGCTTTATGAAATTCTCACTCTAACAGCTGTCTATGACTGTATGACTTTATGATAAAACATTCAAGCCATGTTTCACTCAGAGGTGTTGATTGGATTTAATCTGATGGCAGAACAGATACATTTTCCTCATCCACATGAACCACTGCAGCCTGAAAAAGCACAAACAACTGCTGTCATATGTTTTGCAGATACAAATGGTGTCAAAGGAATGCAACATAAAGAGCAACACTTTCAGGAATCTTGTACTTTATGAAATGCCAATCTGTCTTTGTAAACACATGCATGCGCATGTGTGCACATGCACTGACACGTACACACGGGGTGTTGTGTCGGCGCTGATGGATCGTGGCTGGAGAGGCTGTTGTAATAGAGTTTCACTTCAGTGGCTCTGCAGTCAGTTGAAGGGCCAAACTCGAACGTGTCTGCAGCCTGCTCTGTCAAGCACGATGCTGGTCACTGTGATTCACTGAAGCCCTGATACCGACCTTATTATGTACGTCTCTGAGGATGTGTGCGTGTGTGCGTGTGTGTGTGTGTGTGTGTGTGTGTGTGTGTGTGAGTGTGTATATGAATGTTTGCATGTAGCTGCAACTTATACATACATTTGTTTGAAAATGTGTGTGATATAATATATGTTAATTGACATGCATCCGATGTATATACAGCAGACAGAATGTGTCTCAGGTAATACTTAAGTCTTTTTTGGAATGTGGATGTATATGTGCACATTTGAATGTGTTAGTAAATATCTGTGTGTTTTAAATTGGATGCATTTATGATTATGTGTGCGTGCGCCTGTGTCTGTGTGTGTGTGCCCATCTACGATGCCTCTCACAGATGGAACAACGGCTGCAGCTATCAATGTGGGTTTTTTTTGCCTTCTAAAAATTACACCATGCTGTTTAGCTCGAGCCCATAATTTCACAGAGCTTCCACTACAACGTCCTGGATGGCGAATCGATGGCTCTTTTTAATGTTCGAATGGTGCTCCCATTGTTGTCAAGTGCACCGGAGCACATCTTGCTGAATGAGTAGAAAGTGGGACGCTAAATACATGTGAGGTGTTTGGGACTCCAGTCAGGTTCTTATATTAACCTTTTGAGTTTTCATCTGTCATGTCTCGATGACCTCATCATTTAATGCCACTCAACTGCTTCTCTCCCTCTCTTTTTGCATTCCACCCATTCCTCCCTCCACCCTCCTCCTTTATCTTTTTCTTTCTGTCTTTACCTCTCCTTCCTCCCTGCATTCCGAGCTCCGCCTCCATCTCCCCTCTCTACATATCTCCCTTAGCACACTCTTCCCCCTCGATGCCTCCCTCCCTCCTTTGCTCCCAGGTGAGTGACAGGCCCATAAGTGCTCCAATGATAGCGGTGGGGGTGTTAGCGTGACAGCTATCGAGGCGGTGACAGGAGCCGGGCTCAGCCTGGGAGCTAATACTGCTTCTGCGGCCGAGTCCCTCTCGCCATGACGACAGACAGCGAGAAGAGAGAGACAGACTGAGTGGAAGAAATAAAGGGAGAGAGAGACGATAGACGGCGCCCCCCCCCCCCCCATCATTCACCGACTCGCGCCCTATCTCCCACCAAACAATCACCATAACAGTACAGCCCGGTCACTTTGCCAACTGCTTGCCAAAGACTTTTAACTTTAGACGCAAAAGGCCCGCAGCAGATGGATGGTCGAGATTGGTTTGTGCGGGGATTTGCAGGAACTTAACACCATGGGCCTCAATCCTTGACACAGGGGTATTATGCATTTGCTCCTCATTGCCATGGTAGCTTAAACTCTTCTTTGGTTGGGGAATTGGAGGTGATGGAGAAGGTGGTGAGGTGGGGTGCACAAGGAGAGTGTGAGTGTACGATTTAATGAGGGAAAAAATGACATGGAAATAAAGCTGGGCAATGTGCCTAACTAATGTGTTTAATAACCTCACTGACAATTACAAGCATTTAAAAGTACCATGATGGTTCACTGGGATAAATAGTTTTCATGCCAGATATGTAATGCTAATGGATTCATAAAACTCTCTCTCTTTTAAGGGATCCTCAAAAAAAAAAAAAAAAAGTAAAATTACCATCTCGCAGTTGCGTGCCTTCACAAACCAGTCAAGTTGCAGTTTGCATCAATGTTTTATAGAACATGGATGCTTCACACGCATTCCCACCCTGGCAGCACAGAAGACCTATACAATCTGCACAGTGTCAAGGTGGGCACCAAGATTAGTGTCACCAATTCAGTATTCGACCAAATGTCTTCTCCTTCTGTTCTGAGATATGACACTGTTTAACTGCAGAACATTATGATGTCACAGTAAAGCTGACCTTTGACCTTTTCAAAATAAAACATCATCCCTACATCATTTTATCTTATTAGATATTTGAGTGAAATTTTGTTGCAATAACTGCAAGAATTAGTAGTGGTAAGAAACATATTTTGTGAAGTCACAGTGACCTTGACGTTTGGCCTTTTTCCACCATATTCCAATTCGCCTCATTCATAAATGCAAGAGGATGTTTGTGCCAAATCTAAAGCGTTTTCCTCCAAGCATTCTGGAAATATTGCATTCAAGAGAATGCATTGACGTAAGGTCACAGTGACCTTGACCTTTGACTACCAAATCCTTATCCTTGATTTAAAGAGGATATTTGTGCCAAAACTTAAGACATTCCCACAAGGTGCTCTTAGCATATTGCATTCAGGAGAACAAGATTGACACAAGGTCACAGTAACTTCTGTCCACTAAAATCTAGTCACTTCATATTTGAGTCCAAATGGACGCTTGTGTCAAATTTGAAGAAATTCCCTCAATTCTCTTGAATTCACAAGAATGAGACGGGCACGCAGACAACCTGAAAAAAATAATGCCTCAAGCCACATCTATTGCCAGCGCAGTATGAAGGATGCACATTGTTGTAAATGCTTGCCATTGACCAAGAAGGCACAAAACCCTGTTGGTTGATCACCTGTTATATCACTGTCAAGATACAATGACAATATAAGTTATATATAAAAATAAATAAATAAATAAATAGATGAACAAATATAAATAGGAGCCTACAATGCAGTGATGAAAATCTCCCCCTTGCTAAGCAGAGCAGGGCACTGAGGTATCAGAGTCAGTGTTCTGATCAAAATCCAAACTAAGTTGTTAAGGAGTTTCTGCACAAAGAGTCAGTGCGCTGCTGATTGCCAATATAAACTCTGCAAACCCCAGGGTCCTCAGGCAGTAACTACAAAAGAGAAAATTAGTTCTCAGTTGACCAGTTTGGTTAAATGATGTGTTTCTTCCCCCTTCAGAGAGGCAAAGCTGGCAGGCAAACACTGTGTGTGTGTGTGTGTGTGTGTGTGTGTGTGTGTGTGTGTGTGTGTGTGTGTGTAGTATGTATTTGGGTGTACCTGTGTACCAGTGCGCTCATTTGTGTGTCTGCTTGCCTGTTAATGCAAGTGTGACAGAATGTGTGCGATGATTGGAGTGTTTTTGTATGCAAAGTAAAGTGTGTATTTGGGTGCATGTGTTTGTGTGTATGTGAAATGGATACACGTGGACAGAGAGGCGCGGTGTTTCCAGGTTCACTCAGTCTTGGGGTAAATATGCACCCCGATCATTTGCAGTATAAACTCCTATTATCACACTCAATTGCTTTCAAGAAAAGGCAGAAATGTGAGCTTCCCTTACAGGCGACAGAAGGACAGGGGTAGTAGTGTGTGCCTGTGTGTGTGTATGTGTGTGTGTATGTGTGTAAACTGGGGCTGGGTTGAAGGGGGCACGGGAGCAGATTATCAGCCCAGCTATCTCATGGACAGCGAGAGAGGTTAAAGCTGCACAGGCTTTTCTATCGTGAGTGAGGTGGAATTTGAATTGATTGGCTCCTAAAATTGCTTTTTCTGCAGAAGCTTTGAGAGGCATGGAAAAGGAAACCAATTACTGGCTGTCAAAGCTGGCTGTCAAAATAGAGATGACCCCCAGTCCAAACACAGACAACCTCCTCTGTCTCAGTGCTGCACACCTAAACACAATCGCAAAGAATAGATAACAAACATACAGCACACACACACACACACACACTACCACCAGCACAGTGAAGATGTCCAGTGTCTGACAATCATTGTGAGGGAGACAATGATGAAGACACGGTTGTCAGGTTATCTTCCTCGGCTCTGGTTCCTCAGCTGTGGTTAGTTTTGCTCATGCAGGCTCCTTTAAAAAGGTTCTCTGTCTCACTTACTCACATTTTCTGTATCCATGACAAGATCACAGATCAGTCTTCACAAATGCTTTACAAGTGCGATACAGAGAACAGTTTTCTTTTAAATGAGCTCCCTTTTGTGTTGACACTTTGCATATTGTACTGTCTGTGTGTGTGTGTGTGTGTGTGTGTGTGTGTGTGTGTGTGTGTGTAAGAGACGTGGAATCTTGATCATACCACACATTCCATCCGGCTCACTTCTGCATATTTACATCATCTCAGCAGAATTAGGTGCCTGTGGATGAGCAGTGTGGAAGTTTGTGGCTCCCACTGCACTCGCAGGCACCACTGGAATCAAATGCAAATTCGGAGTGAGATATGCATGTCCTATCAGACCGTACATCACAGTTTACAGCACTCGAGTAAATCATTCTCTTCAAATCATGTCTGCTCGATAATCATCAGTAAAAAAATATGCAAATGTGATGAAAAGAGCTTGGCCGTAGATTAAAAGATGAGGTCACATTTTTCATGTCTGTCTGAAGAAAGTATGCCTGCATGTACAACAATACAATTATTGATCACTGTAATTGGTGCTCTGTCCATATTGGTCCCAAAGAGATCCCATCCTAACACAATTTGACAGAAGAGATGGGGAACAAAATCTACAGCCTTTGTTCTGTGCAAAAAAGCATTCTAATAGGCAAATACAGACTTCAGTAGTCTGACTTAATCCAATTAAGTGTGTCTCTTCTCTTTTTTAGTCTTTTTAATTTTGAACTAAGAACACTGTAACTTTGAAAGATACCCATTTGGTTTGTCTAACTCAAATTACTGAAGATAGACTTTGTTTTAAGATAGACTTGGAAAAAAAAGAAGCTATCCCTTTACAGGTTCTGTATGCAACATTCAGAGCATTAATATAGCAGCAAACCATTAAATGCTATGAAAAGATACATTCAAAACGAAAAAAACAACTGTTTTGTGTTTGTGATAGCGGATGCGGCCTTTTGTGCATTTTAGTGCATGTAGGTCATTCTGTGCGTTTTCATGCTTGCGGGAAAAAAAAAAAAAGTGCATCCCACCGGCTAACTGATCACTGCCCTACCATTGATAAGGCCATCCCGATGGACAGTGGCTGAACAAAAGCCACTGTTAGCTTGTTAACAATTAGCTTGTTTATGCTGTTAACACAGTAAGCTGCTAGCCACTGGCTCATCAACCTGCCTGTTGAGAGCCATGTCTACACAATCCCGCCTCAGACTCTAAATCATATATATGCTCTGAATTTCATATACAGCTCTGTCATGACAAGAGTAGCTTATTTAAATTACTGAACATTTTATTTTGAAACCAAATGTGTGACAAGTCAAATATATTTTTGGTTTTACTTCACATACCAAAGGTACGCCTTATTAATAATAATAATAATAATAATAATAATAATAATAATAATAATAATAATAATAATAACAATAACAATAATAATAATAATAATAATAATAAATAATAATAATAATAATAATAATAACAATAATAATAATAATAAGAATAATAATAATAATAATTTATTATTATTATTATTATTATTATTATTATTATTATTATTATTATTATATTATTATTATTATTATTATTATTATTAATGGTGTTGGCCTTCTCTAAATGTCTTGGTCTCAGTTTCTACGTACATAAATCCTGTAAAAAGAAATGTATGCAGAATGAGTAGGCAACAGAACATGATTCTGAAGACTCAGAGCAGAGCAGCAGCCTGGGAGAAGAAACTGTGACACCTCGCTGAGACAGTGTATCAGAGATGTGTCTAATCACTGATCACAAGTCCTGAACAGCTCCTCGCTCCACTAAACTAATGAATGAAGTCATATATTCCTCTTTATTTTCATATTGCACACATGGATGTATAGATGAAACCAACCTCAAACCTCTTTAGCGCTCAGAGACGAGATGCAGAATCCCTCACCTACTTGGATCAAACGAGGACCGACCGCATCTCTTGCCAGTCCCCCAGCTGTGACCTAGTGCACCTGCGGGGGTTGATGGGAGCTGTGTGTGTGTTTTTACTGCGGACACTTTAGGGTAATGGCGATGGCGAGCGTACGTTTACGACTGCTTTATTTCTCTAAACCATTAACGAGCAGGTGGGGGTGCTCACAGCGACTGTTGCCTGCCGACAGGATCGAACAGCCTGTTTCTATTATCTCCTGACCACCCAGATAACAGTGAGATAGAGAGAACGAGAGAGGGAGAGATGCAACTTTAACACTTTTCTTTTTTACAATGTATACTTTCGTTAAAGAAAAGTCCAATAAAGCGGAGAGGATGTCTTCACAGTTTACTGTGACAGCTTGCAAGATAAATTCTACTGTTTGCATGCGTACACAGCCACTATATAATGATTGCGACCACATGTGAACCACTGGAAAAAACAGCTGTTACCACTAGACTAAAGAGGACAGAGAGAGAGAGAGAGAGAGAGAGAGAGAGAGAGAGAGAGAGAGGGGACCGTATTGTGGGCATAAGCTGAAGATAGAGTTTGAGCTGCCAGTGAAAAGGCTTAATGCAGAGCTCTCTGTGGCTGGCAGCTTCACTTTGCCGACAGGCCTTGGTCCTCCCCCTCTTTTTCTCTGTCTCCATCCTCAGTGATGAAGCAATGAGATTAGCACAAGCCCAGGGAGGATGTAGAGAATGATAAAAAGTGAAACGTATACTACAGAGGCACACTGAATACAAGGGGAAGGACAAAAAAAGCATGTGTGGATGTACATGGTATCTATGGTCAGCAGGGCTCAGGTCAAGAAATGACAGCCACAGCAATCAATTGTTCCCTCATATACAAACCTTCACAAAAAGTAATGCAGCACAATTCCCTGTAATTATGTGACCAATGCCCTGGTGGGTGTAAAGATTGTAGTAGTATCAAGACCGAAAGTTCGCATAAGGACGCAAGTTGTTGTGGTGGATGGGTCAAACACAAGCAACATCCTCCAAGACTGAAAAATGTAGCAATTTTCTGCGTTTCTGTATGTTACATCAATGTATACTGGATCTGTTTGGGTTTGGAACTGCTGGTCAATCAAAACAAGATATTTGATGACTTTTGGTGTTAGGATATAGGATGGACATTTTTTCTATATTCAGTCATTCATTCATTTTATGGACAAAACAATTTATCCATTAACTGAGAAAATAATCAGCAGATTAACTGATAAGGATATTAATCATTTATTGCAGTCCTACTTGTTTTATCTGAAATTGTAGCACACCTTTTGGCCATTTTTAAAAAGTTCCAACACAGTGGAGTAATGTCTTTTTCTCTCCTCTTTTTTGTCATTATTGTCTGAATGAAATGAAGGAATGGATTAACAGATGACCAAACAAATGAATCGTTGGAGACCAATCTTTAGTTCCACTACACTCCCCAAACTCCCCTTTCTAATTTTGCAATCACACCTCTCTAGAGAACCGATGATGAACCAACTCTGGGAAAGTTCAGACTGTTCAGTCCTCCCAGCTCCTGCCTGTTCGACCTCAGCCCTGCACACCCATTCACACCCCGTCTCACAATGTCAGAATACACATGATAAGCGCCCCATTATTAACAGCGACACTGTGTGAGCTACCACATGCAGGAGAGAGCCAGGCCTCACCCCTTTCATTACAATAATGAATTATAATTACTGTTGTGACTATTACCCCATAAAGGCCTGTCTAAACAGTGGCGCTGGTGAAACATCCTCCACTCCGTAATTTATAACCTTCTGCTAGAAGCATTTATCATTGTGCCTTCGCCCTAAAACATACAGCATCTGCACAGAGCCCATAAAACACACAGAGTGGCATTGGTAGAAGACACTCATCCAAAACGAATGTCTGATACATTTTCACCAACCACCAGGATAAGGGAAGGTGCAGGTAAACTGTACTTCTATATGCATATTTAGACCTGCAAATATCCTCTTCAAATATATTATCTGAGGTAGAGCCTGATGGGTAGAAAGAGCTTGAGTGTAATTCGAGCAGAAACAGACTGGAACCACAGAGTGGATCAATGCAACACCTGAAAACCATTAGCAATCTAATGGTAAAACAGACAAAGGGGAAAACAACAATAACTGAGGGCATACAATAAATAAGAAATGAAAGAGGGAAAATTCTCTGAAACCCAAGGAGAGAAAATCAGAGTGATTCCACTGATACGAGCAGCTGCATACTCTCCAGGGTAAGCAAGAGACCGAAAGAGAGTGAGAGAGGGAAAAGGACCCAGACAAAAGAGTAAATCACAATAAATATTTATAATGATAAGTAATGCTGCAGACCATAAATATTAAACAGCCACTGCCTCTGTGTGTGTGTGTGTGTGTGTGTGTGTGTGTGTGTACGTGCTCGTATGTTAAGCATAAGTGTCCACAGGGATGCAGCAGCGGGCACCGAGTAATGCATCGTCTAACATTGTACATAAGCTCTGATCAGATGAGCTATGAATATTAACCCAGACAAAGCATTTCAATTACATTATCAGGTCGCCTGCTTGGCACTTTTTAAAAACAACTGGGAACCAACATGCATAATTTCAATTAGCATAAACATTGTACAGACCCCACCCTTCTTACATACAAACCATCTTCACCACATTATTGATTTACTACGCAACTGCAAAAACACTTTCATGCTATGGAAAAAACACACAGTATCAACGTCTTGAAAATAACTACTTCACTGTGAGAGAAAGTAATAACAGCCTTATAGTTACTGTAAGAGCAGAGGATAAAACCCTAAATGATGATCTCTGTTTGTCTTACAGTGGTTATTTACTAATTTGTTTGCACTTTAGTCACTTGATCTTTGGCCACATATATGAGTTGGTTTTCAACACTGAAGAATGTTCCCAGATCAAGATGTGATATGTAGAAATTCTTGTATACAGAAGTATACAAACTAAGGATACACAATATTGGATTTTTTGCAGATATCCAATGTGCCAATATATGATAACCAATACAATAACAATATATCCACTTTTGTCCCACGTAATTTTAGTAATCATCAATGCTCTTCTGTAGCAGAATTAACATCATATTATGCATCTTTTTGTGATGAGCATCTTCTTGTGATGACCCATCAGCAGATGGAGATATGAATACAATGCTTTTCAGTGAATGGTATATTAATTCAATGTGCAAAATAAGAATAACACCTCAAGTTATGGTTGATTTTTTTGGTATATGCTCAACATGTCAATAATAATAATTATTAAAAATATTGTTTTTTGATATTGGCAGAAATCAGCATGTTGGCCAATTTTAATATTTCATTTTAAAGCCAATATGTGAAAATACCGATGATGTGCTCATATTATCGTGCATCCCAAGTACAAACAAATACACCGTGATGATACCACTGTGTACATTCAATGAGTGATGTAAAATACATAAACCACAAGGAGTTATACACTTGAGCTATTTCTTGCTCGTGCACTGTGACCTCCAAGAATGTTGTCGTGACAGTGAGGTTTAAGAGCTCATTAATAAGCTTCAGAGGTGCTGGTGGAAAGTGAGTGTGTTTTTGAGCTTTGGAGTGAGCCAGGATGACTGTTCCCCCCTGCTACCGGTCTTTATGCTAAAATAGCTAATTGGCTCCTGGCTCCAGCTTAATGCACAGACATGAAAGTGATGTGAGTTGTGTCAATCCTCTCACTCAACTCTCTGCGAGAAAGAACATAAGCATTTTTTCCACAATGTCTAACTATTATTTTAGAGTTCACTGGAGTGCGTGTGTGAGACTGTATATTGAGGAGGGCTGGCCGGGCCACCTTGAGAGATTAAGAATGGAGGAGTTGTCCTCCTTTTGGTGCTAAAACATAATTTGGCCACCATCTGCTGCACCTCACAGCCATCTGACAGAGAGCACCGAGAGGCTCTTCTCAGCCTTACAATCTGCTTATATTGTAATGCCTTGAGTTGTTCACTGCACTTAGGCAAGCAGACAGTTTGAACTGCTGGAAGAGATTGGGTGAGACAGGTACAAAGAGAATCTCGAAAATGAAAAGCTGCCCGCAAATCAAATGAGACTTGAAAGGACGGATACAGAGAGCTGTAATATAAAGTTCAGAATAAAATAAGCTCAACTTAAGTATAAATGTAATACAAGTTCTGTAATAACAGAAGCAGTTGTTAGGGGCCTCATGCATTAATTTAGTAACAATGAACACTTCAACTCAAACTGCTTTTCTACAGCTGGTGAGCCAGTAGATTTGTCCTTCACAGTGGGGTGATGGACAGGTTGAGTTATTATTTTACCTGGTGCTGACTCACAGGAGTGGGTTGGAAAGTGCTCTAGCACAAGGCTGAATGTAATCAGGCTAGTTTGACATTTCTGTACTCTGTACTTCAAAATTTATGGTTAAAACCGGTGATATGCCGGAAATATGATTATATTTACAGTGGGGACATTTCTTTCTTTCATTTCTTTCATCTTTTACATCTCCTCCATCGACGCCAAAAACATGTAGCAGGATTTAGCATCACCGTAAATTTCATTTCTTCTTATACTATGTTTAAGTAAAACGACAATAAAATTACCTTGTACCTTTTACCTTGTATTTCTCCGCTCCCACTTCTGCCTACGAAAAATGGTGCAGAAAACTAGCAGTTTGAATAGGATTTAACTTTGTATTAATTACTCACCCAGTGTTTTGTTGAATTCCTAAAAAAGACTCTTTTTTTCACATGCCAGCACAGTGAACAAGGGATCCAAAAACTGAGAAAATTCTTGATGAACTTAAGTCAAAAACTGAGGAAATTCTTGATGAACTTAAGTCATAGCGGGCCACATTTAATGATAGCAAGTCTTTATCAAAACATCAATTTACAAACACTCATACAAGTCATGCAATACAATCACCAAAACACATTTTAGCTGAAACCTTACTTTTTTAAAACACTTCCGCATACAACAGTGCACCTGGGCAAGCACATGCATTTGAAACTTGCTTTATATTCTGTGTGAGAATGTTCATGCCCAAGTGCTTTAGTAAGATTTTAGCAAAAATGCATGCTTGGAAAATACTGAGCACACAACTGGATAAATGAGACTTAGATTATATTGCATGAGTTGTGTGAGAGTTTGTAAAGTGATGTTTGGATTATGTTATTATTTATTCATGTTAATACCACTGTCTATATTGTGCAAATCAGATCTATAGCAAATATACCAATTTCATATCATACCTCTGGCTGTTTATTCTGCTTAAAATTGCCTACTGTTGTATAGCACAGAGTGTAATTACAAGTAACAGTACTTGTAATTACACTCTGTACTATAAATTTTACAGTTATAAATGTACTGCTTACCATGTTCATACTGTGCACACTGTATATATTTTAGCATATTTATACACAGTGTTTATACTGCTTATAATGTATCCAGTGAATTTATACCCCTTATTGTTCATTCCAATTATATTCATTCTATATTTGTTTTTTGCATATCCTCTGTGCATTACTCTGCACTTTACTGCTTTTTGCACTTCTGGTTAGATGCTAAACTGTAATTCGTTGTCTCAGTGCCTGTACTCTGTGCACTGACAACAAAACTGAATCTAAATTAAAAGCCCAAACTTCTTTCTTTGCTTTACTCTCTAACTTATTTTATACAATACATAGATGAAATGTCCATTCCAAAATAAATATCTCATTATTTGCACAAACACGAGTGTGGCGGCTGCGGCTTGTTTGATCGTACTGCAGCATAAAAATAAACAGTCTCAGCTATTTTCAGTGGATTACAACCGCTGTAACATGCTGTCTAAATTACTAATGAACTAAATTATGACAGACTCACATAAGTAAACAAGTCTGTTCAAACACATTACTGAATGCACACACAAGCACACGCACATAGTAAATGGTGATCTTATGGGATAACAAATGGAGAAAGGCTTACACTGACCCATGACTTTGTCTAGTTTTAACCATATGTTGACCTTGAGATTGCTGTGTGTGTATATATATGTGTGTTCATTTCTATTTCTTGACCTCAGACAGAAGCTAGCTGAGTGTGAGAAACATCTGTTTAATCTCTCTGTGTGTTTTGTCTCTATAGTGGCATCTCAGAGGGCTTGAGTGCCACTGGTGTGTGTGAGCAGGTCAGAGTATCAAAACCCTCATTTAACTGTGTATATGCAGTATGTGAGTGCTGCCATCCGTGCCAGTGCAGCCCTCACTGAGAGCCGTCACATCTCATTCTATTTACAGCCCATTCACTCTCTACAGCCGGCAATCAGGATTCCGGCGGGCTGCGCGCTCCAGCACGAGGCCAACATCAGCCAGACTTATCGGGTGTTAGACTGCCCTGCAATTTCCATTTCATGAGCACCCAGTCTATAAACACTATTGATTTTCAAACTGCTTTTTGCACTTGTATCTAGTGGATTGTGGGCGTTCTGTCACAGGAATGACTGGTAATGAATAATAATGCAGAATTATAGGGAGATGGTGGGAGATTTTTTTTTTTTTTCTGATCTGGTTTAAGTAACAGCTGCTGATTGGGAGAGCAGCTGAGAGTGAGCTCTGCTGCATGGTGGTGCTGTGAGGACATGAGGTGGAAGGGCCTCAAGGACACTTCAGCTGGGACAAACTAAACAAAGGCTGCAATAACAGACCTGGAGGGTATTAACAACATAATTCTTCATAATTCTTAAGCCCTGTTCTAATTGGATTAGTTTGAATGGAGGTGGTCCTGACATTTTTATTGACATGACAATGAGACATTTTAAGATTCTCTGATAATAGTAATCCAGTTTGAACTGATATTTCTGTAATGCTTTTTTGCAAGTAGGAAAATAATTAAAGGAGCAGAAAAAGAAACTTTATGTCTGAGCTATAGGAAGCAATTCGAGTGTAATCACAGACAAAATTATTCTCTAGAATTACATTCACCGCACACATACAAACTAAACTGCCCTGAAATTAGCGTATAAGTAATTTAGTTTGACTTGAGGACTTTCTGACTATGTTGTGGTTAATTCATCCTGAAGTGGTCATAATAATTACTGTGTTGGTAGTAAATATTTAATTCTGCTTTTACGCAAATTTGCGTAGTTATGTTTAAGCAGGATTTGAGACCAAGCCACAGTTGAACCACAGGAATACTTCAGCTATAAAATGATCATTTGTATATCAATAAGTCACGCTGTGTTACCTTGAATTCAGAAAGGAAACTTTGTTTTTCTTGCACACCTCCATGGAAATGGCGTACACACTGATGGGAATTAATGGGCGATCACATTTAACAATAACAAAACTAAAACTGTAGACTTTTATAAACAGCTGGAGGTATTATATTAAAGTGGTGTCTCTGCTGTAGATCTGATTTGAACATTACAACAGTGGTATAAATTTGAACAAATAGAAAGTTCTATAGTTAAGGAAGACTTCACCCACAAAATATTAATTTGTGAATCAATTACTCACCCTGTGTTACTTTGAATTTGCGTAGAAGATATTATTTTTGTCGCATGCCTCCACGCTGAATGAAGAATCCGGAAAAAGTAAACATTCTTGATGAATTGAAGTATTTGGGGGCCACTTAAAATGACACAAACTTTATTAAAACATCTGTTTAATACTGCCACACAACTTGTGCAGTATAATCCAGGTCTCATTGATCCAGTTGTATGCTCAGTACTTCCCAAGCACATGCATCATCACAGAAAAATCTTGTCATTGGAGTCTGGCTTTGAAGAGAGCATAGACAAGTTTCATTTCAGTTCACTTTGAAAAGTAAGATTGAAGTGAAAAAGCATGTGTTTAGGAAGTACTGAGCATATGACTGAATTAATGAGACTTGGATTATATTGTACAAGTTGTGTGAGAGTTGGTAAACTGATGTAAAAAACAGTCAATAAATCAATATGTTTGGCATTTTTCAGGGAGGCATGCGGGATGAAAGTTTTCTTTATGAATTCAAGGTAACAATGACTGATCATTTGTAGGACTAATAAACATACAAATGATCATTTTATGTGTGAAGTATTCCTTCAAAGACAACCTGTGGCTCCGCTGTGGCTTGGTCTCAAACCCTGTTGGAACGTAATTATGCAAATCTACAGAAAAGCAGAATTAAGTATTTACTACCAAAGTAGTAATTATTACTGCCACTTAGGTTTGAATTAACCACAACATTGAACATTTTAAAGATACCTAAGTTACCAACATGGTCATATGGTATCATAAATACACAGGATCTCAGCATTGGTGAGATTTTCATTTCTCTATGTTTGTGCTTTAGTCTGAAGCAGCCTAACTTGAGTCACCATAAATCACAGCTCATATGGTAAAGTCCCAGTGGTTTACTGGGTCACATGGGGTAAACAAACAAGCCAAGATTTCATTCCCAATAAAACAAGCCCCATAAAAGTTACAAGTACAAAATCAGGTTTATAGTAATCTATTTGGATTCCTGTTAAATTTCCCCTCAGGAATAAATCACAAGAATCCAATGTGTCATTTATCTCATTCTCAGCTCTGCGCAGAGCAAATTGTACAAAGGTTGCCTAAGATACTCACCAGGATACGCAGCAGTGAGGTACCAGGGGGGGTGTTTTCAGGGAGGCTGATGTTGTACAGCGGTCTGCTGAAGATGGGCCGGTTGTCATTCTCATTGATTAACTCAATAAAGACACGAGCAAATCCCACATGGTCCGACATGGACTCATTGGCATAAAGCTGAGGAGAGGCACAAGGACAATACTTACACTAAAGATTTAAATACAGCCTTAGCTATTATAATTCAGTTAAAAAAGAAATTGTACAGGTTTAACATTCATTTATCTATATGAAATATTAACATTTTTAGGTGGCATTCTTAAAAATGCGTAATTTGTTTTCGTGCTAAAGAAGTTACTGTTGTATAAAAACTGATTTTAGATTTAGAGATTTTAAATTGTACACAGAGCGAGGCACCCTCTGGCTCTGTAAACCACTCAGGGGTAAATTGAGGTAAGGAAATACCAATTTCACTGTCCAAACAAAGCTGCAGTGTCTTGAAAGTGATACAGCCCCGTTCTGACTGAGCCTTGAGTCCAAACAAATAAAAACAAGTTGCAACAAATATAGTGATGCAACATTCAGTCTTGTTGCTAATAATCAGTCCTTGGTCCAGAGTTCAATCGAGGGCAGTCTCACAGACGGACAACAGAGCTGATTTATTTAAGTGCTCAATGCTTGGTCATCAAAGGAAGATTACTTCTTATTCCACTTTGTATCTTCACAAAACAAACTGTTGGACATTTAACCTGATTGAAAATCCTACCTGTATAGAAATATTAGCTAGAGCGCTGTGGAATGAATACTCTCTCATAATGTGGGTTTCTATTTTTAGAGTCTTAGGAAATGAAGGCAATACCAGTATTCACGCTCTCATGTAAATGTCCAAATGTGCACTGCATGAATACTTAAAAGATAAACACTCACTGAGAAGCTGTAGCTGCGAATGTGTTCGTAGTCCAGTGGCATGGCCACCCTCATTCTGATGTCGGCACGCCCCTGTACCGCTGTGGGGGAGATGGTGAAGTACTCTGAATTGTTTCCTGTCAGAAACACCTGGAACATGCTGTTCACCCCCTGCCATAAAAAAATAAGAAAATTGTGAGAATAGAAAAACACAGAAAAAAAGGGGTTGTTGAGAGATAGAGCGAGGGCAGGTGTTGATATATATATATATATATCCGTCTAACCTTCTCCTGAAGAATGTAGATGATAAAATCTGCTACAGTATATCTATACAGTTTTTATGAATAATTACCAGACAAGGATACTATTTCTTTCAAAGGTACAAATATTGTACATGAAGCTAAAGGTTTTCAAAACCCTGATTCCCACCAAAATATTAGTCTCTTTTTCAAAAACATCAAGCATTTTGATGGTTGTCATATTCAGAATTTCTAACACTGACTCTACAGTTGAAAGATAATCTTAAATTTAACAGGTGAACAGTAGCTCGAGGTCAAACGTCAGGCTATTATGTTAGTCCAATAATAAAACTGATCTTATGATAGAGAAGAGCTTTGAAAAACAATATTTCAGAGAGGTGTGCACATGTGAGGGAGGGAGAGAGTAACAGAGTTGTGTGTGTGCGTGTGCGTGCCTGTGTGTGTCTGTTAGTGTCTGACTGCATGTCTCAACAGTAGGTTGATAGATTCAACTAATGCAAAGTGGCGGGCACACGAAAGCACACTAAAACGTGCTGTTGTACACTGTTGTGATGCAGAGAGGCAAAATAACTGTACTAGGTAAATACCTGAATGACTCAAATGACTAGATTTCCCAGAACATTGTCTACATGAGTTACACTTTTGCTTTTTGTGTGCGTTTTTTAAACAAAATGCAGTGGATAATAGATGTTCTCTATAATGATGCTGATTATGAGGCTTCACAGTCAGCATCAGCAGGGAAACCAGCGTCATTCACTCTAATTAGTTGTGTGCAAGAGTTCTCTTGATGTTCCCTGCATACTGCATACTTTATTAGGAGTGTGAGAAAATATTAGTTTATTTAGTGTTGCAATATCATGCTTTGTCAAGCTGTAATAAATATCAAAAATACTTTGGACTTTTTGTTAATAGTTTAATTAGTTTCATTTTGTGTTGTCTTTTAAACCCCTGACTGGAATATAGCAGTGCTGTAATCTTCATCCATTTGACTCTTTTCACTGCAATGCATTTAAATGCAGATCCCATTGTTCTGATTGCAAAAAAAATTAACTTTTTAAACTCAGATTCGATCAATATACTAGTGCGTTCTTTATACTTTGACAGTTTCATTTCCCCAAATTACATTTGAGAAATTGAAATATGTCACCTTGCTTACAGCATCAGTGTATTGAATCACAATCTTTGTATCATGATACGTATTGCTAAATATACATATACAATATACAATATACACAGCCCTCTCCTGTATACCATCCCATAAGTGAATCAGGAGTTCAATATTAGTAGTGCACAATAATATCAGCATGTCACCAGTATCGGCAGACATTGCCTTTAAAATTAAGTATTACAATAAGCCAACACGCTGATTTCTGCCCACATGACAAACCGATATTTTTATTTATTAATTTAAATTTACAAACTGAAAATGTACAAAACATCAGTCCTAAGCTGAAGTAGTTTCATAATTTGCACAATGAATTACTATTATATACATTGAAAAACATTGTGTTTCATGTCTCCATCTGCTGGTGGGTCATCACGACAAGAGTATACATAATATGATGTTAATTTCACTGCAGAAGAGCCCTGATGATGACTAAAATTAGGTTGGGAAAAAATTGGATATATTGATATTGGTAGTGATTATTGGCAAAATAAGTGTTACATATCAGAATATTGGAGATTGGCCAGAAAATCTAATGTTGTATATCCCTATTCAATATATAGTAAACAGTGGTGAACACTTAGACAATTAACAACAACACTTAGGCAATTACAAAGAGTGTGTTACTACTGCTGTCTGGAATATGCTCGTAAAGACGCTGTTAACAGTAGTGGGGACACTAACCCTCAAATTGTTTCAGGCTCCAGTACACATTTGACCTGGAGAGCTTTGCTGACATAAGAATAAAATGATGGTCCATAACAACATGTTCATCATGTCTCCTCATCTGAATTCCTGTTTATCTCCTCTACATAAAGCCTGCACTGTACTGACTCACATTATGTAAATGACCATTTGAATGCAACATCAAGTAAATGATGATACTGTACACAGTATGTCCAACTGGGATGATTACTCCGCCAGTAAAGAGGCTTAAAATCATGGTGTGGTCAGAATACTTTAAAAGGGGTTTAGAAAAAGGCATTTTTTATAATTAGTAACATAATTAATAATAATAATAATAATAATAATTCACTGGATTCCCAAAGACTTTAATCTAGTTCAAGATTCAAGTTAAAAAAAAAAAAAATTTTCTCCAAAAGGGGCAAATTCTTGTGCAGCCAGCAGAAGTGCATTAGTGCATACAACGCATGAAATAAAAAAACAATACATTTAAAAATCACACAGAATCATTTAAAAAAAAAAAATCAATGACGGCAGGAACAAATGATAATGAGAATACTTTTGATATAAAATATTGCCCTTTATACTAAAAAATTGACACAAATTTGAGTTTCACAAATGTTCCTTTTTCGGATCTCAAAAACATTTTCAATGCAAATAAAAAGCATTTTTTGCATTTTTACTGTTTACAGAAACAGCACTGCCACAAACTACAGGTGTACTATGTGGAGCACTTGCCAAAAATGTTAATCTTCACTTTTCAGTGTAAATAAAAAGGAATATAAACTTTGTAAACTGGTTATCATGAAAAAAAAACTTAAAAAATTTAAAAAGGCCATATTTGGGATGCCCAGTGGCTCGCATGAAGGAGCAGGTGCCTTGTGTACAGGAGCCATGTCCTTGCCACAAGCGGCCATGGATTCAATACCTGCCCCTGCCCTTTGCTGCATGTCAACCCGTCTCTCTCCCCATTTCACACTCTAGCTGTCCTGTCAAATAAAGGTAGAATACCCCCCAAAATCTTTAAAAAATAGCCCTATTTTTAAAACATGATCAAAATGTGATCAAGCAATCCATGACAATATAACAACAATCTGATTACTTTTTTAAAATGTAATCTGGGCTGAATATAGTTACTTGTAATTGCCTTTATCAAATAAAATTCAAACTTCTTTTTGTAATCCGATTACATAATACAGATTACATGTAATCCATTACTACTCAATCATGGTTGAAACTGTGTGCTTTATGTATCATAGTGTGCATGTTATGAAAGAAAAATGGGACATGATGTGATCCCTGATGACAACCATAACTATCTAACTCAACACAGAAACACGTGTCTGGGTTTGGTTTCAGGCTCTCAACATTGTATGTTGAAAAGACAATGTAAGATGAGTTGAGCATGCAGTCTGATTTAAACATTTTTACTGGGCTCTGTATTACTGGCTGGGTCTGTATGGCTGAGTTAGTATCTACTGATTAGTGGTTTGATAAAATCCTGAATAACCTCTCAAAAAAGAAATCAAATTCAACTTTCACTTACTTTCCGATCTGAGATAAATCCCTCAGTGCAAAGGCATCGTGGGTAAATATAAACCAAGTCAGGGTCAAATTGACATCACAGCCCAGAGAAGCCTGTGGCTGTCTTGAGCTGAGAAAACATCTCTAGATCCCTCCTGCCTTTATATATATATTTATATATATATATAAAGCTGCAGGGCGGCCAATCACGTAGCCATTGTGGCAGACAGAGGAAGACGGGTGCGGTGGTCGATTGGCATTATGCTGGCGTTTGAAATAGCCCCCTTGTTTTTGTTTTCATCTCTGGGAGAACCATTGTGGCTGATGACTCCTATTTAAAAGACCATCCAATATGCAGGGATGTCACCTCAAACTGCCCATAAACGTAATTGCCCGTCCATTTGCTTCTGCCTTTAGAAGCCCCCAATAAAAGCACCCTGTCAGACGCGACTGCCACAAAGTTTAGTGGCAAGTTCCAGCAGCAAAAGTTTTTATAGATGCTAACCGAGCAGAAGGGGATATGAAGGGAGCGACAGACAGAGAGAGAGGTAACTACCACTTGTGTCATAGTCAAAGAAATGAAACGTCTGTTTGTAATCCCTCACACTTGGAAAAAGTGAGATTAAAGCGCAGGTGTAGCGGAGTGTGAACGAGTGTGTGTATCGGCACTTACATGCAGGTTTAAAGGATCAAAACACCAATACAAAACTGCAAGACAAAAAAAAAAAAAAAATTCTTGTAGGTTTTACTCCTTGGAATAGATGTATATGTGGCACTATGGCAGCAGTGTAACAATGCAAGAATGGTGAAGTGCAGGGAAAAGTCTCCATCGCTAAACTTCCTTTCAAATTTTTGCATAAACCCTGCTTCTTGAGATCCTCTTCAAGCATTTTGTCTTATGACGAACAAGCAGTGAGCTGTGGCTGCTAACAGTCTGCTTCTGAGGGAGTGCTTTCTAATGCAGCATCCATGGTGAATCTGATTAAAGCCATCTCAGAATTACCATAGCTATTCCTCAATTTGCGGTGAGCAATCTTATCTTGGAGATACTGTAATGCTCGGCGGCTGGGAACCTCCCCAGACTGAGTGCTGCTTCGTCTAGTGGTAAAATGTTGGATGGTAACCTCTGAGGGACCTCTTATCACATGCCAGGTGTCTGGGTCGTCACCCCACCTGCGTGTAGCAACGCACTCGTGGTACTCCCCCTCTCCCTCACCACTGCAACACACCATCCTTGGAGTGAATAAACAAACTCTCTGCTAAATGCTCCTGATATTTCTCCTTCAAGTACTTCCTTTCTCTCAGTCTGCTGTTCTCTATGTTTCTTCCTGCTCCACCAATTATTCAGACTTCTAGTTTTGCTCCATTGCAGGCTACTTTTTGTCCAACCATTTTTCTTAGAGCTCCTCTCCTCTCCTTGTGTCTGTCTCTCTTTACTCTCCACCTTTTTCTCTATCCACTTGACTTGCAGTTATCTGTCAAATTCCACCCTGGCGGCTGCTGTGCCTGAATCAATCAGAGTTGACTAGCTTTCGGCTTATCTGCACCCTAGGTGATTGATTTTCCTCGTTAGGTATAATTTGATGCTCTATCCCATCTCTTCCAGAGCAAATTAAATTGTAGTCGAGTCCAATGCGCTGGTGTGAGCGAGCATGTGCACATGTGAGAGAGATGGAGAGGGGAGAATGAGAGAGACAAGAGAGCGAGCATAAAGTGAAAAAGTGTCTCTGTGTGTGTTGGCGTCTGCGTGTGTGTGTGTCACCACAGTAGGTTGATAGATACAACTAATGGGAAGTGGCGGACACGCAAAAGCACACTAAAGTGTACATTGCTGCTGACAGTACACACATACACACACACACACACACACACACACACGCACACTGCTGCCATGTGCTTAGTTTCATAGAGTGGCTGATGTTCTTTTTGGCTGATGCATTTATAAACCAGATAAATCCAAACCAAGAAATGAATTCACAAAATGTACACCACTTGCATGTAGCTCTCTTTGTAGAGAGATCCCATCTGAGCAAATCAAGAGTGAAAAATGTCTTACAAATGAGACTAATGAACCCTTTATTGATGCCTTGTGTCGCTGCCAGTTGTTAGTCTCTGAAGTACTCCTCAGTCCCTACAACTGTCAGGTTGTTCATTAATTGTGATAATCACATTATTTGTACGATTAAGTTTTTCTGGCCCTGATCCTGATTCAAATTTTGGGCATCTGCCAATATTGAGTCTCATCCGAAACTTAGATTTACTTGAATGTTAACACTGAAATAACATCCGTAGCCAACTTTATCTCACAGACCTAATTTTCTGTGAGCTACAAATACTGATGATACTGGTTCACAAACTATTGCATTCTTAAATTATGATTTAATGAATAAATGAATTGAATTAATGAATTAAAATAATTGTTCTCCACAGTGGATCCAGTTGGGATCCACTGTTCTACATAATTGCCCACCGGGGGTCCTGCAAGTGAATCCCAAACACATTAAGTCTGTAAAAAATGCATCTTGTTTTGAATTTCTGGCCATTTACTGCCCTGTTCTTGGTATTATTTGGTCTATTAACATGTTGCTCCTTTGCAGTGTTTTTGTGTCATTGACCTTGAAGCATAATATGCACTTTGGGGGTTGCAAGAATATTTACTTTAAGTTAAGTAATTGCACTTTATTCTTGCAATATGTTTTATTTAATTGTGTTATTAGTCCAAACATTGTAAATATTTTGTCAAATAAAATTGAACGTGATAATTTTTCTTATGTGTAGACCTTGAACTAATGACCATGGGAAAAATCTGGACCCCATGGCTGGACCAGTTGGAAAACAACTCCGCTAGAGTATATGTGTCAAATATATGGCGAATGGGTCAAAAGCGGCCCACCAAAGGCTCTGATCTGTCCCCCTGGGTGACTTTGCACACCAATCATAGATGCACATGTGAGGGCTAAGAGGTGTCAGGAGCAAGTGAAACAGTGAGTAGCTACCTTCCCGTAAAATGCTGTTTAGAGTCTTCCACCCTGACTAGAATACAGTTTTCTGAAAAAAACAATGATGGTCATATTTGAGGATATTAAATATTTTGCAAAAAAATGTCAACAGGGTTGGCTGAACCATATTACTAAATCACTGCAAAAACTTTTGATTTGTAAATGGTTTGTAAGGCCGTGTAAACCTGCCTCCTGAATAACTACTACTTTAGACTGATGTGCTGATGCCAGCATTACTACACAGGAGTAGAAATGATTGGAAAAATGTAGATTATATTAGTCGACTGACTAAATGCAAAACAACAAACTGACACATGTATGAAGACATATTGTTGAAATTGCACTTATTTTTCTAAAGAGATCTTAGTCTTTTTATTCTGTCTGTCTGTTTTGTAAATGGATGAACAATTTTAGACTGTACTCGTACTTCTATACAATAAAGAATACTTGTATATTTATTAACGTAGAATATTGTGCAATAGTTTTCCTGGTCTGGCCCACTTGAGATCAAATTGGGCTGAATGTGAGCCATGAACTAAAATGAGTTTGACATCCCACAGCTAGTGAGAATATGCATCACTTTGTAAGTATGGTTGGCACTTAAAAAAAATGTTGTTGAGGTACATCCATCACAAAGGATCTGACAGACACTGGCTGAAGAAAGAACTTTATGCAGATGACAGACAAGTTTGATTTTGGCCCGTTATCAACTTACTCATTGAACTAACATTAATTCTGTTAAATGCTGCCGGCAATATTTGACAATTTAACTCGTGAAAGCAATGATAGGAGATATGTAAGTGTCCAAGCTTAGTGAATCTGTGTATTTTGCCAACCTCTATGTCTGAATTCAGAGTTACTTGCATCGACGCTGCAAACACTTTTTCAAATTCACATGCCTTAAATTTTTACCAATTTATATTAAAATGCTACACTCAAGAGGCCAAGTGTTGTAAAGGAGAACAGTACTGCAGGCTGAGGTTGAACAAAGAGCAGTGTAAAGAAAGGTTCAGATTTTGAGCTGCGTTATTTCATCTTAAACAATCCATTACTTAGGATTGTCCCTTTATAGCCAGCGATACCAATAATCAGTCAAAGACCCTTTAGTTTACTGAGATTGCTTTAAGTTGAGCAGTTTTACTTCACATGGATAGAGAGGCTACTCTTCTGCTTAGAGGTGGTGAGTTACAGCTCACAGGAGGTTAATACGCTGCAGTCTCTGCCTTTTATTTGATATATAGTGTCAGCAAAAAATGTCATTAGCACCGTAAGCATGTTTACATGAATGCTTCTGTCACACTGAACATCCACTGCATCCCGATTAAACTTCACATGGAAGACAAAACAAATTGTCTAATATTCATATTGTACAGCCAAGTCCAATTCCATTGACATCATTTAGTGTCAAATACAGACCTAAATTCATGCCTGGAATTGGTCCTGATGTGAATTCTTAGGACATTTCTACTCATCTCTTTAGATACCAAAGCAGCATGGTGTCACTGTAACCTTATCTGGATAAGAGCATCAACACAATTTCAAGAATGTCATGACTGTGTCAGCCATCAAAATCAGACCCACCCACCTCGTCCTTGTCTTCCGCCTGGATGAAGAGGGGAAGGGCAAAGCCCACTTGAGCCAGTTCGGTGATGTGGACCCGATACTCAGAACTGTTGAACTTTGGGGCATTGTCATTCTTGTCAATTAGCAGGATGGTAAAGGTAGTCATCACTGTCGCATCTGATGGACTGCGATCATCCTTCAACTCTGTGGCCTTATAGAACGCAACAGAGCGAAGCGAAGAGAGAGATAAAGAGACACAGAAAGAGAGAGAGAGAGAGAGTGTGAGATATTTGATTGCATCGAAAATGTCATTTTGGATGGAGGTGGTCAGCACGCAATCTCAGCCAGGTATTTACAACTGTTCATTTATTGGATCAAAGGGTGAATGGACGGCCTCAAAGCAATCATAGAAATAGGCTCAAAGTGAGGCCAAGAGGGGGCCAGCACATGTCCATCCACACATACACACACATACATACACACAATGAGATTTAGGAGAAAGAAGTCCCACTGAGATGACACAATTACACACTCTCTCCTTTCTGGCTGCCCGAGTGTAGAAGATGTGAGGCCTCTGAAATGAAAAAAATAGGAGCGAAAGATAGGAATGGGCAGCTGTGGTCATTTATTGATGGAAGAGTGTCACAAGCAATAGGAGCAGAGGCAAGAACAACATGCTGGTCTCTGGGTAATCAAGGTAGTTTAGCCTCTCTCGTCCCAACGCCACTGAATCATTTGACCTCCACCTCCACACGCTCAGCACTATCTAAGCTGCCTGAAGTTGAGAAATTAGTTGTATTACTATGGCACACCACAATCAATAGCAGCACCACCTAAGAAAGCACAAGCACAGAGAGCGAGAGAAAATGTAGAGGGGGAAAAAATCCATATCTTATAAATACATTTTTGGGCGACATTTTTTCGTTTTCAGCACTTTTGCTTATTCTACCTTTCTTCTTTGTAATTATTGATTTCAATTAAAAAGATAGACTGAGGCTGGAATATGTAAGCCAGCATCTTTTCTTTGTATTAAACCTTAGAGCCAGTTGTATCTCAATGTTGTATCTCTCATAAAAAATGTCATACAATGTGCTTGTTATGAGAAATAACTGAGTAAAAATGAGAGCTAGTGATGCCATTAGGTGCTCTTCAAGGCCATTTATTGTGCTGTGCCGGTGCGAAATGATTTGACGTAACATGCCATCAAAATCCCCAACGTAACATTGCAGTTACACGGGAGAAACTATGTCTTTGATCGCAAATCCTTCCACTTTCAGTTGCACTTGGAAATCCATTTCATGCACCCTCTCACACCCTGTGGGAACCACTCAGCGTACAATACTGGAAGAGAGGAAATGACAAAAAGGAAAAGTGGTGGAGTGGACAAGGTGGGAAGGCCGTGGGTGGGGTGAGAGGGCAGGACTGACATGCTAAAAAGCCAAGTGCGATAGATTTTAGGCTCAGTGGAGGGACGCAGGGATTCAGCGGCTGCACCTGTTTCAAACAAGAGAAAAAAGGAAGTGAGGGAGGAACAAAGGAGCCCTGAGCACCGACTCTAAATCCCGTTCCTTTATCTTGTCCTCCTCTGCTCCTCCTGTCCTCCCTGGCTGCTGGCTGTTCACTGAACTCAAGTCTCTGAAGGGGACATTATCATAGAATCACAAACGCCTTCACTGACAAGTCCAATAATGGTGCTTGAATTTGTCTAGGTCACATTTGTGCAGAGGCATATTGACACAGCATCTATAAACTGTTAAAAGTTCTGCAGATCTTTTGCAGTATGTTGACCTTGACATTTTTAATCATAACAGTGTGCATCTACCTCAAAAACTGTCACAATATGTACAGTAGAAGTTGGGGGTGAAGTTCTGCATTTAGTAGGTATTCTGAGACAATAAAACCCAGACTCTGCACTGATTTAATGCACTATCATATTAAAGCCCTTTCTTGATCCACTGGTGAAACAGATTTCGATCCCCCTTCTAGGCTGCGACAGCCCCTCCACCCTCCTGACCAACTGCGCCCCTCACTCAGAAGCTCACCTTGACAGTGAGAGTGAAACCTGCTGAGTAGAGCGGGTTTTCTCTGTCCAGCTGGCCATTCACTGTCAGGGACCCGCTGATGTAGTCCAGGGCAAAAACGCTGTTGGTGTTCCCTGGATGGATAGATGGAGAGAGAGACAGAGATAAGAAAGTCAGAGGGACAAACGAAACTGGCGTTGTGGATAATTCAACATAACCCCTGGGATGCAGCGAGGAAGCCTCCGGATGGAGAGGCGCTGGATGAGCTATGTGCACGTCTCTATTTCATGCAATATGGATACGGCTTTTGCTGGGCTTTCTTTTGTCTCTCCACCTGTCTTTGGCTGACCCACCAACCTGTCCACAAGTTGCCTCTCCTGCATTCCTTTGTTTCATCTGTCACCGTCTGCCCTCCCTCCACTGCTTCCATTTCTTTGTCAACTTACATTCACTAAAACAAGTTGTATTGTGATTCTAATTTATTTTCACTTTCTTTTATTGTCACTCAGATTTTATCTTGTCCTTTTTTCCAAGAAAAAAAAACATAAGAAATATTTCCAGGCAATATGACAGTCATCATATCCTGAAAACAGACATACCATGCTATGGATTATAAGCAAGAGGCCTACTAAAGCACTTTATAAATTACATATAATTTACCTCGATTATCAAAACAGACAGCAAAAAGGGGCTAAATTACATTTCAAGCTGTGAGGACAGGTAGGGGGGATCCACCCATTTTATTCCTTATTCCAAAAAATATGGTCTTCATTTTGTCCATCTTGCAATGTCTTTCTCAGTCTTCGTAGGAAAGTCAGTCTTTCCATTTCATGAATCTCTTTGATAATTTCAAGCCAGTTATCTACTGTAGGCGGGTGGGCTTGTAGCCATTTATGAGTGTTTGCTTTTTTGCTGCTACTGTAAGTATTTTCAGTAAGTATCTGTCATTTCCTGTTATTTCTTCTGGCAGGTCCCCAAAGTTAAGTGTTATGCATGTCAGTGGGATCTGCAACCCAGGAATCAGCTGCATGACTCCCCAGATATTTCCCCAAAACAACATCTTTGGGCAGGTCCAGAAAATGTGATGATGATTCACCTCATCAAGCCAACACTTCCTCCAGCATTTATGGTCTGTAGACATGAGATATATTTTTTAATTTGGGAGTGGTAAAAAAAACAAACATTATTCTTCCAGTCAAATTCACCCCAGTACATAGAACAAGAAGTAGAAAAAGAAAATTCACACATTTTCCCATTGCTCAATGTTTTTTTTTTTTTTAATTAAATTCTTTGTCCCATCTCTCCTTGATATGTTTTGTGTTATTTCATTTACCTTTTGCTATTGCCTGGTTAAGTTTTGAAATTACTGATTCATTTTCACTTTCAGTGTTGAAAATGTGGTATTTAACTACTTTAAATATGCTAAGTTTCTGCTCAGAATGGAATCTCATCCCCTCAAAAAGACAATAAGATTGCACACAAGCCTGATACTGTGTGAGCACATTTCTCCTGAACTACATCACTTCACATGGGCTGATGAATTGCATTAACTTTGTCATAGTCCATGCACTCTTTCAAAGAGGAGCGCTTCAAATTATGAACGCTGCACTGTTCTCATTAACAAGTTCAAGTGTGCCTGGTGTTCGCTTTTCACTTCAATTACACAGGTTAAAATATTAGACTGAGACCCACTTGAGTCCTCTTCTCATATTTTCTTATTCCCTCTCTACTTTTTAGAATTACAGTCCTTCTCATTAAGTTTCTCACCGCTCTTACACGCTTCTGTGACACTCTGAGTCTCGCTCCCTCTCAGGCATCTTGTGGTTGTGGCAGTTGCCTGCTAATTGCACCCAGCAGATGGAGACAATAAATGAAAATAAACCCAATCGCCCTAACCCCTCTATTGTTAATGTCCTCTTCACCCCCCCCCCCCCCTGCATCGGCCAACGTCGCACACCCACTTAATTCCCTCGGTCAAGTCCGATGTGTCTCATTCAAAAACACTAAATGCCTTCACAAGCTCATCGAGATTCTTTGTGGCCGTCACACGTGTTGTTGTATGAGACCTGAAGACGCCCCTGTGCAATCTTGAGATAGAGGCAGTTCATACATGTGAATGTTATCAGAGCGATCTGCTCAGTGGAGCAAACAATAGGGCAGACAGAGTTGTATGACAGTCAAGTCCACCTGGAACTAATTCACTTATGACTTGTTAATACAGACGGCTCTCACAGGCTGACAGCACGGCTACTCCTCTGTGCTCCCACATACTGTGTATGTAACAGGATAATCTCTGGGTGAGAAAATGGCAAACATGCTCAAGGAAATCATTCCATGTCAGAGTAAAAGTAGAAATATGTCTGAATATATAAAGAACAATAACGATATCATCAGGTTGAGGGAGGACTCTCTTTACAATTTACATGAAACTGCACCTAAAATGCATTAAGGACAAATTGTGATCTGTTCAGGCACACTGCGTCTAGAGATGATTAGAGACACTTGTGACCACGTTGAACACAAGTGAAATACAAATGTGTTTCATTCCACACACAACAACAACTACTTGTAAGTCAGTAGAAATACTACATTACTATGTGTGACTGTTCTAAACCAACAAGGTAGCAGCGGCTGATGCTGAAGCTGCAGGTCACATGATGATCTCTCTCTCATTTGGCGCCAACACTACTGGTCTCCCTCATCTGTAAAGTGCTCTTCCTGTTGATCACTGTTTTTATTTATTAATTGTTGTAGACCTAGATGAGATGAAGTCTTCCTGACTTGCTCTGATGTATATAATGAAGAAAAATATATTTGCTTTATTTCTATGCCAAAAATGTCTCTGAAAATGAAGACAATATGATAACACAACCCTGTGTAATTGCGATTTTTAAAAATTGATAAACGTTTTTTCATTCTTAAATTTTGACTGGTGGGGGCAGGGCCTGTCTCAACTCCAATCAGCTGAACTGGACAGAGCGATCAGATCTCAGTGGGATTAATGTGGACACCTGAGACACATATAATTGTCATGTATTGGTGAAATCAGGTTAAATTGATGCCTGTATAGAGTTGCCCACAATATAAGCTGTAGAACCAAAGACTTGAAATTTATTAGGAAACCTTTGTACCGTCAATGCTCTGCTTGCCAAATACTGTATATTGTTGTCTTCTTGAAACACAAATATTTCCATCATAGGAGTGGTATTTCTAGAGGACAGGTTTACAAAGGAACTATATACATGTTGTAATTCCCTCAAAGAATTTAGAGAGTAAAATGATATCGCCCAATTTGGGTTTTGGTTCACTCTTACAGAGAAATACAGAGGTGTTATTTTATCTTTCATACTACAAAACTGAGCATATGTTCATTAAAAATGAAGCACGACTTCCAAGGCTGAAATTATCTAAATTTAGAGTGAAGAACTTCTGATGCAAAGCTATCATCTCTCTGAGAACTGCTCTCTTTTATAACTCATTCACTACCTTGGCTCTAATATTATTCAAAAATCAGTTTTGTTGCCAACCAAAAGAAAATACTTTGCCTCTTCTACATGGGAAATGTAAAACAACTGCACGTTTTCAGCCTTTGCCTATGAAAAACAGTCTAATGTCAACATGGTGTTTTAAACTCTGGCTGCACATCAACTTACTCCTCATGACATGGGACAAGACTGATTTACTTAAATGTGAAGATTTTAACAGAGTGAGAGAGTGAGAGAAAGTCTTCTTTCCTGCATGTAGTCACTGCTTAGCACATGTGACAGTTTGTAGTGTGTAAAAACTAAGTTCAACATGCCCCCCCAAAAGCATGTTCTCTGAATTCACATTGTATTTTCACAGTACTTTTTTTGTAAGTAGGGCACACTATGAACTCTGAGCTGCACTTTGAGGGATTTAGAATGACTCTCTTTCAGATAGTTTATAGCTGAGGTCTAGACTCATGAGAAACATGGTCAGATGGTAAGTCTACAGTGCACAACGGCTGGGGTCAACAGATTAACCTGTGCCTGTGTTCCCTACACCCCACTCGCTGCTCTATTATTGCCCTGTGCCTATCCTGGAATGGAGAGGAGGGAAGCTATAGAACAAAGCGCACAGAGGGGGCGTACAGATGGGAGGCAGGCCAGCAGAAAGAGTACAGCCTCTGGGTAATTAGCCTGGATTGAGGCCAAAAGGTGGGAAAAAAAGGAGGGAGCAGAAGGGACAAAAACTACTGATGATTATCAAGCTTACATAATCTATTTAATTGTGAAAAGGGAGAAAATTGTTAATAGGAAACTCAAGGAATGGTCAGGTCAGGACGACATTGTATGATTGTGCCTTCTAAAACACTTCACCTCTTCAATTTTTCCATCAGTTCTGTTTAATGATCATACACCTACAGTGACAGTTTGTTTAGGCTTGTGCTAAATCACTGTATCATAGAGTATTTACAAATCCTGCAGGTATGATTTTCAGTTCCATTAAAAATATGGATACTACTCTTTTTATTAGACTGATACAGAGATGCTGTATTCAGGTGATATATTGTAGTGCAGAGCACGCACCGCCAGAGGTCAGTCTTTACTGGTGAAATAGGCACTCTCTCATATTAAGTGACATAATAAGTTGATTTCCACCAACATCGAAGGGTGCTTTCACAACTACCCTGTTTGGTTCAGTTAAAACGAACTCAGGTTTAGTTGCGCGGTTTGTATGGTTCGCTTCGGCTGGTGTGAAAGCTGTCAATCGATGGTGCGGACCAAACAACCGGGCCGAGACCGCCTAAAAAGGTGGGTTCTGGTCCGCTTTTAAATGGACTCTGGTGTGGTTCATTTGTGGTGTGAAAGACAATGAACCCAGCACTGGATTTTTTGATGGTACATATGGGATTTTTCAATGATTTCAACAGCTAAACCAAAATTCATCTGCTGATTGTGAAATCTGTCTGGGATCTCATAATTGATCCTGATAAAGCTGCGATGGGGACGTGCATAAGCACAGCAGCACTGCGAGTTCGCTTTTACATTATTAGGCCCATTACAATTATTAATCCAGTGAGGTGCCTCTGCTGAGCAAAGTTTTTCAAAACTTATCCTTATTAAAACATACCTGTGTTCTGAAATGGGACGGTGATAGGTCTCTGTCATCAGTAACGATGCAGAACTTTTCAGAAACTGTCAACTAATGACCTCATAATGACCTTGCAGCAGGTAAGGCAGACATATGTGCCTCTGTACACTTGTCAATGACATGTCACATGTTGATATAATAATTACTATGGCCACTAGAGGGTGCTGCCTTACAATAAACATAAATATGGGTCGTAAAAAGCACCTTGACCTATATGATCATTTTTTTTGCTGGTAGGTAGCTGAGCTAAGAAAGATGGCAACTGCAAGAGGTGGGGATAATGTTACAGGACTAGTAAAAAGCCGGCCAGCAACACAAGATTTAGAGAATAAGAGCTTTATTTCAATCAAATCACAGTTGGTGATTATTGGAACAGCGGACCAACTGCCTGGACAACTAACAAGTCAATTAAGCTAGTCTTGGTTTGTTGAAGATACTTGAGTTAGGAAGATGTATTACGTTGTATTTTTGTTTTTAATAATGAGAATAGGTGTAAGAATGTTAATTATAAGAATATTTCCTGTTTGAAATTTCAGCTACCAGCTGTCATTTGAACATGAAGATATGCTTTGTGGAATAGACCTTTTGTTGAAATCACTAATGCTTGCATTTTTCTCAGGAGAACGGTCTCACAGAAACGAAAAATTAACTAGATTGAATTATCTCTTGCAAAAAGACGACCCTATGTAATCAGTATAATAATTCTACAGTAACTGCTTTGGCTACATGGCTTATTTAGGTGTACAAGTTAGATTTAACTTGGGGGGAAAAAACCCTGTCATTTTACATCATGCACTAGTGAAAATACACTGACACATTCATTGCAACATTTCCTTTTTTGCGTGGATGGGAGGAGGCAGGCAGGAGGTTGATGTTGATAATGATTCGTGTTGGTGGGGTAACGGGCATCAGGGACTCAGACCCACTCAGTGTGGGCATCATGCCTCTAAATTGGTTTGTCAGCTTCAGCGGCCTGACTTGCATGCCAATCTACTCCAACAGCCGCTTCTTACCCGGACGACTGGGCACTCACCTGGCCAAGCAACGAGTGGCGTTTACACAGCAACACACACAAACACCTGCAAAAGCACATAAGTGGTGTGCTCTAATGTACATGCGGCGCGGTATTGGCAGACTGTTGGTTCTACTCTCTGGATGCATCCGGTAAAGAGGCTTTGACTCAGTGCTTCAGATTCCACAGAACGGCCTTCCACCTCAGCGCCGCTGTGTCGAGCTTGACCAGAGAGACAGACTGAAATTACACAGTGACTCACAGCTCCCACTGAGAGGAAAATATAATCATATTCTAATTGCTGATAGAAAGTGTTCTCCAGTGATCTGCCAGGACATTGTGATTAGACCCCTAGGGGGTGAAAATGGCTGCACATAGATATGAACACACTCAACTTCAGCAAATATAAATGCACATTTCCTATTTGCATTTGATATTCATATTTAGTGGATGTGTTTATGTGTTCCATGTGTGTGTTAAGGTTTTTCTATTCCAAAGTCTTATGTAGATAGTGTGTGTGTGTGTGTGTTATGTAGATAGTGTGTGTGTGTGTGTGTGTGTGTGTGTGTGTGTGTCTGGGTGCATGCGGTGCTAACTGGCAGAGTTTGATTCTATGATGTGAGACTCCAGGGGATTAGCCATACTCTCATATTACCGACAGTACTGGACTGGAAAATGAGAAACCATGCCACGATTTTGTCTAGTGTGGAGTACACACTTAAATGCACTCATTCACACGCGCACACACAGACACATACCCCTACATAAATGCCCACAAGCATGCACGCACACACAAACAAACACACATCAACAGGGATCATTTCCTTGTGGTGCAAATTTTGTATGTGTGCAATAGCTTCAATAGCTAGTGCTACAATTACGAGATAAAAGTAATCCAAATAATTTGCCACTTTGAATAATCTCAGCATTACCAAAGCATAAAGAAAAGCACGGGTGCAGATTTCATATTATCTATTGACAAACACATTTAAAGTTTTGTGTCATGAACAATGAAATGAAGGCTCATTTACTGAGAACGGTTTTCCTCATTGAAATTCTCTCCTCCACATACAAAGAGCAGAGAAGAGGGAAAAACAGAGAGGCCAGAAACTGGAGTCTATTGAGTTGCACAAATGGAAAACATACATGTGTAGTTATTATGTGGGGATTGCCCAAAAGAACAGAAGAAATAAGGCATTTGATCTGATGAGTTCAATCGGGCGTGTGACAAGTGGATGACAATGACTTTCTCCGAGCAATGAGCTTTTGAGGACAGCCGAAGCAGGAGTTCTCCAAGTGTAATCGCCATGACTAAGCCAGTGACAACTGTTTTCTCTAGTTTGTGACAACACCATGGGGGCGCTGGAACATTCTAGTAATGTGATATGGCATGCAGCCAGTGCTTGGAGTCTTGAGGCTAAGATTTTGTGTACTTTGCTAAATGTACACAAATTAGTGTCACTTTTAAGGATTACGCCTACAGGCAAATCATGTTGATGATGAGGTTTTAGTTATTGTCTTCAAACTACACTCACTTCTAAATCTAAATGAACAGCTTCTCACATACACTGACTCGCTTGTGCACATGCTCATCTGTGCATTGACGCACACCCCTCAGTGTATGACAGCTACCAGTGCATTTGTATGTGTTTTTGTGTGTGTGATGCAGAGTGATAATGGCCCTGTGGGTGTCTTGCCATTGGCAGACAAGCTGCATTTCATGAATACTCAATGAACCAGTTTCATCAAAAGTTTTTCTTTAAAAAAAAGGTTCAAGGACAAATATTCTCAGACAATACACAACAAATGAAAGTGACTTCCTTTTTTGCACAGGTATGGCACTCTGTGTGGTTGACATAGGTGGTTAGATGCACTTACACTGTAACTTTCACGGTTACCTCTACTTTGTGACAACATGTTGTCTGCTTTTTCAGCAAGGATGGACTTGTCACTGCAATGAATAGTACAATAGTCTGCACAGCAAGTCCATTTTTCCAGTGGAGACTGTGACACACTGCCCTGATTTTCCAAACTGGCACTGAAAGCTAAAGTCCAACTGAATTTAACTTTGACACTAGAGTGTCAACAAACTTGAGTTATTTAACTCCAACTACTATTACTACTACTGCTACTACTATTCTTTAAGAGAACATGACAAACATTTACCAAACAGGAGATCATTTCACAAATCTGATATCTGAAAACTGGTACATTAAAAAAAAAAAATCAATAATAAAATTATGATCAAATAAAATAATAAATAAAAAAGTCGTTTTTATGATCAGTAGGCCTGTGTAATTTCTGCCGTTAGTCAATCAAAACAATAACGAAGGATGGACTTTGATGACGTTGTGAAGCAGCAAGCGACCACAATTGCAGATGAAAATCTGTCTGACTTGACTCAGGCAGATATTGTGTTCACTGATGAGGAAATGTATCCATAAAGTTTTATTCACATGACATTCATTCTTAATTTTACTAGATTCATTTTATGTCATTTGAATCTAATGAAATAGCTGCAAGATACCATAAAGTAACGTTAACTTGCTATGGTTTTAAGTTTTGGTTAAGTTATGGTTTTGTTATCCGTGGTAACAGAAATCACACTAAAGGCATATTGAATGTTATGACTTTACTATGCACATTAGATGGTGGCTGTTCTTGTCCTGCTCATTAACTAGTGCTTCTTTTCTTCTCTGTATTATGGTGAATGGCAAGTAGCGTGCATTAGCGCCCTTCTCACCTGGTGGGTTGTTTAATTATATCCAGTATTTACTGAACATTTGTTCTATTTCTATCACACAAAAGTCTATCAAGATAATAATCATTATTGTTTCATCAACATGAATAACATGATTGGGTTTCTGGAACCACAGAAACAAAGATGCAGCTTAATATCTGACCTCTTCTCACTAAATAATGATCCATATTGTACTTATGCTGAACAAACTGTACTACAGTTCTTCCCGAGTGCTTCCTCCTTTGACTTTGCTTCCAGATGCTGCAGTAAAAGCTAAGCTGATTCTCAACCTAGTCACAGACAAAGGCATCGATCCACAATCTTCAGGTCTCGTGGAAAATAATCAAACTCACAGATATTGATTGCTGGCTTTGATCTGTCAGCTCAAGGTGTCACATTTTCTCTTTTCAACAGAACATTGAGCTGGCAGTGTAGTCTTATCTCTTCACTTTGTGTAAGCATGTGCGTGTGTGTGTGTGTGTGTGAATTTTTCTCTGTCTCTCTAAGAGTAGACTACAGTACTTGGGATTTACCCTCCTATCTGATTTTTTTGCAGTTTGCTAGACGATACAAAATCTGTTTTTGCACGCTCTGTACAAAACAACAGCTGGCTGGAAGACAGAAGCAGAGGAAATTGGGTTTGGCATCTGGAAATGTGCTTGTTCAGAAGCAGATAGCTTAGGATAACATTTCTCAAAGCCAGCAGTATCCCCTTTATCCTGAAGATAAATGGAAATAAAGGAGAACCTATAACACCAATAGATAAAACTGAAATATATGTTAGGGATGTAATGTTGCTACAGAAATTTGCTTTGAGGTGACAACAACCATCAAATGAGATCAAAGGCAGAAAGGTGGATTCTGACTGAACCTCAGTAAATGTAATCTTTTCTTATTTTCTTTATTGTTCCTTTTTTTCCATTTAACATTATATATCTTAAAGGATACGTAAACAATTTTCAACCAGCATTACAACATAACTATGTGGGTTGTATTTGTAAATGAACTGTGGTAAACCTCCCTCCACCTAACCAGTGCATAGATCCCCCTGCTTCCCTCCCAGTAAATGACGTGCGCCATCCGGTGGAGTTTCACCAGCTCTCGGGTTATGTGAGAGGCTGTACGTTCGCATTTTGGTATCGCCCACCACCCATGCCGCCACCACAGGCACAAAGAGTAGACGAGAGGATCAAGAGACAGACCTGCCCCTCTTTCTCGCTTTCAATCTTGGACCAAACTCTGATAAAACGGTAAAATGAGGCAGTGCTATTCAAAACTAGGCCAACTAGACTCAACTGCCTATATCTTGTCCCAAATGTTTTCATATTTACCCTGTTTAGCTGTCATATTAATAGTTTGTGAACAGGCAGTGGGCGTTGTACCATTTCCGATATGGTGAAACACAGAGGCTGAAAAAACGTGTTGAACAAATATAAACTAAGATTCTGTAACTGAGTTTCCCATTTCTTCAATGTTTTCAGAAACATGCTTTATCTTATTGTTAATACGAGATTGCTTGTTACCAGCTGGCCACCATTGAGTCAAAAGTACAAGTTTGCATTACCAGCAGGAGCATTTACTGGTCTAGTGCGAGTTGTAGGATTTCTATATTTTGAACAGTCCCTTTTCTCTGTTTTCTGTTGTCATATAGCACCAATTTCAAAAGTGTTTTGGTCTTTTTACTTCATAAACAGGCTAGCTTTACTTTATAACAAAATCAGTGGTAAAATACTTCTCTAATGCCTGATTTGATATAATTTTAAGATATTTAATCTGAATTTCTACTATGAATTGTTGAGTGTATCTGTGGGACATGGGCTGACTGAAGTTTGGATTAAATCCAATGAATGAAGAGAAGATGGAAACCTGCCGAATGAGACCTGTATCACAGCCCAGTGAGGTCTGGACTTGACTGTAAACACAACCGCCAGGCTCTGCTAGAGTCGACTAGACTTCGAATTGTGTTGTGATCAGTGTCCCGCAGACTATCTGCCTCCTCAAAGAGATTACATAGCAACGGGCTGCGGAGAGCCTCCGAGCGTCTAATTGAAAACCCGGAGAAATCCCAGCGATGCAGCAGTCACAATAAGAGCTCCCCATAGAATAACAGGTATTAGCCTTGTCCATATTACAGCATGCCTGCTGATACCAGTTAGGTAGTTTGGAATCAGAGCATCAGGGTGTAGCAGTAGTAAGGGATAGAGATATGTGAGAAAAGGCAGAGGAGGGGAAATAAGCGCCTTTAGGACTTATCAGTTTGTCCAGGCGGGAAATGGCGTGGCCATACTCATCTGACCTGTATGCTGGGAGGAGGCTGGTGCACAAGACCAGTCTCCCTCAGATCCACTGCACTGGACAGCATACAGACAGGCGTTCACATGCTGTCCCAGACAAAGGCTGTGGAAATCATTGGCTGCCTGTAGCTACACTGCGTCTGTACAATAATGTGGTCTCACACCGCAGCCTCTGACAAACTTCAAAACAGTGTTGCATTTTTTAGTAAATAGAAAAATTGAGTTATCATCTTTTATCAATTTAGACAATTATTCTGCTTGGGTTGCTGCAAATTAAAATCCAATGCGGTCAGGCAAGAGAATGTGAGGAGTTGGCTGGCAGTGGGACAATTTCTTTGCTGCAGTTTCCAACACGGAGACGAAGCAATGAAAAAGGAAGAATCATCTAAAAGGAAAGAAAAGGGTAGAGATGGAAAAGGGCTTAAGATGGGATTAGTTGTGCTTGCGTGTGACAAAAGAGATAGAAACAAGCACACAGAGATAAACAAGGGGCTGATATGAAAGGCTTGGGGGATGTCCTTTCATTCTGCGCGATGCTAGGCTGACTTTTATTCCGCTTGTTCTTACACTATTATTACAGCACAGTGGCGAGGCTACACAAAGTTTACACGAGGGCTTAACTCTTATCCTTTACAGACAGCATTACTCTTGGACAAGACTTGTTGGCCTCTAACTCTCTGTATTAGGAATCACAGATAGCCAAGCTCTTTTTAGAGAGGTAAAGTTTACATCCATTTGGCCAAATTTGGGGAATTTTCATATTTCTTGAGCATTATACTCTGATTCGATCTCCTTTTTTTCCATTCTTCCTTTATCCTTCTATCTCTTAGAGACAGACTGTGTGGACATTGTGTCTTGGCTTTGGCGTGTCAGTCCCTTAGGTTGATGTCAAAGAAACAGGCTGAGGCTGTCTGTGCTCCTGCTTTGGTTGTCCTCAGGGTGGGTTTGGATGGATAATGGCTGATAATTTGGGATTGTTTGTTTACTCGAGCTGTTGTCAAAACCTCAGGGTTAATATGCGGTATATGTGAATACAAGCTAATTGCAAAAGTCTGATGCTGAACTTGTTTTTATTAGAAAACCACTAAGGGTCTATGCACTACTTGGTCTTTATCTTTTGTAAAAATATGTCCCTGGTAAGAGACTACAATTGTTATTGGGGAAAAGGTCATTTAACATTCCCAACAGTGACTGGAGTCATAGCAACCAGTGAAACAAGACGGAGCAGGCGGATACTTGATTCCCTGAACAGGTTGGTTGCGCCTCAAAAGAGATACCTGAGCACCTGTCGAATTCTGATGCTCTCTTCCAGCATTTCCTAATGGGCCAATTACCAGCACGAGCCCAGAACAGAACCTTATAACAGGTCTTTAATGCACATTTAGAAGTGAAAGAGACATCACTTGATATAATATTGCCAGTGGCCAATTTCGACTGATTCAGAAAATGTAATGAAGGGAAGATCCCCTTTTTTGTTACATGGATAATGTTTAGTCCTTTTAGATGAGAGAGTTTCAGACAAGGGGAAAAGCATTTAGATTTAACTTCTGCAGTCGCCATTCAAAGCATGCCTTTTGGGAACGGACCGATTGTTTGACCTCCAGTATTGGTGCTTGAAGCTTTCTCAAGATATGCTCATGCAAACAACTTCACACTCGCCACTGCACTTCGTTGGGTTCTGAGCAATACACCTGCCATGACATAGCTGTGTCCCCTCACGATGCTAGAGTACATGCGTCATTTGAGTCCAGTGTCTTACATGAATATTTATGCTATTTTGGACAACATATTATACAATGACTTTTTCATGCTATTTTGGATGACATACTATACTATGACTGTTTTCATGGGCTCAGTGCAGTCAAAGCCAGGCTGTATCTAGGAATAAAAGAGTTCATTCTGGAAGTTAAATCGCTGATGCTCAAAATATGTGAGTTTGCTACAATGTAACATCTCTTTCTTCATCTGTTCTTGAATGGGCCGTGACAAGTGAGATGTACTGAGCATGCCATCCAGCTGTACAACAGTTAAAAGAGCTCCTCTCTCAATACATCAAACAGTGTGTACATAACATTACTAACAAATATGTCCCACAGACAGTGTTGGGAGGGTGGCTTTTAAAGTGTATTCCACTACAGATAATTAAGTACATGCCCTAAAATGTCATTTGTAACGTATTGGGATAGATTACTTCAAAAGACCACAACTTTAAACTGTAACTGCAATGAAATACATGCACTATATTTTGTATTTCAAATACAAAACACTATTACATTTTGATACTCTCCACCCTGCCCGTAGATCTCAAGAGCTTGTACTGGGCACTGCACTTCCTTGTGTCCTCAGCAATACACCAACCATATGTGAAGTCAATCTGAACAATTATTGTTGAGAAAATTGAAGAACAGACACACAGAGACTTCTTCCATTTTAGTCAGATCACAAATGAAATATTCGGCTGAACATTAGCAGTGCCAGGAGAGAGCTCGGTAATGGTGATAATTGCCAGAGCACCTCTACAGCGTTTGTCCGATCAATAATGATTTGTCAGTGACTCTGCAAAGCTTCCTCAGATAAAAAGGCTTGCAAAAATTACACATTCATTAATCAAAAAAAATCTCTTGCACCTATGATTTAATTCTGGTTCAGCATGCCTCTCGGCAATACCAGGGCATACTCACAATGATTACTGGTGGATTAGAAGTGAAAAACTTATTTTTATCTTCCATGTTTCAATAGTTTTGCAAGCCCACAACCCATAGTTAATGGAGCTTTTAAGCTGGTCTTTAGGCTTTGACAATTATACTGTAAATCGCAATTGAGACGTGCAGCCGTTTACATCATTAGGCAGTAGAAGCACATTTGGGTATCCCTGTTTACAGGACAAGGAAATATAAGAAGCAATTGCACCACTTCTACAATGATGTATATTAGGTCATTAAAAGGTCATTAAATCAATATCACCTCTCTTATGTGTGTTTGTTTAAGGCAACAGCCACTAAGAGCATGTACTAAAATTCTTCTTTTCATGGTTTGTTTTTGTTGGAACATTTTGGGTCTGAAAGTACAATCAGTAGAAAGCTTTCAGGGAGCTGTGATCATAGTAAGCTCAGAGCCGTTGATTTATAATGAGACCAGTAGGTCAGAGGTCCAATAAGGGATACATCATACCCTGTGGGCCGGGGATTTACCATCAGAACCGCCCCGCCGAATCTCCTCCATCACAACAAACAATAACAACTGCAACATTGGAGGCAGAGCGCTGCTGTGATGCTATCTCTTGTACACATCAAATCCCAGATCCGCCCTCTGATTGGAGGAGGGAGAGGAAATCCTCATCTTGAGTCCCACAATCATTAGCATAAATCACAGCTGCAATTAAAACCTCGTTTATCTTAATTACTGAACTAATGAGACGAGTCCCGCAGGAGTGAGCCGCACTCTCTGAGGACACTCGGGGCGAGGAGCGGGAAGGCGTTGTGTGGAGTCACACTTAAGTCTGCAAACAAGCGCTCCCTCACACTAATCTGACTGCAGCAGAGCACATGAGCCTGGATAGACAGAGACATATGGGAAAATACACATGTACAAGCAAAGCGCGCGCACACACACAGACACACACACACAAACACACGCATAGAAAATCATCTGACAACCTTACCCTCCCACCTTTATCTACTGGCACTGCATCACCCTTCAACTTTCATTATCTATCAAACTTATAATGATTTTATCAAGCCTACAGGCTCCATCTCCATAAGGGCTTAGCGCGGTGCTATAACTCTTGATTTTGCAACGACTGGGAATACATCGCAACACCTAATTAATGTCTTTTTAATGCTCTTCTCCTCTAGAGCTTAACTCAGCCCTTCAACTTTGCAGCAAACACAACACACACAACAATACAACATGTGGCAGCAGATGGTAAGTAAGACTAAGTAGGTGTGTGCAGTGAATGGGAGCAAAGTGTTTATAGTGAGCTCCATGAAGAAGTGGGCTGGGCTCTGGACTGTGCACACATGCACTGAAGCACAGACATTCACAAATAATACATGACTGTGTACAAGCTCACATGCGTGCATGCACACACGGGGGTCAAATTCCTTCGTTCAGCAGTGAGGTCAGGCAGTGACTCAGCAGATGGCAAAACAATGAATATCTTCATCACCCAAAATTCCCATGGTGCGACAGTGCCAGCCCTTATCAGCCAGCTGGCAATACTGGAGGCACCGATGTTCTTCCATCCTGGCCGTTCTGGGCTTGACGGGGGCACGCAGAGTTTAAAGGATACAGTCTACGCAATGTAATCCTCCCAACTGGTGTTCTTTTCCAACACACAGATCAGTGTTTCAGACCTGAAGGATCTTTGAGGGGTTGCTCGTCCTTCAGGATTGAAACATGATTGAGATGAAAATGAACACCTTACAGGGGTGTTAAAGCAGTATTATATCAGTGTGAAGGCTGCCAAGCCAAAAATGTTGTTTTTAATCTTAATAGTAATATGGAGGGGGAGAGGTAAGCAAACAGACCACTTACTGAATGAGACTCATTCTAAACTGACAGGCACACAGGCCACTATTTGCAGTCAGCATGCCGCTATGCCACCATTTCACAATATAAGAAAATACATTGGCCTAGCGGTGCATCATGGAGAAAGCAGTTAAGTTGTTTCTTTGCACACATTAGTGATTTCCTGGCAATCGCAAACAGCTGATAAGCCGTTAATCGATCTCTTTAAACACGTTATATCAGTCTCTGAAGACGCGCTCTCTCCTGAAGGCATGGACGGCAATATCTTTCAACAAGGCCAGATATCTTAACACTTACTTGGAGGTAGATCAGAATCTTTTATATACCTTTTACATATGTAGAATTTAATGGCGGTAGTAGCTAATCATCACAGACCACGTATATTAAAAAAAACAAAAACAAAAAACTGACATTTTACATATGGTCATTCTCATACATACCATTGTAATCTAGGACTGGGACACCCAGTTTTTATGCATTTAGTTAAAAGGTGTGCATTCACATTGTCAAAGCCAGCCAGGCCTTTGTGTGTAAGAAAATACTGATGATTTTCAAATCTGTGAGTAAAACGTTTAACGGTTCGAGCACAGATTTCTGCGTACCCACTGGTGTTTAATGAAGCCCATTCAGCGGCTCTGACACACACAGATTAGTCACAAGAATTCAAATTTAATTATTTCACAATTATTTGAGTTTACATGAAGTAGTTGATAGTCAAGTTACTATTGAGAAGGATCTGTTGTTGTCATAAAGATACAATTTCCTTTTACCCCTCTGACCTTTATGTGCAAAATAATTAACACAAAAAATAATCAGATGGTGCGACACAGAAACTACAGTAGGAGTAATAGAGAGGATTGTAATTGTCATTTTACTGAGCGGTGTTAACTGAGTTATGCTTGCTCCATTACAGACTTACTGTGAGTAACCTTGTTACAGTGTGAACATGACAGCTGTATTAATCTCAGTTTTGAGTAATCTAGTTACAATGACAACACTACAGTGCATGTACACTATGTGTGTCCCACTACAGGTAGTCCTCTTCTCTCTTCTTGCTTATATGTCTCCTTTTCATTGTATCATTCACTTCAGTGTGGCCGCATTCATCAGTTCATATAGGTTCAACACAATCTCCACAGTGGTTTCACAGGATTGGAAATTCAGAACAGTGGAGTGTTTTAAGCTCAAATCTTGTCACTAAGGAAACACGCAAAACCCTCAGAAAGTAACATTAGTAAAAAGGCTGAGAGTAAAACAGTGCAAATGTGTGTGTTTGTAAACATCCCTGTACAGCATGGACAGACAACTATGCATAAAACAATACCTCCATCACCACTACAGGCATTTCCTACGCGCTGTTATTCCTCAAAACACAGTTTCTGTCATTAAAAGTTTAATTAAATTGATTTCTACATCCTGCAAACTTACCAAAGGGATTTGGAATCATTTCTGTTTTTCATGTCATTACATAGATAATGCTAAATAATAAGATACTTAATAGGGACAATCCCAGATATGGATCAACACCAAAATCTAACTTAAAGCTCCTTGCCCCAAGGTAAATCTGTCCACAGAGTTTCATGGAAATCCGTTTTGAGTTTTTGAGATATCCTCCTGGCAGACCGACAGACAAAGTAACTGGCAGGCACAAACATCACATCCTTGGCAGAGGTAAGAAAATTCTTCAGGAGTATTAAAGCAGGATCACTGCTATAACCTTATCAGCACCCTGCAAACTGCGGCTTCCTCTCTTCTCCTTTCAAGTGAAACTCTCAGGTATAGTAACAGTTATGGATTGTAGGAGGACGCCCCGTATGGCCGTCATTAGCACTGACTCTTTATCTCGACACCCTTTTCCCACACTGCTTGTAAGACATATCTAATAAAACAATCAAACAACACAAGCCAGCAACAACAGAAAATCATGAGATCACACTCCTCTGCTGAAGGTTAAGTCTGTCACTCTGACAAACCATAATCCTGTTTTGATGGCAGGAGCCAACTGGTGAATGATAACACTAAATGAGGGCTGACTTCCGCACAACGGCACCCAACAGTGATTAATAACTGCTTATGGTCGAGCCTATTCTCCAATTCTCAGGCCGCTCTCTGCTGTTATTGACTGCTGTGCTTGATGAGACTTGTCTATTATTGCTGTGGGATTATGATAAGAAGTGATCGATTTCCCCTCTCTGTGCTGTGGATGTCAGATTGATTATGTGGCTCAGACCTGAGATGATGGTGTAGCCGATGCCTCTCGGTCGGCCGAGATCCTGGTCAATGGCTGTTATCTTGCGCACTTCGTATCCCTGCAGACACACACACACACACACACACAAAAACATACTGTTAGACTGCAAGATGGCATGAATCAGTGAAATCTGTAACTGAAGCATCAACTTGAAGACACAATATTTCTCAGTCAGATACTCCTTATTCAGAGAAGACCATGAATGAGCACTTTTGCCTCATAAAGACAGCAAATTATTCTGAAACATAAGAGCACTGTATTTCCACTCAAAGGGAAAAAACAGTGAACAAAAAGGCAAACAGCATCACAGCAGGCAAATCAAAAACTTTTTTTTTCATTATTGTGTGTTTTATTAGCATTTCATCAGGTTTTATTTCTCCTTTCATTGTCTCAAAACTCTCAGATGGTGCAAAAGCGTCTACAACTCGACAAAACCACAGTATGACAGTTGGGAAAAAAATGAAAAAAAGAAAAAGAAAGAGAGCAAAAGCTGTTTGAAAAGTCTTTGATCCGCTGAGCTTTCCCAGCCTTCGTGCCTCAATCAGACACGGTGGTGATACTTAAAAACCCCTGTGCTGCAGTGAGAGATGGAGGGACCCTCCCTGCTTCCCCTTTTCCTTCCTTCTCTCCTTTTCCAACCCTCCTTTGCTCCCTCACTCATCCCCCTTAGCTCTCTCGCTCACACCCAAGAAGCTGCCTCCCATTGATCCTGCAAATTGTGTCTTAGGCGTGTTTATGCTCCATTTCTGCCAAAGCATCTCCTGTCATTGACCAATTACAGCAGAATCAATTACAAGCCTTTTAGAGAGACTGATTCACACCAATCACTGGCTGAGAGGGAAACACACACACACACACACACACACACACACACACACACACACACACACAGAAGATTTAGGAACAGTCTAGGAGAGAAATAAGGAACAGAGAGAGCGAGTGAGGAGATGAAGTGATGCAGAATTAATATGAGCAATATTCTCGAGCTGTCCACACAAGTGGAATATGTTCAATCAACCATCAAAGATACAATCCCCTCTCCTGCAAACACAAACACTCCCACACACACACCAGCACATCTCCCCAAACCAAAGCCACCCCCCACCCTCTTCATCCTTTCATTTCAAGCTATACAGTGCATTACCCCCCAACCCATTCTCCTCTTCTCTCTTTCTCCTCATTGATTTGACAGCCAAATTGTGTTTGTCCTAGAAGGAGCTTAAACGTCAGTCCAAGCAGCATGGATTCACAGCTATAACAGCTGAAAAACCCTGCCCTGTGATTTCATCTGAAAAAAGAAAATATTTTCTTCTACTCCTTTGTCAAAGTTTTCCACGGATGACGGGTTGATTGGCTGGAGAAAAAGAGAGAGACAGACACAGAGAAACAAACAGGAACTGAGAGGCAGATATAGAGGGGGAGAGTTTGCATGCGTGTGAGTGTGTGCGCACTCACACCTTTGAGAAATGACCTATGACAGGGATCCAAGTTTGATATCCCTTTACGTGTAAATGTCACGGACCTTGAGAACAGTTGACACTCGTTCCGTCACTGTACGCCCTCAGCTTATCACCACCCAACACAGCCTAATGGAAATGACACATGCCTGTTAGAATCGCACATGAGGGCATCGGAAGTGTGTGTGAGTGAGTGTGTGTGTTTGTGTGTGTGTTTGTGTGTGTGTGCGCGCGCTGTGGCATTGTTGGCCTGTATTTCTATGTCTTTCTGTCTCACTTTAAACACTGTTGTTATCCTGTCTCTATCTGTTGTGGGGTCAAAGGGGCTCGGCAACAGATTTTGGCTGCATGCCTGCCGTGACCTCCTCCCATAGCCTTGCTGTAATAGGATTATACACTGCCCCCTACTGTTAGAGGCAAGAGCTACAACACTCTGAGGCAGTATTACTGAGGCTTAACGCTGCTCAGCTGCTGTGAGAAATCTGGAATCCACTCACCAGTGTCAACTTTGTGATCCAGCGTAATGCCGCTCTTTTTTAACTCTCTCCTCTTTATTTCGTCATCTAACTTTTTCCTCTCACCTTTTTCTCATTTCACCCCAACATCTCTCTCTCTCTCTCTCTCTCTCTCTCTCTCTCTCTCTCTCTCTCTCTGCCCCCTCACAGCTCCCCCTCCTCTCCCTCCTGCTGTGACCTTCCTGGTGACAGTTGATGAATCAGAGAGTCAGGGAGACACCGGGCGTCGACTCCGTCACGCCCCGTTAATATGCATGCAAATGTAGCACTTGACATTTCTACTACAGCGCGTGCAGGCTGAGGGAGGGAGGGCGAGGTGCTGTGCGGGTGGGTGTTTGAGTCTGGGGGGTTGCTGGGTTGGGTGAGATTTTGGGAGAGGTGGAATAAAACTGATAGAGATAGAGGGAGAGAGAACAGAAATAAGGATGGACAGTATTATGCCCCTGTGTGCAATTCCCTCTCTACGAGTGGAAACATCAATAGCTGGACCATTAGCCACCTGGGAACTGAGTTTAGAGGGCTGAGTCAGGGGAGTGAACATAATGGTGTACAGGGAAACAGACATTCGGTGTATTAGATACCCATTACAAAGCAACTTGCAATAAAGACAAAGGTAAGGTCATGAGGAGACTCCACTGCTTAGCACTTGGCACAATGCAAAGACTTCATACTTCACACACATGCAGCGGTACGAGCACATGAGGAAGCATGGTGAGATAAATCCTATAGCCCCAGTGACCTTTGCTAGCGGCCTCACATCCCTGAAGCAGGACTGTAAATCTCCCACAGTAATTACAGTCTCCTACTCTTGCAGTGCTGTATGTAGGGGCCTGAGGCAGAGTTTGGATGTGTGTAGGTTCCTGAGGGGGGGCTCCAGGAAGGAGGATGAGAGTCAAGACATACCACCCTGATAATAACTCTATAATAGATCCTGATTTCTAACCATATTTCTCTTGCACCTGCTCCAAACACCTCCTGAATAATCAAAGAGGAGTTAGAACATGGGACAGGAAGAGCTGGGGATGAGCGATGAGGTGAGAAATAAGTGGAACATGTTGGCAACAGAGAAGGATGGCAGGGGAAGGAATGGACAGATTACAGCATTTCAAATAAAAGCTGCATGAATGCTGTGGCAGTGTGATGTCAGGCGGGACTGTACTGACCAGGGGAACATCCTCCTCTATGTTGGTACTGTAGGGCAGATTGGTGAAAATGGGGTCCATATCCTGGACATCAGTGATGGTGATAGCTAAGTTTGCAAGCCGGGACAGAGGTCTCACTTTGTCTTGATCCTGATAAAAACAGAAAGAAAAGTTCAGTATGCATTGTGTGTTGGCTCTGTGTTAATGTAGACAGAAAATTTCTGTTATGTGTGTGCTGACCGTGGCGTTGACGGTAAGCTGGTACGCTGAGGTTGTCTCATAGTCCAGGGGTTTGATGACAGTGACGGTGCCTCGGGCCCCGTCGATGGAAAAGAAAGGAGAGGGCGGCTGGAAGGAGAAGAGAACACTGCCTCCGGTGCCCTGGTCGGGGTCTGTTGCGTTCACCATGAACACTGATCTTCCCACCGGTGTGTTCTAAAAGACAGCACACACACACACAACCTTTAGCACTGATTTATACTGTAGTAGAATCTCTTTATTACAGTAAGAATTGTTCAGGATCAATACTATTATACTACTGCTTAAGCAGAGACTGAACTTATAACTTATCTAACCACATTGCCAAAGATTAGACTTTAATTTAGTCATCATTTTCAGGACACAGTGTCCCAACTGTGATTGTGAATGTGCATATTCTTTCCCTGCAGCAACTTCCCCCAAATTATGAGTGCAAATAACAATATATTCTGGGTCAATAATGATATATAAAAGCAAAGATGGCTGCTTCGATTAGTTGTGATTGGTTGCTGGCCAAAAGGCTGACTCAGCAATTCTTAGGTGGCTCCAAATTGTAGAGCAGCATTAGGCTTTTCAAGAGGGTGAAGGAAGGGAAGAGGGAGTCCAACAGGTCTGCCACTGTGAAAAAATCCCATTTTGATGCAAAGAAGCAAAATGACAAGCAGCTTCAGATGTTCTACTTCTCCATATTTTGATGTGATAAACAGCGTAATAGAGCATGTTATTCTGAACATGCACAGCTGCATGTAAACAGAAGCGTTTGCCCGAATATTCATTTTCATTGGACATGTACACAGATATTATCGTTTTTGTGGAATAAGGGCATGTGCATGTAGACATTCTCAGTTAGGCAGTATATCTGTTGCAGCTTCACTTTGCGACTCCCCCTGATAAAAACAGATTTTACCCTCACAATAGTGCACCTTCAATTGCATGAGGATATCCTATTGTCAAAAAAATATTTGTGGCACCTTGTCACTAAATATAAGCCTTGCCTATCTGTGTTGCCTTCCAAAACTGCCTTTTGTATCTAAAAGCTGAGAGTTAAGAAATATCAGCTGGGCAGAAAGGCTATGCGATGCCATATCAGAGTACTGTTTTTTTGTCATGGTCAGTGTCCAAACCTAGTAAGTGGGAATAGAAGAGGAGGCCATATAAAGAAACAGAGTCCTCAGGTTTTGCAGAGCAGCTGTAAGTTTAAGGAACATCCTCATGAATTGGAATTTCATCTAAAAACAGCCACACACATGCAATAAATAAGAAATGCCTACAGATGCAAGAAAAAAGTTTGAACTGAAGGACGGAGGTTTTCCAGGTGTGTTACTGGAAAGAAACGTATGTAAGTTCCCGTTCTCTCCCTCTCTTTGTCTCTCACACATTCAACTGCGCACACACGCGCACACACACACACACACACACACACACACACACACACACACACACACAGTCCAGAGTGTGTGGCCTTGTTTACTGCCTGGGGAGAGCGAGACCACATGGGGAGGTCATGGTGTTAGACAGAGCTGGGCCCTGAGCCAGAGTTAAAGTGACACAGTAAGAGAGCAGTTGACCCTGCAGTCTGTCTGCTCAGGTGTCAGGGGAGTGTGAAGGTGTATTTGCATGTGTTCATGCTACCATGTGCTAGTGTCTTGGTGTGTCAGAGTCCAAGTTCTGTGTGTTTGTGTGTGAATTCTGGGCTTAGAACGTGTGTACATTTGCTTGGACAGAACATGTGGATTGAGACAGTGGCTGTGGACATATGCGTGCACCTATTTGTGCAGAAAAATGTTTGTGTCCCTCAGACTTAATGACCTGCTGCCATCACCAAGGTAACAGAAAAACATAACAACAGGATAAGGCAAACCACCTCTGTCTACATGACTTTACAATGCAGTTGCTGCACACACTCTTCTTCAGTCTCCCTGCTTCTGCCATTCTTCTCGCTCAATTTACTTCCTTTAACTTTCTCCCTTTGGTCTCTACACATGCATGAGCAGCACTGGAAACTGGTCTGTCTAACCAGATTAGGCCAGAGAGCCACATGGGGATCCAGGGACAGAAAAAGGAGAGGGATCCGAGTAGTGTAGCTGCAAGGGGAGTACGAGGAGAGCAACAGATGCCAGAGAGAGCAACAGATATCACAGGGCTCAGTTACTCAACCTTGGAGCTGGAACCCCCATTGTGTCCTCTGATGTTTGCAGACACATTTACAGGTTATTCCTGAGAGGTATGTGTTGAAAGTTCATGTATTTTAGATTAAAATAAGAGGATTTTAAAGCAGAATAGCTGTATATCAGTGAATTTCCCTGCCAGTTTAGATCTTAGATGGGTAAACCTCCAAAATCCAACACCCATTCTTAAGTTAAATGTTAGTGCTGTGGGAAAGGCAGTGGCTGTTGAGATACATGATCTGACTTTTTCAATCCCAACATGATACCTGGGCTTTTGGTACTAGCTGATTCCCAGTAGGGATTTGAAACCAGTGGTTAATTAATAAGCTGGAAGCCTCATTGTTTGGATCTTTCATCTATAAGGCAAGATCAGGCTTAACTTAAGCATTAAAACAGAAAAACAGAATTTACCAAATAAATGCATTATATAAATTCTATAAATTTACAGCTTTGTTTTTAGAAAAATCATAAATTGTGCACCAGCAACTTGGTGAAAAGTCTTCAAAATTTTGGGACTGTCGACCCAGGGCTCCAATGGGAGGGGGCCCTCAAAAAAGCAATTAGTGCCATTAATTAAAGTAGTCTGAATAAACTGGCTGAAAGACTGAACTTTGCATGAAAAAAACAATAGTGAAAGCTCTCTAAGGCCCCTCTCATCCCTTAAAGGTACCAAATGGTTTAGTCCACTGCTGCAATTAGATTTCTCTCTCAATGTAGCTAGAGCCGAGTGAGTGACTGCTTATGCTTCTGGAGCACCAACATACACTGTCATGTCTCTATTCTCTTTTTATATCCTATCTTTTGGCGCTATGTCTCTTGGATGCCTGCTGCATTCAGACTGGCACCTGGTTGCTACCTTTTTATAAAGCTCTGACCTCATGCCTATAAATGTCCTGAACACAAAAAATTAGAAGAACATACAGAAAATACGGGCAGAGGGCAGAGTCTCCGCAAATAAATAAACAAACCGCCACACACTTCAATAGGGTCATAAGTGGTGATTGAGAGGAATCACCTCTGTACAAGTTTTCCTTTCAAGAAAATCTGCATCCTTCATCTTTAATAGCCTCTTTGGTAAGGCGGTCAGTTTGCAATACTCTGTTATCCTGCGGTCACTAAGAGGCTCGACTGCAGCACTTAAAGTACAGCTGAATCAAACTTCAGCGTCAGTTGCGGATTGAAGGAGCAGAGTTACTCATCCACTCCTCCACAACAATAACTGCATTTGAATAAACATCTAAGCTGCATTTCTCTGATATATTTATTATGCTTGTCAAGTTGTCAAGGACTGGAAACACCTGTAAAGAAGGTGCCCCTCAGCCTGCAGCATGACACTGGAGTGCAGGCACAAATTATATGGATAAAAATACACTAAATCAAATTCAAATCAAATATTCCTACTTGTGCTTGCTTGTGTGTGTGGACTTGTATACCTGTATGTGTGCCTGGCATGGGTGTCTGCTTTATCAACTTTGCTTTGATGTCAAGGAAGCAGTTTGATAGTTGAGCATTAGGTGAGTGTGTGTGTGTCTCTTTTTGGAAAGAGGATGCGATCTGGATGTGTGCGAAAGTGTGTGATATTACATATCCTGTTCCTCCCCTAAAGCATGCCAGTTTCTATCTCTCTCTACACAGCAGCCTTTGAAACAATGACTCATTAACACCTCCCAGTGTCAAATGCCACAAGGTTTGGTAAATAACGTCACACACTCAAATAAGTAAACACACACACACACACACCAGTTTTGATCTCCCAGATTTGACAGTACCACGGTGTTCAAAGCAGTTCAAGCAACAACAGTTCAAAGCCTTGCTGAGGAGCACAGATGACCAACTCTCAGCAGTATGTGTCAGCGTGCCAGTGTGGTACTTCAGAGGTGTGCGGCTTGGCTGTGTGCAGGTGTAGATCATCTTTGAGCTGCTATTAGACTGCCTACCAACAGAATCACAACAAAACCATTACCCATTCACCTTTTTCATGCTTATCTTGTTTTCCCTTTATCCCCCTGAAGGTCAAAATGCTCCCTTTGGATAAGTGGTGCATTTCATTACGAAGAGAAAAGCAATAAAGCAACCCATTTAAACAGTTGCTTTGGATGTTCAGCAACTCATGATGAATTTCTCTGCATTCCAGAGTTTAAACCTACAAAGTGCACACCACAGTCTGGTAATCAGAGCCCACAGATCCATCAGACATACAGTCATCTACTTGGCCTTTTGTACCTTCCACTGGGTCTCAATAGCCTCGCCATCAGGCCATTGATTGGACCCGTGTGATGCCGATTACAAGTCAATGTGGGTGACCAGGCGCAAAATGCAAAGCAGTGAATCCCTTTGTTTTTATTATCCTACAAGACTGTCCAATTGCTCCTCCATAAATGCATCACATTATAAACAATGCCCAGCAAGGCCTGGCGAGACCAGTGGCTGCTGAACTGGTACTGCTGCATGCTAGTTTGAGAAGCACTGTACGAGTCACTACCTATTCCTTCACAAGTGCAAAAGCCAATTGCTTAGCCATGGCTCATATTCCTGCATGTATGCCTTGACAGTGCTTTGTAGCTTTTGAATAAATGAGGGCTATTTCCCATGGGAGGCAGAATGTTAAGTGGTGAGACAGTTTGAGACGGATGAAGAGAGTTCCCTGCTGTGTCTTATCTGAAGTGCACTGCAGGAATCGCCCTCTTCTCCCTCTGAGAACTAGTACTTATGGAAGGAGAGGAGGAGAGACATACTGCAGAGTACATAGCGAGAGACAGAGAAACAGAGATTTAAGGGGAGAGCGTGCCATGTTTATTGGAGATGACTTGGCCCCCTTGTTGTGTAATAAACCTAATTGAGGATTCATTCAAATGTTGGCCTTAATTCAGTGTTCATACTTGCATCTTAATGCAATATTCATTTTTGGAAATGTATTATTTCTGAACTACAAAAGTACATAATTTACTCAAGTATATACTTCAGTAATGCTGCAAGTGCTATATATGAAAACAGACTTACAAGAAAACTCTTAACTTTTTTATCTACAATTCTCAGGTTAATTGTTATCCTACAAGACAAACAAAAAAACTTTACCTACCAATGTATCAAATGTCTAGTGGACAGTACTATTTGAAATACTGTGGAGCCAAATTATGGAACATGAACTTAAACTTTTTAACAGGTTCTATGTCTTTGTCCTAACACAAAAAGAAACTTGAAAGTGGTTTGATGTAAAGGAGATTTGGTAGTGTATAAATCATAGCTGTTTCGTGTGGTTACTGTGTTTCTGCTTCATATCGATTTATTTGACATTCCGTTCATTTCTTTTTAGTAGTGATGACCAGGTTAAAGATATGTATTTAAACTGATATTTTACTTTGAATCATGTTGTATTTTTTAACTTTGAGTATATTTTATTCTTTGCTCAAGGTAGGGTCCTTAGAAAAGCCCTTTGTAGGTTTCTACATCACCTGCACATGTTAACTGTTTTATATTCTTATTCCTTTTTTTCTCCTTTCTTTAAATCTAAATGTGCAAATAAATAAACTAAACTAAACTCAGTAATTAGATCATTGGCTATTACACTACCAGTTGATTTTTGATGTTCATGATCCTCTTATTTGATCATTATTGAAGTTGATTTAAAGCAGAAATTCAGTAGATTGGACATTAATTAAAGGCACGCACCATTAAAAACAAGGTCCCTTAGTTTACAGTAAAACCTGAAAGCCCCAAAGTCCAAGGGACTCTTAGAGGTCCAAGATAGAATTGTGTCAAGGCAAAGATCCATGAAGGAGTGCAAGAAGTTGCAAAATCAATGAAAGCTCCCAGGAGCCAGGTGGGCATCGTCATGTAAAAGAAGAAGTCTGGAAATGCCGTGATTCTTCCCAGAGCTGGCTCTGTAGCCAAAGAGAGAAAATGAGCAACAAGAGCATCGGTCAGGCAAGTGACCAAGAACCTAATGGCCATCCAACAGGGCTGCAGAGTTTCTCTACAGAGATGACAGAGCCTGTCAAAGGGGCCGGCATCACTGCAGCATTTCATCCATCAGACCTTTACTGTAGCATCGCAAGATAGAAGTCACCACAAAAGCAACACATAACAGGCCAAGAGATACTTGCCAACCAGCAAACATCAGTGGTTTCATGAGACAAAATATATAACTTCTTGGAATGAGCTCTGCATCATGGCGCCATCATAGCGAAAGCCACAAGGCAGTTCATCAACTGGTTGATACAGCATTATTCCAATGAAGCATGGTACTTGCTATGGGGATGGATTCTTCTCAAGGGTAGAGACAGATCCTTGATGAACACCTGCTCAAGAATGCACTCACCCAAAACCCTATGCTATAGTACAATAAGTCACACAGTAAGGACATTGTTGGATTGGCTTTAGAAAAAGTCTGAATGTCCTTAAGGTGTCCCTACAGTGAACCCTAATGAAAACATGACGGACAACTGAAGACCACTGGTGCACTCAGTCCATATGAAAAACACTGATGAACTAGCAAAGAAGAAACATTAAAAAGATACTGAGGTTAATCAATGCAGAGCCTAGAATTGCTGCCAATGGTGGTGGTACCAAGCAATAAATGAAGGGTCAAAATACTTATAGTGCCAACTGTATATGTGCTTTTTTATTTGTCCATTTTAACTCTGTAACGATAGGGTGAGGAAGTATTATTTAATGTAAGAATAGAGTTAAGGAGTCTGATTGCCTGTCCTCATTCTCAGGTTGTCAAATACAGACACTTTGTAACGCCTCTAGGTTTGGGATATCAAGCAAAAGGCACCCTTCAGCTTCTTTATGAGATGTACTTGGCCTTCAACTAACTCCAATGTGAACCAGTTCACATCAGTACTTTGTCTGTGAGAGTCTGAGTGGGGCCAAACTCCGTGTGGGGCAGGAGGGAGGGGAGGTTGATGGGCCAAAGAAATCTAGACTTTCACCAATGAGACTGCTGTTTGTGCCCCATGTGATACCAAAAGCCAGCATCATTTTAAAATAAAGTTACAGAATTTACATACAGTCAACAGGCTCTGATGTCTCTCACATGGCGTATTTACATATTTACATCATGCTGCATTGCATAACAAACATTTTTATTTGTAACCCAAAATCTTTTTTTTCTGAACCAAACCAAGAAGTTTTGTTGCCCAAACCTAACTCTGACCATTTCCCAAAATTAACCAAGTGTTACAATTAGGGCTGTCAAACAATGATTATTTTTTTCAAATCATGATTAATTGCAGAATTTCAATAACTAATTGCAATTAATGAAATTTTTAAAATCACGTATTCAATTCCATTATTTTGCATTACAAAACAGTTATAAAGTCCATATAAACAAGGTAAAGCAATTCTTCTGATTGTCTTGATTAGGAATCAAATAACAGCAAAAAACTGCAGGGGAATACCATGAAGTGTGCATGTCTATATAGGGGAGACTTCTGGTTACATATAGGACCCATTTTCATTAAGATATATTATGTTTCATATGATACCAGTACCCGCGACCCGACCCCGGATAAGCGGAAGAATATGGATGGATGGATGATACCAGTATCATCACTCTAGCTTTGAAAAATAGCCAAGTATAGCCTCTTAAAGACTGGAATGTTGGCCAGCAATTAACATGATTAAAACAAACGACAAAATAAAGAGTTATGTATGGACTTTAATTGCATCGCAGCGTTAACATTGACACCCCTGGTTACAATGTGTTTTAGCTGTGCGTCACATAGATATGCAAAAGGATGCCCTGTGCATCACTGTCAAACACAAAGGGATGTGACAAAGTGTCTCTATTTGACAACCTGGGAATGAGAACAAGTTAAAAAAAAAGGGGCAAGCATGTCAGTAAAATACATACTACAGGATGTAAAGAGACTGAGAAAAACAAAGGCTAAGAGGAAGACAGAAAGTGAGAGACGAGGAGGAAAGTAAGAGCATAGACCTAAGCATATGAAAGCGAAAGCATGTCACTAACAGCCATGAGACAACTCTAATAAAAAAGGGAGTCCCTCTCTGCTTTTAACTGCACCTCTGCTGTATAATATACTGCTGTTTGCACTGCTGTTTCTGCTGCTGAGGTTGAAGGCAGCAGCAGACTACTGGTCTCCTGTGAACCAAATTTCAGGTTCGAAATGACAAGGAGACTTCTGGGGCCCTGGAGAGTCAAGGCTGGCCAGACCTCAGGACTACATGGCCCAGCTTGTCTCTGGGACCTTGAGGGATGACAGGGACTGAAATCCACTGAGGCCTGGAGCTTTAAGTGTAATGGATTCCAGTGGTTAAACGTCAGCTCTCTGCTCAAGGGAGTCCTTGAGGGAGCAGTCGCAAAATTGCGTGATGGTACTTCGTCCAACAACAACTGCACACTATTTAACTCATTTATACGTCACTCTTATGATGGAAGCACTGAAGCCAAATTCACTCAGACTGCAGTGTGAAGGCAAATTATGCTCTTCAGGTGCACAAGCTAAAAGCCCTAAATTAGGGTATGATTTGTTAAAAAAAATTATGCAAATCACCCAAACACAACTCTTGGAGGGGAGTATGGTGCTACAGTATTGGAAGCATAGTGAGAGCAGACAGCAAAAAACATAAAAAAAGAAATTCTAGCATTGTAAACTACATTTTTTTTCCTTACAAAAAAATAGTCATTATCACTCTGAATGTGAAAGATCAAGGGTTTATGAAGAAATTATAAACATCTTGCATTGGTAGCATGTCGTCGTAACTCATTAAAAAAAAACAGACTGCAAAAGCAATACCTCTACTCTGCACTTTTCCTTCTCTCTAAGGAAATGTAGATTGGTCTCCATCAGCTCTGGAATTTATGCCATAATGCCTGTATTTTTTTGCGTGGGGGAAAAACAAAGTTCCATCACAGCTGGTTAGTATTCTTCTATTCATCTGCTAAGTGCATATTGGATACATTCATTACCATTTTTGACAATCAAACTCTGACTAAGTTAATTTATCACCCAAAATATGACCTGATACTGCCCTGCTTAATCTGATCCAGCATCCCTCTGCATGCTTAAGTACTTCAGTTGCTCAGGATTTGCTTATCTATGATATCTGTAACAACACAGTCACTGTATTGATTTTGTGCTAAGGAAAATGTCACATACTCAACCTGAGATTTTCTAAGCAAACTGTCTACAGATCGTTGATGATTAGCTGCTTGGCTGAATACTGTTCTGTATACTATTCTGTTGATTGTGCCTGGGACAGATTGACCAATAAATGCAAGTAAAACAAGAGACAAAGAACCTGAATGACCCACAGTGATTGTGACATGATTTCTGGAAAAATGGTCTTTTGGTTGTCACAGTGTTTATTGTTGAATGTGTATGTTTACATGACTGCAGGGTGCTCTATTCATCTATCAATCTATCTATTCTCACATGGAACAATGTCAGGCACAACTCCAGTGACTGCGATCCCATCAGCTCCTTTCACTTGTGCACTGTAATTCTGTGCTTTTTTTGTATCTTCTTACATTGTTGGTTGCTGCTTTATAATTGCTGATGTTTCTGGATCGTAATGTTAATCCAAAGGTTTCTGGTTGTGGAATGATTTAACCATCCACATATTCCAAACTTCACAACCGTATGGTTGGTCCACCCTAGCACGGTCAGCAACTCCACTCTTCGCTGGTTCTGCACGGTGCGAGGCAGTGATGCGCAGCAGTATTGGGACAGCACCTCACATTCCCACCGACACACCAGTCCTTATTCCCCATGAAGCACACGCCTCCTCTCCTTTTCTCTGCTTTTTTCACTTCATGAGGATATTCAAGTAGCCCTCCTGATTAACACACACTCAACACATTTCTACCACTGATATGAAATGCCATTATGTCTGAGGGACGTCAAAACATACTTAAGATTGATTAAATTCTTAATGAAAGCTGATCTTGTACTGATTTTGAATTCTAACTGATTTTCATAGACAGACTAAAATATTCACTGAGAACTGAACAAATGACAATCAACTTGGAAACTAAGAGCAGTAGTTTAGATGTGACTCAACTCTAAAGAAATAAATCAGACAGATTGATTAACCCACTGACCAACTGATCAAATAACCCACTGACTAATATTGCCATGTTGAGACCCCGCCACTACTAGGCCGGAAAACCGGGTACAGTCTGCCCTGCACCCTGTTGATTCATTAAGAAACGAAAGAAAAGTCAGACTCTGGCATGCTATTTCCACTATCTGAAGTCAAGTTGACTTTTTGTTCTATCTGGTAAAGGCCACAGCAAACCCCCAGACTTTTGAGTACAATGCTCTGCTCTTATTTTGTCAGAAATGTTAAAGACATGGTGATTTGCAGGGGCAGTGCCCGGGCTCTGGCCTCCTGCTGCTCACAGCTCCAGAGGCCCAGCTGTTCACTACAATAGAGCCATGATTACACCTACACTGCTCGCAAGGTTCTCAGTTCCTCCCCGGCTGTCTACTCTACGCTTCCAACCCAGCAGGCATGTGATTGTACCAGCTCCGCTCACCCTTTCACTGCCTCCCTCTCACAACCTCTGTCACTCCATCACTGCCTCCCACATGTGGCGTCTCGTCACACTGCCGCTGGCATTAGTCTGACCCTATGTGAGGGAATGTATTGCAAATGAGGAGGAAAAGAAGCAATATAATTAAGTGAGAGTTAAAGGAAGAAAAATATGTTAACTAGAAAGGCTTTATACACAAGTGCAAAATGTATCTGGTTTTTGACGGTGTCAAGAACGAACTCAACCAAAACTCTATGCTTTAGTAAAATTAGTCACACAGTAAATATATTGTTGGATTGGCTTTAGAAGAGATCTGAATTTCCTTAAGTTGTCCCTACAGTGAACCATTATTAAAACAGTAGGAGACAACTGAAGACCGCTGGTGCACTCAGTCCATTTGATTGTTAACAATATGTAACAGGACACCTGGAGAAAGAGTCAAGTTTAACAGCTGTTTTAAATCTGAATTCAAAGTCTAGAGATAACAATTGAAACAGTGCTACTGGTGTTACCAGCTACCTGCGCCTGGTGACTCGGAGCTAACCATGGGTTAAGCTGATGAAACAAACTTTATAAGCTCTGAACACAGCTTATCTTTTTGTGGCAAGTTGCTTTGGTATACTGTGAGAATTGCAATACACTCTACATCACCGATACTTAACTTATGGCCTGCGGGCTAAATCTAGCCTGTAAGCAAGTGCCGGGTGCTCCCCCAACCATTTTCTAATACACAGTGAAAACATTTATTCACACTGGGATTTTTTTGTGCACTTTAAATGTAAATAAGGTGCCAGGGTGCATTAAAATGCATCAAAATAGAGCTTGTTTATCAAAAAGTGCCACGGGAGGATCCCCTGCCACCTGACAGAGGTATGGGCTAAGCCCTAAATGTCCTCAACTTCTAGAAACGCTCCTATGGCGCTTGACCTGTGCAGAGCTGCTGTGACTGGCCCTTGGCCTCCTGTCATTTTGCAAAAGTGGCCCTCGGACAAAGCAAGTTGAGTATCCCTGCTCTGAGTTGTCTAGATATAGTGTAGAAAACACAAACTCAGCAGATAAGCAGCATTGCCTTGGGACATTTTTTATTTCAGTTTCCTTTTCCTATATGGTATCTTGTTTCGTATCATCACCTAAGTGTCAGTGAAGGACAAAAAGAATAAAAAGAACTGGTAACAGCCCTTGATTAATGCCTAGATATGTTTTAACTAGACCTCAGCATGATGATCATATCATGAAGATGAAACTATATAACAGTAGGAGTGAGGATATGCTGCATTATCTTTTAAATCACTTGCTTAATAATTTACAATCAACTTATAATGAATGCTGTGTGTATTGTGCAAAAGTAAAGTCTTCCTTCCAAACCAAGTGTCTACAGTGTTACAAAAGTTAAGAGATTGAGACTAATAAACAAGAATTTTAGAAAACACAAAGCAATATTAATGAAAGATCTGTCTGTATAAAAGGCTTGTTCAGACACCAATTAAAGCAATCCACATGGATAACTGACTGATTATCAGCAGGCTGTTTCAAAGTCATTTGGGAATCTCTCTTGGAGCACTAAGTAACACTGTGAACTATAACAAGTGCAATATTGTCGAAAATGGATAAATGACTTGTTCCTAGTATAATGCACCAGTGCGTACTATTAAACTTCTTGAAGAGCCTTTTCTTTCAGGTAAAATTCAGAACTCACCACCTTACTGTGTACTCTTAAGTACAACAATCTTAAGAGAGCTAAACAACTTGTCATATGCATAAGCAAATGGAGAATCCAAAGTTTTGAAGTATCACTTTGCCCCCTCTTCAATAACCTTTATTTAATAGGTTTTATGCCCTAATAGGCCACTTTAAATGCTGAATCTTTGCTCAAGTCACTTTCCCCTAAATGATGTTTTGATCAGCCCAGGTTGTTCAAAGTGCCCCTACTATTTGGCTAGGCACTCTGATGTGATCATAAGGAAAAACATAACCAAACAAAACTATAACCCTTCTTCGAGGGTTGATGCACACTTCTGCCAAAATGTTAAAGTTTAAAAAATTCTTATCACGAATAAAATGCTAGAAGTGGAAAAGATCAGGACCACAAGTATACCCAAGGTTCATCTGTATTGATCAATATACAGTATATATTCATAAAATATATTAAGTTCACAACTACTTGATGGATATAACACACTTTATAAATAGGTGAGGTCAGGACACGGTAATGATTTCTCAGTGTGCAGCTTTGACAGAGATGCTGAAGCAGGTGAATCACGAGAACACTTCAATTAATCATAGAGGTGACACAAAAAGCCATATTTCACATTGGAAATTAGCTTATCAATAATTCACCGCTATTGAAACAAGACTAAGTGTCCTTCATCTGCAAGGCTCCAACAGTAAATGGGGGAAATTATACAAAAATGATTTATACCCTGCTGAAAAGCCAGAATGTGGCTCAGCTCTCTTTAGAACACTTTGGATTCTCCAAATAAACATGCATCTAGTGTGTGCACAATTTGTGTACTGTGTGTTTACTGTATAGTAATGCATATTACCCCAGTCACGCTTGCAGTACAAAGGCTTCAGGACATGCCAGAGATCACAGATGTGTGTCAAATTATTGAGCTGTTCTGTTGTTCTCACCAGTGGTGCCAAACCGATTAGAGAGGACCAAGAAAATACCCCCCTAAGGAATGAGATTCACAATGGCTTCTCCCCCAGAACTGCGTGTACCATCACAATCTCAGTAACATCTAGGCAGTTGAACCACTTAAATGTGCTGTACGTGGAGAAGCCCAGCTTGTGGCTTAAAAGTATTTCTTGCAATAACATCTCGTGGACTCGTCTCCCTGATGCAGCCATGTCCCTGGTAAAATGAGCCCTCAGGCCCAAGGGGGGTAGTAACAACTTTAAAATTGTATGTCATAGCAATAACATCCACAAACCGATGAGACAGCCCTACTCATAAAAGGATGTCCGTCGTTATAATTCCACTCGTGGAAACAGTTGTGGCAAGAGTTCCTTTAAAGCCCACGCTTTCACAGTGGTGCCGAGCTGCAGTCCTCTTGCATGTACCTGGGAGATCGAGATGGACACTGTGCTTGGGGCTGAGGTATGAAACCCACCTCATAAAGCCCTTCAATCTCTGCAGCCTCAGTGGTAAAGCCTCGGTGGCTGATGCCATCATTGCAGCTTGAGTGTTCAATTGTATCTTGACCTTAGTTGGAGCCAAGAGACGCACTGCCCGAGTGACAACATGCAATCTGCCGATAGGTTAGCCTATCAGTGGTTTAACTCTAATTCCAGGAGTGATGCATTATTGGAGGAGAGACTATTGTGGAGCTGTTTTCTGAAACTGAAGAATGGCAGCTGTACAAGCATCCATTGTGCTTTGTACACAACTCAGTGAATTTGGAGTAATAAGCACAAGTCATCTGGTTAAGGTAGAAATGAAACCTACACAAAACAAAATTCCCAGTGAACATGATGCCGTAAGAACATTTCTGTATACGCATTGCAAAACTGAGGTCAACTAATAAGATTTAAGACAAAAAAGAATAGACGAATTGTAGAAACAGAAACCCTGTATCTTTTTCAGTCCCTGCTTGTCTAACCAGCAAAATAAGTACAATTTGAGAGGAACAGAGGAAAGAAAGCAGAGGGAGGAGGACTGAAATAAGGCAAAGAGTGGCAATAAAAGACACTGCTACTTGTAAGCCTTTTTGTCTTCACATGAGAATGTCAAATCTCAGTCTGAAACTAAAGGTGCCAGAGCAATCGCAATCACCTAACAAGTCAAACTTTTCCAGAGAAGTTTTGTAAAAGTGATAAAGTGTTAATGCTGGTAATAAAGCTTCAAGAACAAACAGTGGAGTTTCTGCAAGGCTTCTAACATTTACACCATGCAGTGGCCTCTCACTGTTTGTCTAAATTAGTGCAAATACAACATGCAGTGTTGGCTTGTCACTGTTGGAGTTACTTTAAGCATCATATTACTAGTAAAGCCTTACAGTAATAATTAAGGCTGTGCACGGCTCAGAATTACAGATATGCTAATCACATCAGATTTAGAAGTTCAATACGAATATTAGACTTTTTTTCTCCATATAAAGTTTTTAAGTCTTAACAGGCTAAGCAGGATGTTCAGTGCGAAAGTCACATTCATGTAATATTGTAAACAAGCAAATGTCGCTAACAACTGATCGCAAATGTGCAACACTTAACACTAGATATGACACAAAAGCCGGAGACTGTATTGTATGAACTTGCTGTAAGCTTTAAATTCACCACTTCTAAGCAGAAGAGAGAAGATGTTAACTCAGAGCCTTACGTTGCAGTCTCTCTCTCCCTCTGTGCCGCTGTCTGTATGTCCACAGCTGCTTGCACTACACGGTAGTGTGAAAATCAAAAGCACCCACTCAGAAGTACACTGCACAGCACAGACTAGCAAAAAAAAACCCTTAAAAATAAAACAAACAAAAAATTTCTGCTTGACTTGAAGCAACCACAATTGACTGGGGGGGGGGGGCTAGTCATAAAACCAGTAATGATTAGTGTAACAAATTATTAAAAAAATAATATTAAAGTTACCCTTCAAACAAATAGCTTATTAAAACCTCATTTTTGTTTTCACCCCTCAACTGATCCACATTCTAACAATAAATAACATCCCAAATTAATCACACATCATAAGCAGAAAGCTAGCTTTGAAGATGGCAGCACTTAAATTCAGTAGCTGGAAAACATTCTAAATTCTTGGATTTTGTCATGAGAAAAGATGAAATAGCATTGTTGTTTCACATAGTGGTACTAGACTTTTTCCACTGTGAAAACGCGACCTTAAACCTCTCAAAACACCAACTATATTGCACAACAATGCCAATCTCATCACCCAACCAAAGGTGAGCTCTCCTCAACTGCAAAGGATGGCTGTAGCCTTACACTGGCTAAACGACCACAACTTGATTTTAATGGTGAACAACTACAGGTGACAAGTGACAAAGAACTAATGAAGCTTGTGGCTGGACATGTGGTGGATGAAATGTCACCCTGATTGCACAATTGACTTTCTGTCTTTCAGAAAGATCCTTGAGTAAATACAGATCACAGGTAAGAGAAGACCCCCAGGTGAAAAATCATGTGCAAACTATCTAGCTTTAGCTGCATTTACAGGATATTACCCTGACACTCACACAGAGGTGCACATGCCAAGTCTGAATTTTGAGGACAAAGAACGCCTTTACCCATTATGTGGGTAATATAATGTAATATGATGAGCAGTGTAACAAATTACAGTTGGCAGGGAGTAATGAGTAATAATATCACTTACATATCATGTATAAAGAAATTGAGTAACAAGCCTAATATTAGTCACATAATATTTCTTGACATCACTGGCTGACCAAGATTCTCTTTTGCTGGTACTTTCCACCAGAGTTTCTGGGTTGTTATTGCATTCTTGTGTCTCTGTCCAACAGCCTTGGTAAAAGCAAATTTATTGGTGCTGCAGCAGTAGCATCAGTCACAAAAAGCCACCCAGTTCTCCAGAGCTCAATTTTGCCTTCTCGTCCTTCCTCCATCTAAGGATTCCTGTGCTGACGACAGAAAAACAGTAAAAGCATGAGGGGAGCTGATCTTAAATGAAGTGAAGAAATTACGCCCAATCTTTAAAATGATTAATACAAATTCCCCTACGGTGCAAATGACAGTAAGTAAGAGCAGGTTAGAACGATCTGGTGTGTGTGTCTGTGTGTGTGTGTGTGTGTGTGTGTGTGTGTGTGTGTGTGTGTGTGTCTCGTCCTAAGAACTGTAGCTCATTTTATTGGATTATGATTGGTTTTGTCAGAAAATCAATTGCTTCACTGACTGGATTGGCAATAGTGTTTATATGTACTTCCCACAGAAAGCTGCTATTCATTCCCTATTCCTTTTTCCATCAGCAGTTGGCCTTTTTCTGGCAATTCACTTGACCTCCTGTACCCAATGAATTTCTGTTAAACTGGTCAGCAACACATTATACAATACATAATCTTTGTGTACTGTACAGAAACTGGTGGTCTTTCATTTCATCTTGCTCACACACTGTGTTCCTCTCTGTCCACTCTGTGGCCTGGCTGAGCGATGGGCGATTTTCTAGAGAGGCACTCAGCTGAACAAAGTGATTCCACGCCAACAGACAGCAAGAGGAGCCACTTTTGAAAGCCAAGGACAGCCTGTGAAATTGCATGTGCACAGGTGTGTGTGTGTGTGTGTGTGTGTGTGTGTGTGTGTGTGTGTGTGTGCATGTAATCATTATATGATATGTTCCAGTGCTTTCAGTCTTCCAGCTCTTTAGATTTAGGACTTTTATTTAGAGTGGTCCTTTAATGTGGTACTCAAATATGACCTTAACGCTGGAAGGCTGGGTTCAATCATCAACTTAGGTTACAATTTGGATTTAGGATGGGGTAAAATTTGAGGTACTGTAGTAGTGATGGTTAAAATAAGGGGCTAGGAGATGTAGCTAATTGTCAAGGATGTGTGTGGGTGTGTGTGTGTGTGTATGGGTGGGTGGACAGGGCCTTTTATCAGTAAAGAAAAGAAACAAATAATGGCTTTATCTCCTGATCAGTCTTCTCCCCTGGCTGGCTAACCCCTGTCAGAGCTCATGGCTGACTGCCTCCAAAGAGCCTGGGCTGTTTGTTTAAATGTTAAGGTAATCACGTCCGGCATGCTGCAGGGATCCACAGAGACAGAAAGAGACAGAGAGAGGCAGATGGGTTGATCCCAGGGGAAGGGTACAAGGACGGGCCACATCGGCAAGTCCTGCACCCTTTTTCTATCTGTTGTGGAAAGTTATCCATCTCAATTGAGAATACTAAGTGGAAGTAAACAATGCGTTTTCAACATTTATTTAAAGGTGGTATCTGTAGTAATGTTGGAATGTAAAAAACTGTGTCCTATTGCTGTTCGCTGCCATTAAGCAGCCTCAGAATACTTACAACACATAACTATGAAACAACCTTAAAGATAGAATGAATATTGCATGTACAGGCCAGTGCAGACAACCAGTCTTCTCTGTTACGGCTGTTTTTTTTTTGTTTTTTTTATCCAACAGTAAACTACAAATCATAGAGTGCCCCAGGGATGATGTTTTTCTGTAGACTGATGTGGAAGAAAGCTTTAGCCTGGCTTCCTCATGAAAAAGCCTATGGGATTCCTCCATTGGAGTTTTGGATTACTGCAGAAAATAAACTCTGCGGCAAACAAATGTTTATTATACATACATGTTTTGTTCAGCAAGATAGTCTCCACAAATTAACACCACTTTTATGATTATTTAAGCCTAAATGCAATTTCTGGAAGTAAAAAGCTAATGTTAGACTATAAATGAGCTACACTACGATTGGTTGCCACCACTATGAGACTGTAAAGCTATGATTAGTGCAGCTTGGTGTGATGACACTCCATTGTCTAATCGTCGTCTAATTCAGCCACTTGTTAGCAACCGCCTTTTAAGCTTCAAAGTTTGTAAGTGGTGGGGTATTTACTGACACACATAAGAACAAAACTTGAAAGTCTCTTTAGCTAGTGTTAATTACAGACCTTATTTCAGGCATCTAAACAAAAATCCATTCAAAAAACCTTTGAGACAAGGGAACTGGAGGCGATGAATCTGACTCATTTCCAGGTCTTAGGAGTCATTCCTGGGGTTCTCTATACGTCTCCAAACTGGCAGATTAAGGTAAAAATGGAAAATGTAGCATGTAATGTCAGTGGACAGCACCATGTTGAAGATATGCTGCACAAAAGAGGACATGTTATACTTTACACTCACACAGCTGAGAGATTGACAGCACTACCACTGCCCTGGTCTCGCTCAAGCTGCTAAACAGCAGATGTTTGAGGATCTAGGAGCCATAAACCCCCTCGTGTGATTTTCATTCAGGAATTCTATCTACTCTGGGCTTTATAGTGCAAGCACTTCGCTCATATGTGAGTGAAAATTAGTGTTTGCAAATACCAAGTTCCGACACTTTGTTTGAAAATCTCAGCTTGGAAAACAGTCAATAACGTGCTTCTCATTTTTGGCCAGCACTTAAATCTAAAAACACCTGTCATATTAGCAGTTGCCAACTGACATAAATATTAAGACTAACTTGAGGAAATGCCAAAATTAAACTCTGCTGTTGTTGTGTTTAAGGCTGTACGGCTAGGTTGAGTTTAGGCATCACAGAAAACAACTTGCTGGGGTTAGAGTGAGATTTTGTCTCAGATTTAGGTAAGGAGAAACACAAATTAATGGGGAAACAAACTTTCCCACAATACAGGTTTCCTACTCAGCCAAAGATTGTTTATGAGGCAACTGGAGCATCGCTCTGTAACGCCACTGTACAGTTCAGTGTCTGAATTTCTAAATTTAAATATAATTTTTTTTTATCAATAAAGCAAGCTGAATAATTTTTAGTTCTGAATAAGGACCTTTAGTATTCAGCAAGTAGCTTTTGCTGGAAAATAAGGTGTGCCAAGGTCAGCAGGCTAATATGTTATTGTAAACACATATTAAACAACATTTAAGATCTTCTGCTGCATAATCATTTTCTATAAACAGTATACTGAGCATCTTTGGCAAAGATTTCTGTTGAATTAGGTTCTATTTTATTTCATTTCCAGGTTGTAGCTACATGTTATGAGCATTACCAGTTTGCCACTTAACTTGGTCACCAAACCTTTCTGGTCTTCTCAACCTACAGATTTCAACAGGAAATTTTTGAGTTTCATTTATTCACAGTTTTGGCAACTGCAAATCCTATGCTAAACATAGGACACATTTGTGAAGGTCCCAAGTACATCTTGTGTCTCAACAATCTTTAGTAATTTCCAAATTGAGTCAGTGCACCCCTGCATCTCAGTCAAACTGTATGTTTGAATATAAATGGTTAGAAAAGAGTAATGTTAATTTTATTTCTTTAAAAAGGTAACTGTCCTTTAATTTTTTTGCCTGTGCCCCCCCCTGCTTGTCATAAAACCCTGCTTGTGGCTATCCAATAAAAGGCTGCCTTTCAAAACATTAGACTGGAGACTGACAGATCCAACTGGGCAGAAAGAACTACCCCATACAACAGGAATGGCAGGATTAAAACTGTGATTAACAAGAAAAAGGAAAACCAACTGGGATTAATAGGTTTACATATATGCTCTGAACAGGGTGGCGCTCGAGGAATAGTCATATTGACGTAAAAGAAAGAAAGAAAACTAACTACCTGATGAAAGACAGTGAAAGGTAAATGATAACAAAGCCTGTTTGCTTTTCCTCCTACAGAATAACTTGTTCTCATACATAATTTTTCCTGTTTTTCTCTACTTCTCTTTTTTAAGAAGTCATTTTTTAAAATAGAATTAAATGCAAATTAGAGTTGAACTGATTATCATATAAACGGCTGTTGCCTAGAGGGGCAAGACACTCTGGCTTTATTTATTTATTTAGTCATATTTTTCACAGTTCCCCATAAAACTCTGACTTTAATCAGTCCACACTTTCTTTTAAAGACATAGGGGAATCGGGGACCAGTTGATGCGATGTGTGCCTCTCAGTTTGTGTATATAGGCAGCTTGTATTTGTGCTTGTGAGAGTGCATACCAGAGGTATGTGACCAAAAGCAGAGCATGAGGCAGAGAGACAAACCTCAAGCACCCACGGACCTGTATGGCTTCATTAGCATCGTGTAAACGGGTGCTGCACATTGTTCAATTAGCAGGGCGCTGTTTGTTCTCGTTGCTCCATGTTCATAATCTTTTACTATTCACACTAAGGGCAATCACCTGTGAAGGTACACATCTGGAACAACATCACAAAGCTCTATAATCCAGTGCTGAGCGGTAACTCTATGTAGTGGTGGAGAGGCTTTTTATGGCAGCTGGATTATGTTTGCAGTCACTCACCAGTACAAGTGGTCTGATTTGAATTCGCTGGGAGAAAGGGGAACATTGTTCAGGCAATTACCCGGAACTAACACGTAGGGGAGAGATGAAGTGGAGTAGTGGGAAGAGATTTAGACAAAGATAAAGTAGAGTCTGAGCAACACACAAGAAAATCAACATGGGAATTGAAAATTGACTTCAAAATGAGCATACTGTTTGAAGCTAATACTTAGATGAAGGGTTGATCATCTTTTTTATTGACCTGTGAGACATTGTCAGACATTCTGACATTGAGGCTTTTTCTGTCCTTTGACATGATGTGCTCTTTTCCTACCATCTCAACTTTTATAATCTGCAAAGTCGAGGAATCGTTTGTCCTGAACACGGAAGTGAGACTACCTAGACTCCGAAAGAGACCATATTCTTCCTTTTTGGTGTATTTTAAACAGCCTTGACATTTATACATAATCTACAAAATACTTCTGATTAGGCTTGGGCTGTATCACGGTATTACAGTATACCAGGGTCTTTAGAAATACAAAGGGTTTGATTTTACATACCGCAAAAAAAAAAAACGACCCTCATCTTTCTATTAACTTCACACTGGAAAGCCTATAATGAGGATGTATGCAGTGTGCATCATGTGCCCGGAGGTCTGAGTGGCACAACAGGCAACTAAGCTGACTGCGAGTGTTGAAGACAACAAGACTGTCAACAACAGTCAGATGGTCAACTACGGCCAGTGTCAACCCTGCAACAGCAGAGAGAGAGCAGAGAAAACAGCTTGTTTTCACATCTAACCCACTGAGTTAAGGGATTATTTTGACCAAACTAGAGTTGCTAATTGTTAGAACAGTAGAATAACTAACAAAAGGGCTAACAAGACTGACCAACTGTGAGTTTAATGACTAAATGAGTTAACAAGGCAATTAAGGTAACGTCTTTCTTGTGTAAAAGAGGGAAACATTAATTAAGAAGGTGTATGGTTGTCTTTCTCTGTTTAGTATGAAAATTATTGACTATTGAATAGACTGAAAATGACAAGACAGCAGCATATAGCCTGGGGGATTGTTAGCACCGCAAACTCATACTGTCATACACTGTATACCCCGTGAAATTCCAGGGAGGTATGAAGGTATGAAAAAATAGATACCTCCCAAGCCTGCCATTTTTTGTGCTCATGAGTTTTATACGGGGTGGGAGAGGTTTGAAACTAGCAGTCTGTGAAGTTTGCAGGTTCTCATCATAGGTTTCTTCTAGCTGCTCTGGTTTCTCCTTGCCTGACAGTTTTGACTTAATCATTTAATCTGACATAACATATTAGGGTAATTTGGAGTATTTTGTTGTAACTTACATATCTTTGTCATTGACAGAGAGGCTTTGGTAGCAGTTGCTAAGATGAGTTTATCTTTGAAACCTGAGCAAGTTGGCTTGATTTCTTTCAAAAACATGGGAAAAAGGCAATGAGCAACAAAAGAAGAAATGACCCCCCAAAAAATTATGTGAAAATTACTAAAATTTTAAAAAATCAATTAATTAAAAAAATAAACAAAAAAAACATCAACTACAAGGCAAACAAGACCTGGAAAAAGTGATTAAAATTATAATAATTCTGTAACATTATTTTAAATATGTAATTAATAGCTTTTTTATTTGTTCATTAGCATTTTTAAAAATGACTTTCTAAATCTACTAATTTCTTAGTTGCTCATTGCTTTTTTTTCTCATGTTTCTGAGAGAAATTGCACTCATTTGCTCAGGGTTCAAAGGTTTAAATGGCTTCTAAAAGCAGGACAAGAAAAGTGATGCCCCTACAAGCTTATCAGCTTGTTGACTAACTGGCAGTGGCTGATACAGCGTTAATGGTTGTGAAACATTTCAGAGCACATAAACATTGGAAAAAAACTATTTCTTGAGTGGTGCGGAGCGCTAATGTTTCTTGTCTTAGTCAGCTTTCAACAGACCATACGTTGATCTCATTCACACTCACTCTGTGGCATTTTTTTCTGTCACAATTTTCAGCCAATGACACAAAAACATGGAGTTCCCATTTTCAAGTACACTTACAAAGCTCAACATCCGATCTACCAGAATATCTGGGAGAAAAACCTGATGATGTGGGCAGTGACTCGGAGGTCTGGAACCAGGCTTTCCACCACAGTCCGCAGATATGCAAGCTGTGACTGTGTCTGTTTATGTGTGTCAGCCCTGTGATTAAAATAAAACTCTGACCTCAAACAGTCTTACGTCAGTATTTTTCTGATGGGTGCTCCATGGTCTGCCTCAATTATCTTTTTTAACAAAGAAAACACTGTGGTTTGACAGCAATATTTCCGGTAAACATACAAGTCTTTACTTTACTGCGCTAACTACGGCACCTCCTTATGTAAAAAGTGTTTGGGGCCGAAGACCAAGAGGAGCTGCACCTAACACAGCATATTCTCAAATGATATATGCTGCCAAAGTTGCAGTTGAGACCATTTCATCTCAGCAACATCACATGGGATTCACTGCAATTTCTACTGTTTTTCAATAAATACACTGCTCCCTCTCTCCCACTGCCTTTCTCTCCTCCCTTCTTGTTTCCTTGTGTGTGCTTGTTTTCAAGCCTTTTGTGTGTTTTTACTTCATTGTCAACTCTGTTCCCCTGAATCTCTGGTCCTATAGGTGCACTGGACTCTATATCAGCATCTCTTTCTATCTGTAGCCCCGGGCGCAGGGTATCGGGAGAGCAGATGGGGCTCCACCTTCCAGGAGTCTTAATGTCTCAGGTGTCTCTGTGCAGATACACACACACACTCACACCTACACAGACACAAGTACAAATATACGTGCTTCCCATCCAATGCATAATTCACAGACTTCAAGCAATTGCAGACACATCGAAGTACATATATCCAGACTGCCTTTCTCTTGCACTATGACCCCAGGTGCCTTTAATTTCTCATGCATTATTCCAGTGCTTCAAGACTGCTAGTAGTTACTCCCCAAAAGGACACCGTGTGTGTAAGAGAGATTGTGTGTGTGTGTGTATGTGTGTGTCCTCAAACTCATCACTCCCATCTCTGACTTTCAGTGGGGACCATACAACCAGGGCATTAAAATGCCTCCATCTGCTTACCAGCTAAGGAACTCTAATAGAAGCAGGGTGTTTGATGGGCAAAATAACATGGAACACTGAAATGTGCATTAGTATGCAGGGTTTATATTTTCAACAACTGTAAGAGAGACCATAAGGAGAGGGAGAGGTAATAAGCAGACAGATCAGCCTAGTAGTAATTAAGAGCAGTTTGAATAAAAATTCTAATTTGAATCCCCAAAATAACAATCTGCCAAAAATATTAAAATCTACACTTCAGGAAGTATTGCTTAACAGCATTTAAATCTTTACTATCTATCTGTTCTGGTCAGAGGGACGACACCTTAGCTGATGCACTATGATGGCCACATATTTCCCCTATTTGTACTGAATTAGAATGAAATGGGCTACCAAGAATAGAACAACAATTATGTCCGAAGTACTGATGCCAGCAGATGATGACTATTTCATCAAAGGTAAAGCGATATATTCTTCAAGTCTGTGTTTGTGTGTACATGATTTGTGTGAACTGAGGCATGTGGTGCATGCTGCTTTAGTGGGATTTTTATGGGAAAGTTGTATGACATAACTTTATCATTGGGGCCACAATATGTTTGCTAATGTAGTTCTTGTCTATGTGTACAATAGGAGAAAGGTATTGTTATTAGGGATGTCCCGATCTGATCTCAAAGATCGTTTTGGAGCCAATGAAGGTTTGACTGATTCTTGTATCCTTTGTTTTATGTCAGATATCTCACAGGTGTATTTACTTCCACGCACAACAATGTGGATTGAAGCCCTCGTCAGCTCTCTGGCTCTCCACTCTGCTATATGTCTGTCTCTCCACTCTGCTGAGAAAAAAAGGGACATCCCTAATTCTTATAGTATATTACATTAGTATGCCCCAAACTGACCACAGCACAAAACAGATTTGAACAGAGTCTGTCCAGAGAAACCTCAGCACTACTGGGGTCCGATTGCAATCACGTCATGTAGCTCTGCAGCAGAGAAGAGTGGGGACAGACAGATAAGCAAGCAAAGGAAAGTACTGCATGTAGAAAGAAGATGGACATGGTCAAGACAAAAACACGTCAGTAAAATGGACCCAAGGTTTACAAGGTTTAGGCTGTGTGCGTATAGTATGATAACAAATCTCTAATGAGCACTGGCAGCACCAATGACACTAATCCAGAATGGCAACATGTATAAAGTGATCATTACATGGCAATCAGTAGTTCCTAGAACAAAGCAAATATCCCATCCTGTTATTTCCTTTGTTTCATTCCCCTTTCATCTCTCTCTTTATCTCAATTAGTCAAACCTGACGTTGTCAAATTAAATTACATCTCTTTGATGAGACATGACACCAGTTATGGAGTACTCAATGAGAGGAGTGTCGGCGATTGTCTGTGCCTCCAACTGTCTCAATTCCATTTGCTCATGCAACATTTCATAATAGTATCTTAACAATTCATTTGTAGCAACTGCTGACATTCTGCCCAAGGTTTGTATTAGTAGTAGCTCTTAGCTGCCTCACACTTTTCCTATAATGTAGCTGTATTACAATACAATAGCCTCTTCCCTGCCAAAATGTCTCTCATAAGCAATGTTTCAATTTCCCTCACTCTCTCGCTCTCTTCTTTTTCGTCCTCTCTCCTTTTAACCTACCTTTTCTATAAGCTGGGTCCTGGGGGAGGGGGTAGGGGTTGTCCCACAGAGGAAAGAGTGGAAGAAAGATAGAGAGGAGCGGTCGAGCCCGCAACTCAATTACACATCAAAGCACTTATGTTGGGGACACCACGGGTGGAGGTGGAGAAGATGATGGTTGGGGACGGAAGGGGTTTCACTTGGATGAAGAGGGACCTTGGTGACAGTGTCTGGTATCACTGATAGTTGCTGACAACAGGGAGACGACAACACGCCAAAAAATTGAATCGCACCAAAGAATATCTAAACTATCCTTGGGTCCACAGAATTTATTATTGAAGTTACAGTCCAAACAGCTGCAGCTGAACACAGAATTCCAAACTCTGTATGTTCTGCTGCACTCCCTGGTAAAAGAAGAGGCTACCATACATACTTTTGTACATTATTCCTTATTCACTGAAACCTAGTAAATAGATGAAATGTTTTTTTTCATTAAGAATGCCAGGAATTTGCTTGCTTTACTAATGGAAGAACTTGAAATCAAAGCGCACTATGGTCTTTCAGTACTCAATTGTTTTGTGACCTGAAAAACTGATTTCCTGTTGTTTGGTGTCTTACTGTAAGCATTAGAACAGTGAGGATACTTGTAGAAGTGGATGTAAAACTGCACATTGTTATGGTAAGTTTGCCTAATATCAGACAAAATGGTCAACTGGTTACACTCCATTTCCATCATCAGTTTGACATGGCATCCATTAACTGATTTCAGTGGGTGAGGGGGATTTGATTTGCCCTAAACAATCACTGACCATATATCCTGTGAATCACACATTTTGAGTCCACACTGATATACAGCTATGCCAACACAGTTGTTTTGCTGAGGTTTTAAGACTGGAGTGGAGCAAAGAAAAAAACTAAGATATCAGGTCATATTGAGAACATCAATTTAGACCAGCCTTGATAGCAGAGTCTATCATGGTTATAGCAGTTGCCATTATTGCTATTACACCTACTTGGTTTGGGCGCACTGCTGCTTGGCAATGGTCCTGTCTGAGACTCTGATTGGAAATTTTAGTCCCTCCATAGTACTCTTTGGATTTTTGGACTCAAAGGTCCGGACCGAGACAAGTATTAAGAGAGTGGTAAGATAGTTAATTATGATGGAAAACAAGAGTTACATGTAGACCAATTAAACTGAAAGTAAGCTAAACCTGAAAGCTGCGAAGAATTAAACACATCACACTGCAGTGTTATTTACAACTGAAAAAAATCTATAAATAATTAAATGTCTGTGTTGAAAAAAAAACCCCAAACAAACAAGAAAATATCAAGCCATGATACTTTGTAAAGTGCTTCCTCCACAAAGACAGAATCAATAATCAGAGATTCAGTCAGAAAATCCTACAGAGGAAACAATCCTGAAAGCTGAGAGCCCTGCTAGGAGCCACTGTGGTAGTGGAGCATATAGTAAATTTATAATATATGATGACGTGCTTTCCTAGCCTTACCAGTATTGGGGCCAAAGTGTAAAATTTGATGGAGGTGCTATTAAAATCAAACTGGTTCAGCCCCTGAGAAGCATAAATGTGCAGGGGTGAATCTCTTTGCAATCATCTTGGTAAACTGAGATATCTATCTTGTGCAAAGCGGACATTTTGGGCTTAGAGGCACACTAGAGGCCAAACTGCAAAAGGTTAAACCTTTGGAGAACATTAATGTCTAAATAAATACCCTGGTCGTCTGCTCATTTAATTTAGACTCGTGTGTGTGGGACTGAGGTGGCACTAAAAACTCAAACACGCAGCCAGTACACAATTACTGGCTGCTTGTCTAAACTTTCCTTCCTGGGAACCACAGTGTTACAGAGACAGACTAATATAGCCATCATCAGTCCCCACGGCTAGTGGGACGAGAAGGCTGGTTTGTTCTATAAGAGGAAGTGCCAAATAAGACGCTGCTAGACACCATGAGACAGACTGGAATGACAACCTGAAAATGCAGCAGAGATTTGACAAAGATGGGCTGTAAGATGGAGCTTAAACATCTGTTTGTCACCTTAATTAATTTAAGAGGTGTTTGTTGTGGTTGTCATCCACGCCTGCTGCAACATAGCTCCGTAAAAACTTGGGATCTGAGGTGTAAATTGAACGGTGAAAGTAATGGCAGTCGTCAAGGTATGATTCAAGTTAATCATATTTTACCCTACAGCAATATTTTGTGTATGTATGGCTTACTGTAAAACAAAAAAGAAGGTAAACTGTTAGTAGAAACAGAATTCCTTTAGTATTCCCTTTCCATTCTTCCATACATTTCTATAATGCATCCTTTTTTTTAATGTCTCCCTCCCGTCTATCTCAATTGTGGATGTGACAGCCAAAACAGATTTGAGCAAATTGGAAAGGCTATAAAGCTCTATTAAGGAAAATCCAGCCACGGTCTGAGCAACAGTGAGGGGGAAAACAGACGAATGGGGAGGGAGGTGCATATTGAGACACAGAGGAAGACAGAGGGAAAGAAATCGTTGAGGAATTTGCATAATGCCAAAATGGAGCCCTGGTGAGGTTGAAGACACGACTCGTTGCTGAACAAATTTTTTCCACACATTTATTTCTTTTTTCCTTTCAGCGGAGTATTGTTCCCATAAATATGACATCACACACACTGCAAAAAGCGATGAGAGCTAGCACTCTGTCTATCTTTCCATCTCCCACATAAACATAAACCCAATCACACAAGCTGCTGCAAAATATGGAGCGACTGACACGGTGCACAACTGTCTTCAATGTTAGCAAAACCTTGTCAGAATTCACAATTCTGCCAAGTGAGTGTTTGAGGGAAGGAGAGCGCCATAGGCAGGGTGGGGGCGGGGATGGAGGGGTGGGACCCACACACTTGAAAGAAAGGGAGAGAGGGAACGACAGGTTGATTTATTCAAAGAGTGAGGAGTGGGTGAATCAAACTTTAATGGCTTTTGGGAGTGCAAGCCGTTCTCTCTCCCCCTTCAATCTTGCCCCTCTCGCTCAGTCTTTCCTTCTGTGCTCCCACCTTACTTCCCTTACTTCTCCCCCCTCCCTCACTCTTTCTCACGCTCTCTCTCTCTCCTCTGAAATACGCTTTTTGATGGTCACTCACAAACACAAGCCTTAGCTTTTTCTGACAGACAAATCTGTGCCCATCACTGCATAGCACGCAAATCAAGGTGCTCTTCATGCTCAGTGGGATAAAGTAAATGACAGAAAGATAAAGAGGGGAAGAGGAGGTGATTTACCTTCACGAGTGGCAGCATACGTGATGCCCAGGCAGTATTTGTTGCGTTAACCCCTGGACTGGAAAGGATGCACAGAAAAATTGTTCTACAGGCACGACATCCTCTTTGACAGCTCACTTAAGCGACCACTTGCCCTGAAAGGCTCACTGAAGTCCACAAATGAATCATCAGACATGGAAGTGAATGACTGCCTCACTTACTCCTTCAAAAATGTGCTATCCACATTTGAACCCAGTATATAGTTGGCTATATATCTATAGTGAATATCTGCAGATGGAAAATTACACCTCTGCACACACAAAATATACCACCAGTGAAATGCAAAAGCTGAAACTCTTTCTGCATGAAATATGTGAACAAACAGCTGGTAAAACATCCTGGGCCTGTAGATAAACTGACCATATGTACTGTATTTGTGCTGTATAAGACATGGAGGAGTTAGTGTAGGAGTTATGATTAGTTTGTACAGGATGATCATGTGCTGTGGTCTAATCAGTGCTGTCAAACATAATCATACCAGCAGATGGAGAGAAAGAAAAGAAAAGAAAACTACATTCAACAGAACTACCAACAGTTTACAATTTCAACAATACCTAGAGCATTTTTTCCACTGCATTCATGATTTCATTATTCCATGTCATGTATATAATAATATAATACAGAAGAGGGGTTTCCATATGCCATTGAAAAATGGAAAAAAATGATGTGGCAAAGTCTTTAATGAGGACAGTGGAGGACAGTCCTCCAAGGGGGAGCTGGGGGGGGGGCATGACCACCCTGAAATAATCGGCGGTTGACATTAGCACTTTTCACAGTCTGTGGTGCGTTCATTTAAAAAAACAACAAAACAAAAAAACCTAGATAGTAGTATCTTGTGAAAAAAGACAATATAGGGCATCTAGTTGTACCAACCATGTTACCATAGCTTCTCAGGAAGGGGGCTAAAGAAAACTCAAATTTAGGCTAACATTTTTTGCAAGGAAAGAATTAGAATGGCTATTTCACAGGGGTCCTTTAAATTCTCACTTCAAGATATCTGAATAAAAATGGGCCCTATGAATATGCACAAGTCTCCTCTAAACTTGAGATGGCATGCTGCCAGTTAATGTGTTGTGCCCTAAAATCGAAGTACTCCTTCAAATTCAAGCTGTATATTAGCTTTGATGAAAAGGACAACTAGTCTATTTGAAAAACAACGGATCACCTAACATGTAAAGATACATAACACATTAAAACAGGATAATGTTTTGGAAAACCACAACTTTAGCACAGAATTGGGACCTAAGCACTAAATGTATGTAAGAGGAGAAAGTGATAAAAAATGGAGCCTGAGGTGAGTAAAATATTGACTACTTCCCGTTTAACCTTCTCACTTTATCCATTTTTTTTCTCTCTTTCTCCCTAAATCCCCCCATCCCTCCCTATGGGGCTCAGGGTCTTAGTGTCAGGCAGAATTCTCTTTGAGGCCTGCGCCTGTCAACCAGCCACCACTCAGCTCTGCAACCACTAGATTCAATTACACTACAGGAGAGACCAGGAGAGATGATACTGAAATCATTATGGGCTAAATCCAACTTCTAGGAGGCAGCGTGTGTGTTTGTGTGTGTGTTGTGCTCATAAAGAAGGTGTGTGTTGGTTGGTTTCTCTGTTCAGGATGCCTGTGCAGAAGTTGAGTCACACATTTTTTATGACTACAATTTCAAAATAAATGTATTCCACTACAAAATTCTTTTAAGTTCCCAGAGAAGCTTGCAACTGCAATGACATTAGTCACCCATATTATGTAGGTGCTGCTTTAGAGTTAAATGTCGGTTTGTAACCTGGTAAACAAATTACCTTTGGATGCTGTAAGCTGCTGAGATACAGGGCAGAAGGCATTACAAGATTAGGGATTGAATTTTTGCTTTCAGTAGTGAAAAAAGGCAAAGAAGAAAGGAATATAACTGATTCATCTATGTTCTACCTGACAGCGACAGAGGGCACATCAAATAGCAGGTGTCTCTGTTTCGTTGCCAGAACCCACATCAAGCATAAGCAACTCATTCACAGGTGTAATAGGAGCTCTCAAACACACTCTGCCAATATTATCTTAAATATTATGAGTGCATTTGTGTGTGCACTTGTGTGTTTAGTGTGTGAAATGCTGTCATGGTATTCAACTCTAAATCATTCTGAGGAGGTAGAAGCCAAAAGTTGGGGCCGAAAATATTGCGGATTTAAATTAATCTCTTTTACTCAGCTGTTATCATACTATAGTATCACTGAGTGGTGGATCTACTTCCCAAATACACAATCATCCAACTCATAAAAGTTACAGATATATTATAGAAATACTTCATCCAAAAATAATAATTTGTCTATCAATTACTCAGCCCTGCGATGTTGAATCCATGAAGAAAACTGTTCCACCGCGAACGAAGACTCCAAAAATCCAAAAAACAAAAAAAATTGTTTGTGAAGGTGTCGGTGTAAAGGGGGACATATTTAACAACAGCAAAACTGAATCAAAACACTGGTTGGCAAACACTCACATGACTCACACGATAAAATACAAGTCTTATTTAACCAGTTAACTCTGGACTCAAAGGCATGCATTTTTAATAGATCTTTATATTTAATAAACTTCTGCATACATGTAATGGCACGCATATGTTTGAACTTACCATGTGCAATTCATTTAGCTGAATTACTCAATTGCAACTTCATATACTCCTCTGTGTGAGGAACTGTTTATGCAAAGTGATGCAAATAGTTAGGTTTGAGTAAGAATACACACTGAGCATATGACTGGATGAGTGAGACTTTGATTATACTGCATCAGGTTGTGTGAGTGTTTTTAAACTGATATTTAGTCTTGTTACACGCGGCCCCAATTTACTTTACTATATAAGCAATTTTCTCAGCTTTTGGATATTTGGTTCACCATGGAGACGTGATTAAAGTAAAGTTTTTTTCACAAATCCAACATAACACAGGATGAGTAACTGATAAACAAATGATCATTTTGATGGTGAAGTATTCTTTAAAAAAAAGGGACCTATGAGCCATATTTCTGTTTGGGGCAGCATGCTAGAACTATATTACTTATAATTGTTTTAAAAACAAGCCTCAAGTTTCTCACGAGGATCCCTTTTATTCAGCTTATTTTGGGTAATTCTCTTTCAAAACAAACCACATACAGAAACTTTTCTCTTATCAGACTACCAGACTGAAGGGCTTTTCTTTCTTTTGATGTCTGACTTTCACCTGAAGGGTTTCCACCTTGGGTAGCCCTTTTCTATAACATCAGCCGTAGTTCATCAGAGCTTACTGTAGGTTAGAGAGGGACATTGAGATATGGCTGATAGAAAATAGAGGCTGAGGAGGGATTTGCTCACCTGTCTGACATACCTGAGAGACAGTAAACAGATAAAGTTTGGATATCCATCACCTGGAGTCTCTTGCCTGTCTGCCTGTTTGCCAATACATTTAATACATCTATGTGTTGCATTACAGCACTGTTCTGAAGTGGGCTGTACAATCTTGTGTGCATCATCACTGTGTTATTGGAGGCATCATCCCTGCCCTGGCTACACATCAAATATAAGATTGAATTCAAGGTTCTTTTATTTGTTTTTAAAGCCATTCATGGGTTGCCCCCTCTGTACATTGCTGTACTTCTCTTTTCTTACTCCAGCTCTAGGCCACTTAGATCGTCAGAGCAACCAGTCTTGATCTTTAACTGTCCCAAGATCAAAACTGGTAAGGGAGATCGTGCTTTTGGGGTAGCTGCTCTAAATCTTTGGTACAGAGCCTTCCGCTTAAAATGTTTTCCCTCCGTCGACACTTTTGAAGACTAATCTTAAGACTTACATGCAATCAATGGCCTTTGGTTGCTCATAGTGGTTTTTCATATTTTCTATATATCTTTTTACATATGTAATTGATATTGTCTGTCTTAATTTGTTTTATATTTGTGTACATATAACATTATCTTGTGATTTCTACTACCAATCTGTTTTTGTTCCTATTTAAATGTAATCTGTGTGTCATTTGCTTTACTTTGTACAGCACTTTGGTCAGCTGTGGTTGTTTTTAAATGTGCTATAAACTTGATTTGATTTGATAAAAGTGAAGGGGAACAAAAAATAAATCTAACTTGAAGTTTTACCTTGCTGATATGATGTAAAAGCAAGTATGTATAATATCTATGAACTAAATACATGTGATTTTACACACTTGAGTGTGTAAAATCCAATAACAGCAAAATGAAAACTTGTTTTGTGCATATTTATGCATGTAGGACAGAGGAGAGCCCAAGAAACTGCAGATGAACAGAAGCAGGAAAATACAAGTGACTAAAAGAAGAAGAGAAACTGTGTTTGTGGTCAGGGGCAGTGTATGGAACAGCAGGAGATGGCACACACTGGGCACACTTAGAGAAGTTGTTAGCGCTGGCATTTCATATTATCACAGCGGCACTGACAGAGAGACCAACTCTCAGTGGGGGAGTGTGAGGGTCAGACAGCTGGAGGGAGGTGTGTGTGTGTGTGTGTGTATGTGTGTATGTGTGTGTGTGCTTTTGAGGAGGGTTGTTCTTAAAGCCACGGATGGTCCCACAGTTGCTCAGACAACAGCTCTGCAGATGCACACTCAAAAAACATTTTGAATTTGTCGATAGAGGGCTTGCTGTACAGAGGACTACCTGTCGCGCTTAGGGGAATGTGAAAAACACTTCTCGGTATGTTGTAGGCTCACTCCATCATCTCATCCAATAATGGATTTGGGTTGTGGCCCATCTGCTGTTCTATCAAAACATTATTTCTGGTGAGAGTCTTCACTCCTTGTACCCAGTCTCTGCTGCTGGCTGCGTGAGTGTGTGGATGCTGTAAATCTGGTCAGCTCATTAGCACTGACAGAGGAAATGCTAGCAGCCCACCTGCTCCCCTTCACCCTCTTTATGGCTCTACAAATTAAAACGACATTTACACACACTCTCCCCCGCTCTCCCTACTGCACTGCTCACCTTGCCACTCACATTGCTTCATCTGCTCACTTCTGAGCTGCGTCAGGCCCACCTCAATACACCTCCTCCCCTAATTATTCTTCTGTTTCAACAACCCTAAAGCCATCTGAGTTGTTTTCTATTTGGCTTCTGTCAATCTGTGTGTTAAATGACACAGTTTTAATCCTTCTAGTCTTTTTGTAAGCACTCTTTAACTTTTACTTCTCTGTCATTCTTCACATCCATCACCCTCTTCCATCTTCCTCTCTGTGTGCTGAAGTTCAGAAGCACTATTTAGCAGTGCTGATTGAACTCTAACTCCCGTTACTCTGGCATGTCCTGTGAGTGACAGCATGATGGAGTGATGTTTGCTTTGCCCGCTATCAGGTCAGTTAAGGTCACAGTGTTAATAAGGCCATAAAAACGCAGGTGACGAAAGTTGATGGAAATGAGATAAGGTTGAAGGAAGGGGAAAAAACTGATACTGAATGACCATCGTTTCCAAAACTCCCACCTCCAGGTGGAAGAGGTGTAAGGCTTTAATTGCCTCAATTCAGCAAGGACACCGCCATCCTCGGCCAGCAGCAGTCTTTCAGAGGCTGTGGCGAGCTTTAAAGCTCTAGCGTGCAGTCTGAGGAGAAGTCTGAGTTCTGCAACTTTACCTCAAGCTGCCACTAAATCCCACACACTGGACCTCTAAAGCTAGAGCAGAGTCAATAATATCATATAAAACCAAAAGACCTAGGTCCATTTGTACCAACAATGTCATACTAGCTTGTAGGAACGGGGGTTAAATAACACTTCAAGGTTAGACAATATTTTGGCAAGGGACATACTGCCATGGCTAAATTAACACGGGTCCCTTGACTATCGGAATGAAAATGGGTTCTATGGATACCCACGAGTCTCACCTTTACAGACAAGAATATTTCTACATACTGGGGTACGTAGTGTTGGAACTGCATACATTGGGTGCGACTAGAAAGCTGAGACTCTTGTGGATTCAGTGAGCTCACTTTTATTCATGTATGATGATATTAACAACCATAGTAACCATTTCATTGTAATGAGACTATTTTTTCAAACTGCCATCAGTGTATAAAATGACCTCTGAGATATTACACCCTCATGAAACTCTACAGCCACAAACTAGAAACGTCAAGCATTCAACGGGTGGATGACTTTCATAGGTGTATTGACACTACAGGGGTTTATAAGCACTTTCTAGAACACACGTGCTCACCATCCATTGAAGAAAAATGCAGTTCTTACAGAAATTTCCAAATGTCAAGTTTTTTTTGGTTTTTTTTTAAAGATTATTTTTTGGGGCCTTTTATTGCCTTTAAAATTTTTTAATACCAAATCACAGCATGGATTTTTTCGTGGTGTTCCTCAAGGTCTTGGTGTCTTCATATTGTATTTTATTATTTAATTTGTTAAATCCAGCGTCAGATCTGTGTGACGAAAGGTGTCAACCCCCAAATTGTTGCAACAACATATCAGACACCATTGAACATAACTCCTTAACCAAGACACCTTTATACATATTTATGACTAGAAACACTTGAAAAATCGTGCTGAGCTACATCTCAAACTAATATTCTGTTTCCAGCTTTCAGATGATGTAAACCACTTGTAGGTGACATCTACTGTTGACCTGCAATCTTCCCCTATAAGATCCACTGTCCCCCATGAAAGAGACAAAAATTGGTCTGTGGTAGGGAGGGGCAGAGTGAAAGAGGTTAATGAAGAGCTCTTGGCAAGATGCAACAAACAGTCATAAAAATAAGAATGAATTTTCTGTCTCATTCATCAAAAAAGGCACACTAACTACTAAGTTGATCTGTGATAAAACACATTCTCCCTGCATTAGTCTCACTCTGTGCTCACAAATGAACAAAAGGTTTGCATATTTTATTTTGACTGTTCTGTCTTATTGTAACGGCCATCAGCTATTTGCATTACTGAAAACATTGGATGCACTGCTGTGTTTAGTGTTTTAAGGAATCTGATCTATTACTACAACCCATTTCCTCAAATAAAAAAGCCTGAATTTTGTAAGCACTAGGAGGGCAGGACTGACACAAGCAGTAATTCACTGAGTGATGCAGGGGAACTAACAAAATGTGAGCGTCTGAGGGTCAAACACGGCTCTGTTTAATGGCTTTCCGGAGGCTAAACTGAAGCCTATTGTTTGCAGAGCTTGGAAAGTCTGTATGTGGACTATAAGCGAGTCCCACACAACTGAGCAGTGGTTGCACTGGCCTGAGAGAACCTTCCCTGGTGGGTGGTCTAAACAGCTTCGTCTTAACGTTCCTCTTTCTCCCATTTATTTGCCTGACTTTATGGATTGGGGAGAGAAAAAGCCACTGGCTTTGAAGATTTGGTGAAGACTCAGAAAGGAGTATGTGCTCAATATAAACACAAGATATGTGCATGTGTGTGTATGTGTGTGTTTGTGTGTGTGTGGATTTCAGCCCCTGTTTGAAGTCCTCCACTCCACTCTGGCAATTACTTCTATAAAGGATTAGATGAGGGAGAGGGCAAAGAGGAGAGAGAAAGATGGAGAGAAGTAAGAGCTGGGAAGGGAGGTAGCAGATTCACAGAGAGGACAGAGAAACGAGAGAAACGGAGAGGAGAAAAGAGATTGAGGTCTCCACTGCAGTGAGTGTTATTCTTCCCTATAAAGGGGGCTGTGCACACTCTCTAAACATGAGCTTGAAGACAACTCCTCGAATCACGGGAAGATCACAGGTGCAGCAAAACGCAGCAATTTCCAGGGCACCAGAGACCCAAAAGCACTATGAATTGTTCGTTATTACCATAAGTTGGATGTTATCACCATGCAGTCACTACTGCTACAATAGTCATAGCTTTGAGGTAAATTTCATATGTTTCCTTACCTTTTCTTACATTCCACATGAAAACCATTATTTGTCAAAGCACTTATAGTATTTGTGAGAAAACTGTTCTGTGAATGGTCAGTTTTTCTGCTGGCTTCATTGTTTTGATGTTCATAAAACAATAATACATACAATAACTAACATAACTAACAAAGTTTTCTTCAGGAAGAGGTACATCACAACCTCTTACTCACACATCATTTTAACTGTACACTGTACTGCCTTGGATTCAATAAAGGGACAGTTCGCCCCCAAATCAGAATATATTTTTTTCCCTTTTACTTGTAGTGCTATATCAGTTTAGATAGTTTTGGTGTGTTTCGCAGAGTGTTGGAGATATCCTTAGTAGAGATGTCTACCTTCTCTCCAACATAATGGAACTTTGAGCAACACAAGCCTAGAGCTAAGGCTTGTCTTGCTCAAAGTGTAAAAAAACTCATGAAAAATCATGACTTGGTTATTCAAGATAATCCACAGACTTTATTGTGACAGTTTCGTGTAGGAGCTATTTCCTTTCTACCAAACTACACCCATCAGCGGTTTCAGCGGGCAGATGAAAGTGTATTTACTGCACAAGCTAGCTTACATTACAGCTCAGCCAGGCAAAATGCCATTAATATTTACATCTCCCACTTCTGTACAGTGATGAGGTTCACCTACAGGAAATTTAGAGTCTCTTGAGACATGACATGCAGGTTGACAGGTGTAGTTTGGTAGAGAAACAAATAGTTCCTCCATGAAACTGGATTCTGTGCACCGCAGTACACCTGGCAACTGTATGTCTGTGCAGAAGGAAGTGTGCATATACTCATGGACAAAAGGCTCCTGACAGCAAGAGATATAAAAGTCCCTGGCAGTAGACGCATGGCTCCTTGTGCATGGTGATACAGTTGGCACTACAGATAAGAGAAAAAAACAGCTATTTTTGATTTTGGGTTGAACTGTCCCTTTAAGTTTTTGAGCAAATTAACTTTGTCATCCTTACCTCTGGGATGTGGACGGTGTAGGGCTGCCCATGGAAGACTGGCGCATTATCATTCACGTCTCCAATCTGGATGTTTACTGTGTCTTTGACCACCTGAGGGAGGAAACACCTTGGTAAAACTGTGTCCTCCTCCACAAGCTGCTTGTCAGAGAACTGTAGTCACTGAAAATGTATATTAGCCACACTACGCCAAGATTCAGAGTGAGAGAAAACAGGACAAGTGTGTGATAGATTACCCGCAGGGGAGAGTAGGTTGAACGTCAGTATGTTTCAGTTACTAAACTACGTTGAGTGAGACAGGTGTCACAATGATTACATGTGAGAAAGAGAGAAATAAGGGTGTGAAAGAAAGCCAGAGACTGAAAGGGAGACAGATGGAGAGAGAAGGTCTCTGTAACATTTGGTCAGGCTGTATCCAGGTGTCAGCGTGTGACGTGAGGTGTCATAACTGTGATCACAGTGCAAATCTTACCTCTTGAATGTCACTCACGTAGAACTCAACCTGCATCTCTGACTTGGTCTGTTGGGGACAGAGATGGACATCAGCATAAACTTTGCATGGACATGTCGTGCAAAAGAGCAGTGCAAAAAAGCATAAAAAGACAAAAGTGCCACTCTGAACTCAGAGCCCTTTCTTTTTCATCCCTTGCGGCTGAAGAATTTTGCACTTTTCACTGCTCTTTCATCATTTGATCATTTATATTCCATCTGCTATTTTCAAAATTGTCCTGAGTGTCTTTTCTTGAATATAATGCATTTGCTTTGGTAATGTGTGAGCGCGTGTGTTTGTTTGGTGTTCGTACCTCGCGGTCGAGCTGCTGTCGAAGCCAGACCACACCCGTGTCTTTGTTGACAGAAAAATACTTCATGGCCTCTTCTCCTGACACACCATATATGAGAGGTTCCCCCTCAGGATCATTTGCCTTCAGCTGGGCTACTGATGAACCTGCCGAAGAGAAAGCCAAAGGTCAGACGTCCCACAGGGTCAAAGACCATGGTGTTTAACAAGATTTTTGATTGGTTAGGTTTACCTTGTATTCACTTATGTAACACAACCATTGCAAATACACTCCAATTCAGCATTTTCCCTTTAAGTCCCATTCCTTCTGCCACATCAAAGGATATGTTACACATATACACATTTCATTGCTTTTCTCACATTGATGCATTTGTATTGCATGGAACATTATTGTTATCCATCTGATTACTTATTTTGGGGCTAATTTATGCTATATGCATATGGACGGCGCCGTCTGCCTGCACTCTGCATTCATTTCATCATTTCTTAAAGCTTACCGATACAGACAAAACAGAGGAGTACCACCGGAGAAAACAAAGATATTTTAAAGATGGTGGAACATAATTAAACAAATTGATGAAAAAAATCACTGATAATATAGTAAAAACAATGCTCCTTCCACATGTCGGGATGTAATTAATGGCCTCTGAAACCACCGCCATCTACAATAGTGCGTAAAGTATTACGTTCTCCTCCACTGTCGTCTCGTTTGCTGTTGTCTGAAAATTTGGCTCCGCCTTCTAGTGCCATCTATTGGCTCTATTATGCCAACATTTTAATGTTAAAGATGGCATTACCGCACACGCATAGCTCATTGAAACACACTGGCCTGTGCAAGGGAAGAAGAGCAACTGCAACTGCTTCACTCATCACAGATGTAAGAGCTTGGACAGGCTGGCTAATCAAACCCAGAGGTGGAGCGCTATCAGGCTGACTAACCCTGCCCTGACAGGTCAAAAAGGGCATGGCTAAGGTTAGGAGGCATGGAAGACAGCATTGCGACCCCTCGACCCAGTGGGACAGGGCTCATTACAGTCTGGGGTAAAACTGCTGGGACAGGCTTCAGGTTCACATCTGACCCTAAATAGAAATGCAGGTATTGACTATGAGTGTGTGGATGGGAGAGTCAATACACAGGTCATACACACATATAATAACCACATGTACACACACTCATCCTCACTCCTTGCAGGTACTCAGTCACACTGTAGAGGTGAAGCCAAACTAAATCAACCCTGTCACTTGCGCCCCAAAATACTTAACACAACGACCAATTAGGCTTCACAATCACACACCCCTTTCGTTTTATTAATACACCCCATTTTCCTATGAAAGGGTGGCAAAAATGACTAATTAATATAACGATTTATGAACTCCTCTCATTGCGTCTAATGAGATTTATGCAAATTCAGCTGCTTTCAATATGAGTTATAATTTGGTTGAAGACGGTGCAAATTGAGCATTTTACCTCATAGTCATCAATAATAACTGATTTTTTTCCCCTCCTCCTTCCTACCCTCTCGACTGTGGAGGAATTGTCTGCTCCATGTGGGTCGACGTACACTCGGGTGAAGTGTAACAAATGAAAGATAACAAAATCATTTGAAACTAAGACTATGTATGATAGCCACAGTCTTTTGGAAGATTAACTTCTGGAAAAAAAACAAGGCGAACTAAGGTTTACTTATTAAGCATATGTGCTAGATTCTCTCACATGGAGAGATGGCACATGTGCTGAAGAGGATGGCTGAATCAATGTTGCAAGTTTAGGCAGTTGTATATTATTTGATTAAGATCTGGTACTGCATGATAGGTATGAATTTCTCTGAATGGTTTTTTAATCTCCACCAGGCGTAAACCTGCAGGGATCATGCGTTTGGTCATCTGTTTGGGTGTAGAAGTGTGTTTATACGTCTGTCCACAGCTAATCTTAAAATAAAACTACTGGACCAATCGGCGTAATTTTTTTGCCTGCACATTTATGACTTTACGTTCAAGGATTTCTTGTGGTTGATGCCTAAAAACCTGTTTTATTTGACTGCTTTATACCCTGTTTTATCTGACTGCTGACTCTGCATTTCTCTTAGCAGCAGGGTAGGAGCCCCAAGTTTCCTGAAAATCGGGATTATCTTGTCTGTTGCAAGCCACATTTTGGCCTTCACCATGGCTAAAAACTAAAATCCATAGAAAACTCTGATCTAAATTTGAACCAAAGCATCTGCAGATTAATACCATAGCCAATATGTTATGAAGTTAAAACAAAAAAAATAAATTTGTTTTTTTGTGGGGTTTTTTTGTAATCTTTGCTGCCATCTTGACTGCGAGAGAGCTGGGAGAGACAATACCAAGTATTTGTGGCTGTCTTTAAGTCATTTAAAATACATTCATCCTCATAATGATATTGTATCTACATTTCACACGCAGTGCCAGTTGGCAGAAAACCCCAATCAGGTCTGTGCGAGGCGTCACAAGTTTGACCAAAGAAAGACAGGGTGCATATTTGATAGGCTAATAGGACATATTGCAGTGGACATGATCCACTCGGGCTGTCCCGTAGCAGGCGGAACGCAGCAAAACCTGCACACTACTGCATGCACTTTCCTAGTTTCAGACTGTGTTTCACTGTATTCAGAATTTTTTAAGTTTGCCAAGTGACAGACTTTATATTGACAAAGCAAAAATGGATGCAATTAGAAAAAACAACTTTGTCTTAAAAGACAGAGTCTTTTAGGATTCAGGATTAGAATAAATCTAAGGGGGGGCTCCAAGTGGCTTAGTTGGTAGAGCGGGCGCCCCATGTACAGAGGCTATGTCATTGCAGCAGCTGCCGCAGGTTCATTTCCAAACTCAGCCCTTTGCTGCATGTCATCCCCTTTCTCTCTCTCCGTATTCACGCTTAATCTGTCCTATCAAGGCAAAAAGCCCCATAATCATCAGAATTAATAAATAAATAAATAAATGAAAGGGTACAACATGTTGAGGGTTCAGGTTTGGTTAGAACACTGCTGTTACACTAACATTTTTTTTTTTTTTTTTTTTTTTTTTTTTTTGTGTGTGTGTGTGTGTGTGTGTGTGTGTGTGCGTGTGTGTGTATAGTGTAGGTATCCTTCTAGTGCTTATCTGTAACACTGTGGCACCAAGCCCTTTCCCTGACAAATGATGCTATTTAGCAGCAAGTGATGCCAGTATTACTGTTATGAATGATACAGTGCACATTAACATTGCCCCTCCTCTTCTCCTCTACTCTGCAACACTGCTCTCATGACAAGAACGATGGGCTGGAGGAGCCATCTCTCTACCTCACCTTTCTCTCTCCCATTGTCCCCTGAACCTCTTAGTCTCTGTGCAAACTCAAATACTGAATCTTCAATGTTCCTTCTGCATTCAGACAGTAAGGTCAAACCACAACGGCCAAAGCAAAGACATCTGGGTGCCAAAGAACAGCACTTACCTACCATACTGACCGGGTAGATTTAGAGCTATCTGTCCTCCTGTGGGTTAATAGAAAAAGTGGGAGAAAAAGCCTCCAAGTCTTGCTCTATGATACGCAGTACACACACAGTTTTGTAAGCGTCTTAAAAAGCCTGACTGTAGTTGTGCTGGATTCCAAACATGCCAAATATTTAAAAATGGATTCAATAAAAGTGAAACAATGCAGGAGTACATTTTTTAACTTGTGTACTTATGCAGCTCATTTCTTAAATATTTTACTGACAAAGGACAACATAGAATACATGGTTTATTAAAACTTAACTTTGAAGCTACTTGAGGGGAAATTTTAAGAATGGATTGAGAGCCGAGTACTGTCGGGCCAAAGGTCTGAATCATGAACAAATAGAGAGCATTATGATGGGATCACTCGAGCCAAGATACAGCAATCCATGGCTTAAAAGGAATGTAGACCAGGGGCATGAAGTGTTCGGGTCACATCCATCTTCGAACTCTGCTGTCATTTTGGTGTCAACTATCTGCAAGTCTCGTGACTGCATCTTGCAGAGATGCAGTGCTAATGTGTAGCCAAAATCTGTTCACAGACAGACGGATGAGAAAAATAACCAGCTTCTGTGGTAGTTCCCACTACAAAAGGTGTCAGCAGGACCACATTCTGCCATGATGACTCACACAAACACACAGACTCACAAACTGAAAACAATACCAGCCGTTGCAACATTGTCATGGCTGGTAAAAAAGGACACATATCAAAATGAGACTACATTTGAAAGGCGGGTGTGCAGAGGATGTGAGATTTGTTGAAGAAAGATATAAATACACTCCATTATAAAAGTTAGAGGAGGACTTCTGCATTAAGGCAAACATAGCTTCACTGTAGAAGGGCTAAAAAATGCACTGCCATAAAACATACAAAATGACAAAGCCTCGAAAGATGGGAGACTAAAAGTGAGGGGAGGAGGAGGAGAAGAAAAGTAGGAAGACTTGCCAACCTATACACAGCAGCAGCAGCATGTTTTACTCAGCCCAACCTTTTAGGAAAGGCAAGGGGGCCAATGGGGGCCCTAAATCAGCCGCTGGAGGACATCAATCCCTGCTGGATCAATAGGAGTTGCACGTGTTAGACGGGGACTAGGCTCAGCCCTGCCCTGGGGCCTCAGGCTTGAGAAAGAAAAGAGGCTATAGGCCAAAGCCCTGTTTATTATGTTGGTGACATCTCTAGACCTCTCGTTCATCTGAGCGCTGATTCAGTGGGACAGGCACTGTCAGGACTGCAATTTCACACATGTTGTGAATTATAGCTTTAAATTTTATGGTGCACAGAGGCTTAATGGGTATATGGACAATGTTCAGTACGCTATCTACCAAAGCAGAAAAAAGATGAAGTCACTCGCAAGACCAAGTAGAGAAATGACTGACAATGGAGGACAGAGCCTTGATATTTACCTGCTTTGTATAAATACTTGATGAACTGTCTTGAGGCATGGCCAGTGAGCCTAAGGGTTGATGTCATCTAATCAGTATACTGATGAGTCAGTATGATGCCACTCATGTTACCACACTGTCTGTCCACTGACAAAGAGAGCCTTCAAACACATCAGCAACATCAAGTTGAAGCCATGCTGCCTCGCATCAATCACTCCCATCAAAAATTCAGACAGGCAAATACTGTCTTCAACTAACTGGCAGTGTGAGCTCATTCAGTACAGTGTCTGCATTTTGTTCCCTACTTTACAGCGCAGTATTTTGTCACTTTATGGATTACCATGTGAAGAGAAATTGAGCAATATACTCTGTGGACAGAAGCCATAATGGAAAGCCTTCGCATCTGTCACATAGATGAGTTGTGATCATGAGAGTGTGACTCTAAAGCTACAATACTGTGTACTTTTTAGCATCAAATCAGGTTTGGGATAACAGCTAGAGCTCTACAGGGGGAGCACTTAAATCCCCGTCCTGCTAATTGACTATGTGCCATTTTAACAAAATGGGTCTGTGTCTTGTACACCACTATTACACATGTGAATGTGTATCAGCATTTGTGAATCCCTACTATCCCTGAAAGATCTATACGGTCATAAACTGGTGCAAACCCATGCAGAAATACCACTTTTGTTAAAGGATAAACAGGTGGTAGAAGGATGTGAGCAATACAGTGCAAACATCAGAATATGAGCACAGCATTTAACTCTAACTGTTAACAAGGTGGGTGTGACATTTACACGCTAGTTAAAGCCACAGAAGGCAACTTTTATTAAGAAAAAAACTGCCATATTTTCTGAAACTGTTGCTACATCCTGACAGTAGTACATTAGACAGAAAAAATGTTAACTCTTCCTTGCGCTCCTTGTGGCTTTTACAAGAATCCACTGTGCCTGAATGTAAATAATCAACAAGGACATTGTCTTCATCTGTGGAATTTAAAGTTAAAGCAAGCTTATGGCCTAGGTCTCCTTCTGTTTACTTCACCAACTCTAGAGAAAGCTTTTGGGGAGTAAAAAGATGTGGTTTGATGCTTTGCAACCTATCTGTCCCATGTACTACTGTCAGGACAGTACCTGTTATTTAAAGGAGAAGGTACCTGAAAAGCTATAAAATGTCTTTCACCCCTCTATCAGTGAGTTCCCTAAACGCATAAGCAGGGTAGAAAACGAGGGGCAGTGTTGCCTGTGTTTGAATGCACTTTATGTCTGCATTTTTCTTTACTATGCAATTTCTGTCTGTTTTTGCATTATGTATGTATGTCTCTATGTCCAGGACAAATTTTCCTACGGAAAAATATAGTAACCATGGAAACTGAATATTGATAGTCACAGCTTTATTAAATATGATGAAAAGTTGTTTTTATTAAAGTTATCTACTGGACCTTTGACGACTGAGGAGTGGAACTAGATGTTGCATATTTGTGTTAAGGCAGAATGCACCTCTAAGCTGAAATCCTTTTCAGTCATCACAGTGTATGACCCTGACTGTTTAATTCAGCTCATATGAAGCACTTCGAGGGTAATCTACGAGTCAGATTCCATCAAGGGATTTAAGTTATTGTTTCAGGCTCATCCTTTTAAGAGACCCCTTGGGGGCACATGCATTAACTTGCACTCTCACCTCCAGCCAAACAAACGATAAATTAAACTTTCTTCTTTGTCTTCAGAAATGGAAAAGAGTGAAAATTAACTCATCACCGGTCTCTCTGCCAGCGGTGCCGTGTGCTGCATTTATGTCTAGAGATTCAGGCTCCTTCTGGGAAGCCAGTTGGATGTGGAAATAAACAAAGCAGATCTACCTGGAGTGACAATAGTGCGGTGGCCAGAAACTGAGTGCTTGGACCTCTATTTCCATACAGAGAGGGGTGTATTTGTTCAGGGGGCATGTTTAATAGCGGAAAAGAGGATGCATGCGGATAGTTTATTTCCCTGTAGGATGAAGACAGCCATGGAGAGTGACAGTAAAGTCTTTTCCCCAGGGAGGTCAATTAGACAGCTAGCAATAAAAAAAAAGATGGAAAGAAAGAAAAAGCTCACCGATTATGTTTGCAAGCCTTTGTGCCAAGAATAAACAAATGCAACACATTCTCAAGTTGACTGCTGCAGATGAGCACAATTTGCTTCTGAAATAATGGGTGCAAATTATAACCATTGTTCTTTAAAAGGAGTTTATATTTGTCTCTTGGAAAAAGCGACGTAATCTCACAGAAATCCTTACATTTTAATAGCTCCTTTGAAACAAGACATTTACCAAATTCCATCTCATTTTCCTCTCATTTACCCTCTCTGTTTTTCACTGGCCTCCTCTCCTTTGGGTGCAGGACCTGTGTGTATGTGTGTACACGCGCATGTGTGCTTTTGTGACATCAATAACCGTGATGGGGAAGAGGGCCGAAGACAAATAGTGCCTGGAGTCTGGCTTTAAGTGACTCCTGTGTTTCAACAACACACACCACGAGAGTCCTTGGGAGGCTGTGTATTAATCCAACAGATTTATGACTAAATCTGTCACGGCTGAGAGGAGAACACCCTGCCTTTCCTTTAGCCATTCCTGAGAGAAATACACACCTCCAAGACACACATCCTAAATACGTGTGTGTGTGTGTGCTTGTGTGTGTGTGTGTGCGTACATGGCATTTAAATGAACAGACATACTCAGAAACACACACACACACACACACACTTAATGCAAGCAGGCAAAGATGTAATCATGTGAGCATACTGGACACAGGCGTTTTTTGAATGTCATCTAATACAGATTTTAAGTGCCTGCCTGTATTCCTTAGAAACTAGACTACATGACGCATGGTATGACTTAAAGAGGAACAACACCTAAATTTAAGAATTCCTATGATGTTATTTGCATGGCTTAGGAAAGTGCAATCAGTATTTGTAAACATGAGCTAATGATGTGCAAGTCAAGGAATTTTAAAGACTCCCCCAACCTGGCCAGTTAGGAGAGCCAATCTGCCCCGCTCCACCTGTAATATGCGTTAATCAATGACCCAAACCTGCAACTGGAGCTGAAAGTTTCTGGTACTTGCTGTTGGCTATATTATTGTCAATACCTATAAATATCACAATATAAATCATGTGTTTTCTGTTTATAAAGTACAAATGTAGAAAAACAGTAATTACTCTTCAGTGGTTACACCTGTCTATGATCTCAAGCACATAGCTAATAACAACAAAAGAGCATATTTAATGGATTCAGTATGGACAGAGAGGAATTTACTATTTAGGACAAGGTGTTAAGCCTACATATTTGCAGAGGTTAATATTTTGACCTTACATCGTGACCAGAGAGATTTAAATATGTCAAACTTCAACATATTTTCCTGGCCAAAAGCCGAACAAGCAGCAACAGATGGAGAGAGAGGGAAATGGAATGCGGGAGGTGGACTATTGCACAATGTTTCTGAAAGTTAATAACTTTATTCAAAATATTGCTTTGTTACTTATGACCCGCCCACCTAAAACCTGCAACATTTTCTATAAGCAGGTAGGATGTGGGTCAACCCAGGCATCACTATGAGCTGCTCTCTCTCAAAGCCAGAATACAGAGAAATAAGTGACCAACCTGTGATGTCATTGAGTATAAAGTGGCAAAGAGAAGCTCTGTTCACAATGAATTACAACCTGATTTCTCTAGAGCCACATACCGATATAAACTTCATTCTTTTGTAGTGTTCTCATTTCTGAAACAGAAAAAGTACCCGTATACTCAGACCATAATTTTGGTTGCTTTCAGTGTCATCTAGAACCTCTTTTAACATTTACTGTCTATGGAGCAGCTCCAAATGTTGAGCGCAAGGACATCACAAATCTGAGGTTTAGCACTTCAGTTTTTAGATTTGGCAGAGAGCTGTTCATATTTACTAATATTTGGGACTGTCTCAGGCCATAGAAATGGTTTATGTATCTGTAGTTTAAAACCTTTGCTTTAACCTTGTGAAAAACAGACCATAGCAACGATTGCAGTGAGTTTGTTTTGTCTCCTATGTTTGCAGAAAGGAGGCATCGAGGGTTTCCTATGAAGCTGTGCAGTGATGTCATCAGACACTATGCACATCTCAGTAAAACACTGTATATTCTAAAGGCAAAACCAAGGAGGTTGAAAAGAGGAGAAGTCACGGTGCCGAATCATGTCATATCAGTGGGGTACAGCACATGCGCAGTGAAATCTGGTTTGCAGAACATAAAGGACATTAAGTCTGTAATAGAAGACCATAAACAAAGCTTTCTATATGCAAATGTTCTGTTGTATATCGGCCACCATCAGTTTGAGGGTACTGAAAATTTTTGTAAGGCTGAGCGCAGGATGCTAAAAAGAATGCACCTCAGCAGATACCATCCTTTTATTTCTACCACTGTCAGTTGAAACAGTTTTGAAACATTTTTGCAGCCCCAGTTACATTGTGTACGTGTCATACTCCATAGCCTTGCAAATCACTAAGGGGCTTTGCAAATATTACAGAATAAATGTTAGTTTTGCACTGCAAGATTTTGGTCATCAGAGTATATTTGTAGTTGACTTTGCTGTCTAGATAGGAATCATTCATTTGCACTGCATCGCACTTCAGCTCAGTCGAAAGTGAACCAAGGATTGTCTTTCTAATACACCCAAATGGTGAAATGATGAAAACACTGAGTGACAACGCTGTGACTAACCAATCACATTGCGAAAGTCGGAGGACAGTGAAGGACATTAGTGGACAGTCATCCCACGCATTGGTGAGGAGAGGCAGACCTGTCACTACAAATTCACACGCAGCTCCGCTCACTCTCCGATCGCACAGGAAAGCTCTTTGCTCTTGATATTTTCTATTCCATCCCATCGTGGTATTGCCGTTCCCCCCGCTCTCTCTCTTTCCTTTTTGTCATCCGCTCGTCACGCTCCGTCCTGCATGTGGAGGCCAGACAGAGGGACACAGGCAGCGCTGATAGGAGTGGACAGGTGGCTGTGTGCTACCGAGGCTTCTGGAGTGACGGCTGAGCCAGTCTGGCCTGTCGTTGTCACAAAAGCAAACGCCCGCCCCAAACACACATGCATCCACCCCAAACCGCACCACTCCTGCCAACATGCCAAAATGTCCATCAGCACTGGCAGTCTGTAACGCCTGTCCAATTCTCGCCTTTTCTTTCTGTCTTGCTCTTTTCATCCACTTTTGCTGCTCACCTCAGTTTTTAATCCCATTCTTATTCTGTTATTTGCCTCTCTCTCTCACCCTCCCTGCACTCCCTCTCTCCAGCACTGGCCCTCTGCTGACCTCACCAGGGCTGACTATTACCTGAGAGTGAGCTAAATCATGGTCGGGTAATGGAACATGCCACCTTCATTGTGAAGCAACACACACACACAAACACGTTCACGCTGAAACAAAAGCCGCTCACTTTTGGCCTTTCCCCTTCTTGTCTCCTGTTTACATGTTTATCATTTGGCCCCTGTGTTACTGAAATATGAGGCTGATGTTGTTTCTGTCAGCCCTGCGGATGTAAATGTGGATGTTGGGGAATGGCCGAAGCTGGGGTCAAGAATGAGGCGGTGCCACTCAGAGTTGACTTCCAGCCGTGGCTGTCATTGGACGGGAGTATTGCCTAAAAAAAAAACTTCTTCTCTTCCTGACAAATATTGCTATAATGAATATGTGAGAGCTCAGAGAATCAGTGGTAGTTCCCCTGTTTTAGATAAAGAAATCCATAAAGAAGAAAAGGGTACAAATGTATCTGCAAGATGAAGAGGCAATTTAACGTGACTTTACCTTTAGATTTTAACTGTTCATAAGGTGTTTTATTTTTATCACTGATTTTGTTTCAGTTCATTGGCAAGCAGTCATTTTTTTACTCTCCTTACGTCAGACCAGCCTCTTGTTAGCTACTAGTGTGGTTACATCAAACTAATTAAAAGAGCCCACAAAGCTCTTTAAACACCTGTGCTTTGAAAAATCATTACATGTTAGCAGCACTACTCAAGGACTGACTAGGCTGTGTTTTCAGTAATGGGAATATTTGCCACCCTCACAAGAAAACCACAGAGAGGACACAAAGATTCTGCATCCTGTGTAACGTCAGACTAAGCCTATTTTTAACGTAAATTATCATTTAGTTATGATTTATCATGACTGCAATAAAATCAGTTACACCACAGAGATAAGATACAGCAGAATCATTCCTACACAACTGCTATTTAAATAATTTGCTTATAGATATCAAGTTGTCTGCTTGTGCTCACATTGGTTCTTTTCTTACATAATGGAAAAACAAAAGAAAAACTTCTGTAATTCAATTTCTTTTTATACTTGATTCTGATGACAGGCTACTTGCCACATGCTCACCTGTCTCGTCTACTTCCAGCTGGCTACATAAGGCTGTTGCTGTGTGCACACACATTGTGATGACAAAAATTAAATCAATCAAAACTGTGGTCACCTTGAAGCTTAAAGCAAACAGCCAAAAACAAAAGCCGATGAGATGCAGCTTCAAAACTTGTGTGTTCCTCAGGCTTCCTTTGTAGTCTACTCTTACAACAACCAACAATCATGGCTGCAGGTGATGGAGACTAAGGAGAAATGTACACAGGGAAAGCACCTGTGCTTGAAGCTGCCCTTGTCAAGTGGATTGATAATGCAGCCGGACTGTATTCTGAACCAGACGATAAATTCAGTAAACAGTGAAGCTATCCATTTCATTACTTTATATTCACGTAATAATTATACATATGTCAATTACATGGTAATCTGCATTTGAAATAAAGAAAAAAATGGGGAAACTGGATAATCAGGTAACCCATTTATTTCTTTTATCTAAATCTTCTTCACGAAATATATCAATATAATATTTCAATAGAAATCCTTACTGTGATGTGCTACATTGCCATGTGGTTCATATCAGCCAGGAATCTAATGTGCACGGTAACCATGACAATGGAACTCTAACTCTGATTGCTGATTGGCAACTCGTGATAATTATGGCTTTACGTCCAAAGTTAGGCTATGCCCAAGTAGTGGTGGTGCAACAATCCTAGTAGAAGGCTTAGTTACATGATACCACATTATATACTATAGTAGTTACTAAGCCTATTAAGTCGGCTTTACACACTAAGTTAGTACAGAGCTAAGTTTATAAGATAAAGACTATTTTAATATAACTGTGAAACTGTGCTGACTAGTATGTGCACTGAAACAGCAATAGGAGGAAGAAGACATGTATATTTTGCATTTGAAAAATTCATAAAATATGACGGCAAAAGAAAAAAAAAGGGTCAGTCAAGTTAAATCTCTGCTCTTCCCAAGCCATTCAGATGAACCACATTGCCACACTAATTTATAAGCACAGCTTATTAGCAATTAAAATAAAAAATACTGAATAACTGACTAGTCAATTCCCTATAGGTTTTGGGTTACCTGGGTTAATTTCTTTCAAAAAGCCTTCTTTCTTTCAGTTTAATGAAACATTGTTTGGTACAAATTTGTCTTTTTATACTTGAGATAAGACAGTTGTTTTTTCTGGTAATACTGAAAACAATACAAATAAGACAAAGTGTGCACTTCAGTCCCTATCAGTTGGTAGGAGAGTGGACTGAATCAAACAAACACTGAGTAGCAAAAAGGCTCCAACAGCAATGTCAAGACTTCATATATACTGTAGTAATGGCTGTGAGAAGTAGCTATAGGCTGTACTGAATTTGCATTGGCAGCATGCTTACATAGAAAAAGTCTATTTTTTTTAATCTCTTACTGTCACAGCTCTTCAGCAGCGCTTTGTTCCTTTTTAGGCGAGCAAAAAACAAAACAAATAAACACTGGCCAGCTTTGATTTATTTGAATTGACAGGGACAACCCTGTTGTTGCAGCAGGCAGTTCTCAAGTAGCAGATGTTGGCGCTTCAAACCAGCACATGAACAGCTCATACAACATCACATGGTTGGTACAATTTATTACGATGTAGCAAAATGGTAAATCTTGAAATTTTGTTTTAAATCTTCCTCAAATGTAATTCACAATTGGCATAAAAATGGACTTGCCACCTTGACCGAGCGAGTGGCAAGGTTCAGTGACCCAAAAAGAAAATCTACTGGCCACTAACAAGTGGACGCAGACCAGCATTAAATCGTCACTGCTCCTTTATTTCCTGTTCCCCTTTCTATCGATAACTTAGTGGTGGCATGCAAGCCCGGTGATCTCCACTGGGATAGATCTGTAATGGTGTTTTCTCACCAGTCCATATGGTGTAACAGTTGTAGAATTGCACTGTGCTCCAGACGCCACGCAAGCATGTCTGATTCGGTCTGGACCAGCTCATCTCAGTATATCTGACTGACTGGCCAGGCCAGGCCAAGGCCAGCTGGACTTTATCTATATGGGCAGAGTCACTTGTGCATTTCTATCTTCCTCATCTCTCTCTCGCTCTCTTATGTCCATCTGCTGTGAAGCCCCTCTCACCCTCATCTCCTCCTCTGCCAATATCTATCCCCATCTCTTCATGTGTGTATCGCCTCCACATCCAGTTTATGCCAGCTCTAAATTCCATTTATCCTGCTTCTTTCCTCTCTCCTACACCTTTTTTAACTGCTATGGTCCCTGCACCCCTTCCTCCTACCTTTCCTACCTCCTCCTTTCATTTCTTCCTCTCTTGCCCTCTTCCTTTCTTTTGCATCCGCACTAAGGATGCCACGGTGACAATGTTTTCCCACCGAATAATAAACCTATGACAACTTTACACTCGACATCAGACATTTTACAATGAAATATGTTCGTTGATGATACTCACTAAGCTTATATCACATTATTACTTTATAAGAGCGTATCTCGAAATCCCGACAGAATCATTTTCAATATCATTTTACAGACCGTTTTATCTATTTCAGGAGGGTATGAAAAAAATAATACCACCCACACCTAATGTTCAATGGGTCACACTCATGAAATTTGAGTAAATGTGCCAGTAGATTTGACAATAAAACACCTTGGTTCCGGATTCTTGAACTCTGCCGGAAATTCGGATTTGATTGAAGGCACGTGTATACTCATGAATGCCAATCAATCACAAATTTATAGCGTGCTCCCAGGATTCAGCAATTAGCATACATCCCTGCCACAAATAGCTAGTGGCCATCAGGAGGTAAAAATTGTAATGGATGGATGCATCCTGTCAACCTGCGAACATACAGCAAACAAAGACAGAAAGTCTGTCTTTAAGCTTTTTTGGGTGAGTTGAGATTTTATTTTCATTTTATTAGTAGCCTAGTGGTGTGACAGTTAATCATTCTTTACCTACTATTGATTTAAACTATAAATCTACATACATTATCGACATATATTATAGATATATGTGCATTGATTGATTGAAAGATATCTCCTGTGTCGGGCTTGGTCAGGCTCAGTATTTTTGGCTACGTGATGATCTCACAAATCCTTACATTCTTACAACCATCACTTATCTTTTTTTCATGGCAGGTGTAGGTTTGTTAGTACCTACAGAAAGATTGGAGCCACTAACATACTGATGAAAGTAAATTTCCTTCTGCGAATATTCAACACAAATCTGTTTTGCTCACGTTTCATGAATGAGACCCAATATCTGTAGAGTGCTTCCTTTGATCTTTGACATTATATCTTTATTCCTATTTTGTTTTGTTCAAAGTAGGGGGAAAGATCTAGAGTGGCAGCGCCTGCCTTTCTTTTTTAATAAACCTAACATTTTATTCTTCTTTTGGGCTTAGGCTCTGGCTTGGCTTTCTCTTATGGGGTGCACTTTCTGGCCGAGGATGGCTGCTTCTTCCTCTTTGATCTTTTTGGTCTTCTCAACATTCAGGTCATAGTCACTCTGGTGGCACAGATTCATGAATGAACTTGTACATAACGTCTGGGCTTGTTTCTGGCAGATCTCTGTGCCTCGACTCTGCTTCTGCTATGTAGGGAGCAGAAACTTTCACTTAATAATTGTAGCATCCGTCATCTGTCTAAGTTTTGATGACACCCTATTTTTTATTTGATGAGCATGGGTGCTGATACATGAAAATGAACTAAATGGGTTTTATGTCTATATAGAAAAAGTGGGGGCGGTGAGCATGTAATGTAATCGATTTATGCTCAAATACCGTGTAACACCGGTAAGACCGACTACTGTGGCAAGCTTAATTCGCACCACTCTTTCCTCCGTTTTCAGAAGTGGTCTAGTGTTTCCCATGAGTCAGATGGGCAGGGAGAGAGAAAGGGACAAGGAGACACAGAGTTAAAGAGAAAGACAGAGAGAACAAGAGAGGACAAGCAGAGACACATCAAGAAAAGGGGGGTGGGATGGTGACTGTCCGAAAAGCTCGGCTGATAATTTGCTCAAGCTGACCAGCGGAGGACTGCAATGCAGACATGCCAGAGTGTAAAGTGTGTGTGTGTGAGACAGAAAGACAGAGAGAGCGAGTGAGTTAAAGCTGATCGTGTGTGTATCCAGATTGTTTGCTACGCTGCTGCCTAAATCTGATGTCCAGCTTCAGCCATTACAGCTTTTCATCCTGTGACACGCCACACTTGTTTTATGGATTATAAATGAACTCATTATCTGAAGCGCTCATTAGCTTCAGGTCCTAATTAGCCAAAATTAATATTGTTTCCTGACAAAGACATTGGCACTGGCAAATTGGCAATTGACCTCCTTGGTCAATCTGGAGAGAGGGACAGAGTGACAGGGGGAAGCATAAAATACAGGGGAGGTGAGTAGGAGAGCTGGGCAATGACAGCTGCTCTGGTTGATCAGTTTTGGACTCCTCTCTCTCTCTCTCTCTCTCTCTCTCTCTCTCGCTCTCTCCCTCCCTCCCTCCTTCGCTCACCCTCTTTTGCACTGTCCTGCTTTAACTCTCTCTCCTCCCACCAAAGAGTAGCTTCTTAAGCAGACATGCTGCATCAGTATCGCCAAAGAAGCATGACAGGTTTGGGGTAGAAATGAACGTTTTAGGTACAATACAAGCCGCTAGGTATTTTGCATGTTGTGTGTGTGTGTGTGTGTGTGCGTGCTTGTGTGCGTGCATGCGTGTGTGTGACTGCAGAAATCAGTGGAAAATGAACAGCTAGAAAAAGCAGTATCTCATATGCACAATGGCTGACAGCAAAGAAACCCAGGATTTGTTAGCAACTGGAACTTCTCACTGGAGACAAACAACCGCACACAGACGCAAATAACAGAGAGAAAGAGACAAAGAACAGGAATGTGTGCAGGCAGAAAGAGAGGCAGAGACGACAGACAGGCCTGTCTCATTCCTTAAAAAAAAAGAAAAAAAAAGATCCCCCGCTTCTAAGGAGGACTGTTAAATGTCAAACACCTTCTCGGTTGTGAGATAAGAGAGAAAAGTTCAATTATACTGCACTCTCTCCATCCCACTAGTGTGCAAAATCACACACATAAACACATTAATGTACACACATGCCCTCTCTGCCTATCACTGTTCCTACAGCGAACATGCACAGATTTAGAAGACTGACACACACTTAGGTTTGAAAAGATAGTAAGTGCAAACACCAAATTGACAACATACATATCTGTGCTGAAAAGGCAATAGTTACAGCACCTCGCAGAGAGCGACGGCATACTGAAAGCACAATGAGAGGATAACCAGGGTGAGAGAGAGAGCAAATATTGTAAGTGGGTGAGATCATTCTCCACCGGTGGAGAAGACAAAGAGATCAAGACACCAGCAAACAAAAGCAAGCAGATTTGGGCTAGAGACCGGTCTGTAAATGGGGGACATAGAGTGTAGGCACCCCACTTGTCAATTAATCCTATCTGGCACCAGCATGCTGGCCTTTATGAGAACAAATGTCAGCTTTCAAGCCAAGGACGATATAACCTTTCTTCATAGAATGCACACCAGCCTCAGACGGCCAACACTGATATTACCCTCCAGGCTTCTGATATGAGCTGACGTCACCTGAGCGGTAACTCTTAAAGAGTTTAGCAAATTTCCTATTCTGGAACTGATCCTGCTTTGTGGTAACAAAAAACATACTACAATTTAGAAATATTATTCTGTTACTGCTAGGACTGTACTGAGTGCCTTTTTTTTTTAAATGATACATAACATGATCTTTTTTTTAGTACTTTATTATAATAGTGTACGAGCGAAAATAAAGTTTTTTTGGTATTGTAGTGGTATAAATGTAATTTATGGTGCCCTTATGCCCGGGCCACACTGCCTGCGTGAGCACCACATGACGGCTACCCTGATGAACTGTTACAGTTCACGCAGACAGCGGAGCCGCTGTAGAGCAGCCTGCTGCTGTACTGTATTTCCTCTACAATAAAACGCCTTGTGTTACTGATGAACGAAATCTGTCCATAGAAATGTTATCAGCAAGCTTCAATTTTGAGACAGAATGTTTATTTCATTTTTGCAACAGATAAAGACATTGAAACTGCAGTGAAAGGGGATGGAGTGTCAATACGATTATCAAAAAAAGATTTTTCTATTTTTGCCGAAACCATGCAAGTCATGTAAAAAATTATGCAACACTCGTATTCTCCAACAGCATCCATGCCGCACCTAAGTAGTGCTGCTCGAGTGAGCAGTGAGGCCCTGGCATTAGATTGCTGCTAGACCATCCCAATAATACACATGCATGCCTGTTCAAGGTATTGGAAATGTTTGGATCACACAAGTCATAAACAATCTGTTGCAGCCAACACAGGAATCCAATTCTACAAACAATATGTTATGAATGATGTTAGTGAAGCCTAATTTTTATCCACAACTGTGCAGAAATGAAACAGGTTTTAACAGAAAGACACACTAAAGAAAAGGTGTGCAGCATTTGAATTTTGATTTAGAATCCTAATGTCAACGCTATGAATGAAGCTTCAGATTATTCAGTACAGCCCTTTTTTCAAGAAATTACATCCCAGCACTTGCTAATGCAAAGAAAAAGAAAAAACACGTTCAGCTAGTTTGACCAATGATGTTACACCAATCAGAAAATTGGTTGCATGTGAAAATGTAATGGCTGGCAACAATAGGGCCGTGCAAAAGGCTCAAATTGCAGGTTCTGTCTCTCAGCAGGAACTAATTTTCAAGTAATATTCAGCACATTATGCATGCCTCAGTAAGAGATTTTTTTTTAACTTTCAAATTATCTCTAATGGTCTTTAAGACCTGTAACCTTCAGATTTTCAAAGACAATCAGGAATTTTCTATGAAATTTTTTTCCTCTCCATTTTTTTCTTATTCCTGACATCTTCTCTGTAATTGGAAAATTGGTCTTTGTATTCATAAAAAGACATTCAGAGGAATCAAACCTGTGTGCTAAACAAACAGCAACAATATATTTGCACTTGAATCACGACACTAACTGCCGCATGCGCGTTTAAATTGGCACAGAGAAACAGGAAACACCACAAACATTCACACAAACATTCACACAAACATTCACACAAACACAAACACACACACACACACACACACACACACACACACACACACACACACGCGCGCGCGCGCGCGAGCATTCCCCCTCCTCACTCCTACAGCTTCCCTGCAATGGAGCAGGGAGAGGTGGTCGTTGATGTGAAACATCAATTTCCAGGTTAGCTGCTCTGCGTGGCTCAGGCAGGTATCAGCCGTGACCCACCTGGGCCAGATAAGCAGCTGCAAGAAGCTGATCTGCCACCCAGCAATGCACCTCCCAGTACTGGAGAATAGAGTAATGTGTGCACACACACAAACATACACATGCACACACATACACATTAGTAAACAAATACTAAAAACTGAAACAATGAATGAAATGTGAGAGCAGAATGAAAAAAACAGCCATATTACACTTCCAGTAAATAAATGCTGCTAATTAAAAAAATATAAATAAATCAAAAAATATATACATCCCTGCATAAATACACACATACACTGCGTACTGAAAATTGCACAGGTAGAAAGTTCACCCTCTTGATACTTTAATCATTCAACTTGATGGGACTGCTGGGATTAAACTGGGTTTAAACCTGAGGTGTTTCTGATAGGAGTCCTACACACAAATACACACACAATTGTTTAAACAAACTGAACTCTGTGACGATGGTGATAATTTGAGGTAATGAAAAAAATGTCAAACTTGAATCACCATCAAAGACACTGCGGTGTACTCTCTGAGATGTCTCTCTTGCTCACAGACACATTTAATTTGAGCTTCGGCTTCATTGGGAGCCTTAAAGAGTGTTAGCTAAATGTGTATCGGTGTGTGAGAGCCCATCCTCAGTTGGTCAGGTAATCTAACCACTGCCACCATCACAGTGACGCCTGTCAGCTCAGTGCTGCGCACCTCGGCAGCGCTGCTCAACCTGGTGTCGCGCCACATTCCCACAGACAATTTCAATTAACTTTTACAACCCAGAGAAATATCACACGCACCGCCTGCAGCTATTCAACACGCTTTCCCCATCTTTGTCTCCGTCTCTCTGTATTCTCACTCTGTCTGGTCAAAACACAGGAAAGCTTGAATAGAATAGGCCACAGCACAGACACAGCCTCATGTCCTTTTAAAGGAGACAGAGAGAGATCATTACAGTGTTAAGTGTCGAGGATGGTGGAAATACTTAACGAGTGTTATATAAGGTGTTAGATCATGCAGCTGAAACTGGAGACCACAGTGAACACCTCCCCAGGGTGCTCTTAGAAAAGTGACCCTTCTATGACTAGGAACACCCAAAAATGAAGGTTGTAAATGGTAAACTGATTGTATCATATAGTCAAATATGAAGATGCAAGGTCGGTTGTCTGGTCAGTAATTCACACCAGAAGTGACATGTCAAAGGACATGTAAGCACTACTTAAGTGTCCATTCCCCCAACCTGAATCAGATCTCTATCACAGCAGTCACCTTTCAGCATCTGAGGTGCTGAAAAAACAGCGCCCTGACAAACTTTCCTCAATAGAGTATCACAAACAAGAAAAACTTGAGTCATAGATTTGTGTGATTTGAATGACTACCAGAATAGAAACTAGAATTACCTTACAGTTCAATGCCTTCACCAACCAGTCAGGTTGCAGTTTATATTCATGTCTGTCCAGACCGGAACAGGTCTGACAGAGATGTCACTCATTGGTCTTTAGACTCCCATTTTTTTAAGCCTCCATTTTGGCATTTAGGCCACCTCCATTTGATTGTTGGGAGCCAGAAGCGACCATATATGTATAAGAGGCTGGCGCTGTGGAGGAGTGAGGGGTGGATCTGAGAGGGCAAGGACACTATCTGCAGACAGCCTATCACTCAAAGAGGGTTGCCCTGAATTATGTGAAACTTTAAGACTTAATAAAATGTAAATGGGCAAGTTATCTATAAATTCACCCTTCATCCCCCCATCCCCAGTACAGATTTCATAATAGTGGACTTTAACTATAGCAAGCAAAAACATAAAAAATGGTTATTTCTGCAGTAAAGTTAGGCATTTTAATAAGGGAGTCTACAGGGACTGACTCGCTTCTGGAGACAAAATCATGAGACCATTCAGAGACCTGCAGTTTTTGGCTCCTCTGTGTTGGACAGTCCAGGTGACTGGCCAATCAACTTGCCCAGCATAAACTTATTGGCTCTTGTCCATTGGTTATGCTGAAACCCCTACTATGGAGGGAAAGGAAAGGAAAGGAAAGGAAAGGAAACTACAGAAATTCTACACTAGAATAAATAAAATACAAATCAAATTGTTAATATGTCAATTACAAAAAAATTAAATGTCCTTTTCTTGTTAGCTGTTGAGTAACGTTATGTGTTGTGCCTGTTTTGTTTAGAAAATCCTTGAAATGTGTGAGGCTGAACATGAATGATTTTCTAACACCGCTGCCAGAATTGTATACAATTTAAGACTGCATATGGGACATAATTACTTGTTAAAATAAATGTCTTCTGCAGTGCAGGCAGAAAAAGCAAGACTGAAAGTCATGAAAAATACAAGACGAGGGAAAAGTGATGAAATTAAAAATATGTATGAGCAGGATGCTTAGCATTCGTGGAAACTCAGACGCAGTGTTGCAATGAGAGGCCAGAGTGTTGGGAGTGTTTGCATGGGTCGTAATAACACTAACACATCACGTGCTGGGTAAGTGCAGACAATGTAGCGCAGCACAGCGTCATGATGGATGGTGTGTTTGCAGACACCACTGAACCGTGGACCCCATTATTTCCTGGGGGAGGAAGGGGGAGCACGGCACCACGGGGGAGAGATAAGGGATGATTGACTAAACCAAAACAGAGGTCCCTTATGGATGGCAGTGTGCCGGCATTATTGGGAAGCCATTGTGGGAGTCAATGCAACAGCTCAATGACAGCAGAGAGCTGTCACGGGAAGTAAGAAGATCAAGTGTACCCCCTTCCTACAGTGAGGTAGGGGACTGTTCACGTGGAGAGGAAAACTTCCAGTCATTAAGAATATCTCCCGGACATGTTGGGACTCATCTCCTGCTGAGATCAGGTGGTTCAAACCTCAACAGGGAGGAATACTTCACTTCTGCAGCTGGTAGATAGGATTTATAAAACTAAAGACACACACGCACAGACAGAGACACAGTCACTCTCACTCTCACACACACAGCACATCCGCCAACTCAAACTCATAAACAGTGACAGATACAACAGCAGTTGCCAGACATGCAGAAAGGACACCCACATCGCATTCCAATTTGGCTAAATGAGGGCTGAAAGCAGGAGCATAAACAGACCTCTGCGCTACCCTGCTCGCAGTCAGACAGTAACAAATATCTAGAGCACATATCCTGCAAGAGACAGCTTGAATACCAGCCAACATCCCAAAAACACTGAATCAACTCTCAGAGGAGCTGCCCCCTCCTTTTTCTCCTGACAATTCCCTGATTACCCTTTCATTTTATCACTACTCATCTTTCTTTATTTCTATTGTTTTGCCTCTGTTTCTTCTCCAGATTATCTGGTCTGCAGAGGCAAAGGACAGGCAACATATTCTTGGATGTCTTCTGCAAACCAATCTGCCAGTGTGGTGAGGTAATTTCAGATAATTAAAATGTCAAAAAATAAATTAAAGGTTCACACGCATTCAGAGAGTTTTAAACTGTTTCCCGATGAAGAAAACATAAAACATTTAGAGGAAGTACGGGAATGTTTCAGCTTTAGGCCCCTGGAAGCAAAACAGTTCTCACCCTCCCCTCAATGTTTGTTCTTCTTATGTTTACACGTCAGAAGGGAAGGCTGAGGACCCTTTAATGCTTTTCTGATATATTGTTTGCTTTGGTGAACCCACTGTCAACACTATGTTGTCAAATACCTACTTAATGCAAATTAAGCTGACTAAAGAATTTCCTCCAATAAAGTGACATAATCTTGTATGCAGCCTTATTAAATGATATTGTTTCATTTCTTATGGAGAAATAATGTTTTGGATCTCTGTTTTCATAGAAAAAAAGAAACATCAACATTTACATTGTAGTTGTCCAATGAGCCACTGGACATTTACATGTACATTTACATTGTAAAAATAAAACTGACAAAACATTTAAAACAAGAGCAATAATAAACCACACAATTGTTTTTTTTAAAATTATTTCTGATGAATCATACATTACTATATCTAAGCAGTGGGAGGAGCAGGTGTTATGTTGATAGACCTCAAAAGTTTTGATTGCAGGAGTTAGTGTAGTTATTTTAATTAATTTTGTTTTGCTAAAGCACCTGGTGTTTATCATGTTCATTGTCACTTTACCAAAAATACCAAGTGTCATTTATTTCCTAACCTTGTCCTTATAAAGACTATTGCATAAAATGTTACAAATGTTATATACAATTGAATGATTTGCACAAATCTCAGAGCATGTGATTGAATTCATGCTGAATCTGTCGTCATGTCTACGTCACTGCTCATAGCTGTCATCACAAAAAGTAACGCATTATAATTAATATAACCAATGTAAACGTGAACCAGGATGCTGTGCTGACGTGACCGGTGTCATATGACAAGAGCAACGGAGGAAGTCAGGTCCCAGTATAATAAAGAGCGACAAAGTCAAAACACAGAGGAAGGACAAGGTGGTGGACGCATTAAACAAAGTCAGGAGGCTGAGTTCCATGCCCTACTGAAGTCACCTACCAATGTCATGTCATCACATCACATTAACTTACAATGCGCTATCATGATTTTTTTTCTCAAACTTGAACCTAATTGGTAGAGGCCCAAATTCACAAGATACCCAACGAACTGTTGTATGAGGACAAGATTCATGTCTAGGAACTTGTGTACTTGCAGCGTCTTCTTATTGGCTGATTATGTTGGTTTGCAAACCATTTTATCCTGTAGGTGCGTTACAAACAGCAACTGAACTGGTGCGGTGGACTATAGAGATGAAGTGTGGGGATAGACTTGGCACTGAATACAGCTCAGTATTAAGACACATCCATTTTTTTTTTTTTGGTTTGATTCTTTACACTGATTCATTCAGGGTCGGTTTGCTGGGTATGGATGCTGTTTTACAGAAACAGACTTTTCATACTCACACAAATGCACACATTACACCTGAAAACCCAGTACAAGTCTGATTTGCTGGTCACTGAACAGGGGGGTTAAATGCCTACCATTGCTTGCTGACTTAACTGGTAGCATATTAACAAACATTTAAGAGGGTGAGTGTGGATACTGGGACATAATACTTAGACTGAGCAGCATCATAAAGATTTTCAAGTCCATATACACATTTACTGCACACACCTAATGTCAGTCAGTACACAATTGCTCTTGCAATTTCTTTAACATTACAGCTTGTAAGGAGGTCCGCATGGGTGGAAATGTGTCATAGTGAAAGGAGAATTAGTAAACGGTGCAATGAGCAAAATCTATTGATGTTAGTTAATGCCAAATTTTTCAGTTTAAGTGCTTAGTTGAAAGAGAAAGATGGGTTTTAATCTGAAATATGCTCTAGGGCTTACTGATGAAGCTGAATGTGCACATGCTTGGGGTCTACTGCACAGCGCTGTGTAAATCAGCTGGTCAGTCAGTGATTTGCACCGGGAGAGGCAGCCAGGTAAGGAGGCCGTTCTCTCCAACCAGGTTAATGGTCTGACCAATCATTCTATCAGCAGCAAAACAGAGCTAAGTGCCCTTATATCCAGCCAAGTGTCACTGACGTTGGGGAGTCAAATATGGATTTCCCAATACTAAACTCAAAAACCTCTTGAACAGGAGAAAAGCCAAAGTCTCAAAGCAGCATTAATCTTCTTTCTATAGTCTTTAACATTTAAAACAGTACAGGCTTCCCAGACCTTGTTTAACATCAAATTCAAGGACTTTTCAAGCCCAGTCCTTTAATCAAAGAACCGAACAAGGCATGGTTGGAGACACACATCATGGTTAATCACTGTAATTATACCAATAATTTTAAAAATGAGAAATAGCAGGCTTTACAGAAGCTCAAAGACAATTAGAGACAGAGGTCTGAATGTGTGAAGATGTGAATGTGTTACAGTGATGAGAGAAAATATCAAAATAACTTCTTTTTTTTATTATTTAGGGGCTTGGTGTTTTTTCCCTTAGATTCACAAACTTTCAAGGATTTCAAGTACCTGGGCACTCTGACAGTATGTCTGCTTCCAATGTCTATTTCCACTGGTGACGAAATACTACAAGTCTCTAGCTTAATACAAACATAACATGTTCCTACATATTGAAAATTAGCAAAGACATTGGAAACTCTGAACTAGGGGTGCAAACTGAAAGCACTTTACTTAATAGATTACTGGTAAAATTAATGACCGATTACTTTACTATTTGAAAAAAAAACATAAAAACATTGCTTATTTCAATCAATACCAAATACGTTTTTTCCTCAAAGTTCACAGCAACATATTGTATATGCTTTGACAACATTACATAGTTGATCGATCAATTGAATAAATGTCACATGCTCGATCAAATTCTTAATGGCCGATTAATCAATTGTCAATCTATATTCATCCTATTCTGAATTATAAAATTTTGAGGTTCACTCAAATGTTTAAATAGAGGTTTTTCAAATCTGACTTTGGACTTATCCCACAGACTTAAGAAACAAGTAGCAATTTGACACATTTCAAACAATAAGGGTGCTTTCACACCTAGCCTGTTTGGTTCAGTTAAAACAAACTCAAGTTTGTTTGCGCGGTTATTATGGTTTGTTTTGGCTGGTGTGAAAGCTGTCAATCAAACACTGGTGCAGTCCAAACAAAAGAGCTGAGACACATCTTTTCAGGAGGGTCTCGGTCTGCTTCCCAACGGACTCTGGTGCAGTACGTTTGTGATGTGGAAAAAAAAAAAAAAAAAAAAACACAGGATTTTATGATAGCAGATATGTGATTTTAGCATGATTTCAACAGCTGATAAAACCATCTGCTGATCACAAAATCTGTCCTCAATCTTGCACAAGCACACTTTTTGTTATTATTACAGTTATTAATACAGTCAGTTGCCTGTGCTGAGCTAAGTTTTCAAAACTTAAGCTTATTAAAACATACCTGTGATCAACAATGGGACGGGAGCGTCTAAATGGTATTGCTGTCATCAGTATCGACACAGAACTGGCTCAGAAGCTGTCAAGTAATAACCTAATTAAGGACTCTGCAGACGTGCGCCTCTGCACAGCCTCCAGCAGCTGCTGAAAAAAGCCTGTTCTATAGTTCCTCTGTAGCAGAACATATATGCAGAGTTCATAATTTTTTGTGATTTTTCTTCAATTATGTGTGAGCGTAACAATAAAGCAATATACTGAGGACAACCACATGGCCAGCAGCAGCCCTGATAACATGCAATTGATTTGCAGTCTAATAACAGACAACAAATAATCACTTACACCACTTATATCTCTATGAGCTCTTTGTGACACCAAAGAACCTGAATATAAACTCTCTACTAGCACTTAAGTGCTGCATACATTTCTGTCAGTCACAGGATTTTGATTTCCTAGTATGGGTCCTGATGATTCACTGATGATTCGGGATAAAAAAAAACACTAAGACTTTCAAATCACCCAGTTACCTGTCAGTTGGTAGTACCTCAAATTTACTCCTCTTGTTTTGTTTTAAAAAAGAAAAGGAACTCAACCACGACTAAAATGCAAGAATGCATCGTTTTTACCCGTGCCCCGGACCACATGAACCGAACTAAAGGTGCAAAAACAAGCGTATACTTTATTCACACTGCAGTCACATATGTAGTCAAAAGATGACGTAAGAATGGCATGATTAATATCTTTACACCATGAAAGGGGCTGATTTGGTATTTGATTAAAACATAAAACTATTGCTGCTTTGGAGGCAATTCTTCTTTCAGATATTAAATAAAGTTTCATATCAGGAATAATTGGTCCAATCAAGGTCAAGGATCATTAATGCTCAACACCATCAGTCTACAATAGCATGCAGTGGTTGTGAACTTCGTGCTAACATAGTCAATATACTGAATCAGAAAGCTATGAAAGAGAGAGAGAGACAGAGAGAGAGAGAGAGAGAGAGAGAGTCCGAAGGAGGGAGTGTTGACAAGCCATAGTTAACATAGAGTGTGCTCGGCAGCTGACAGTGGGGAACTGGCTGGGGAGAGAGTACACAGACATTATCAACACGTTTAGGGGAAGGCTTTAATAAGTCGTTCCTTGGGGCTACTTCCTGCTCCTTAATTATTATTGAATTAGGAATGCCACGGAGCTAATTAAAAGTGCAAGGTATTTTCTGTGGCAGTAGAAGAATGTGAGGGAGCAGAGGAGAGTGGGTGAGAAAGAAAGAGTGAAAAAGTTCAGACTGAGTTCCAGCGCTGGTACATACAACTAACAACTAGTTTTGTACCAGTTCTTGCTATTTTAAGAGCATAAGTGAATTCACACTGACAAGTATGGAAAATACAGTGCACTTTGAGGACCCAGATGGCGTGCTCATAATGGTCAAAAGGTTGTGTGTGAAGGGTTGGATACTTCTCACTTTCAATGGTCACCATGTTGTCTATATATAGACAGGGGCTGTACCAGGCCCCCAGAAGTGCCACGTACTTTGAAGCCAATTTTCGTAGTGACCATACAGAGTAATGCCCTGTGGCCCCAAAATAAACTTTTCCCCATAGACTTAAATGATGAGATACATTTTTTGAGCGACAACACCCGTGAAATGACCTAGATTTAATCCATTAGGTCAAATTACAATTGGGAAGACTAGAAGAGCCGCATGATTGAAATTTTATTTCACTGTCGTTAACTGTGCACAAAATGGAAGTCAGATGGCTCAGTCGGTGGATGTCTCTAACACGCCTTCTGTATGTGCCCCACAGTGCGGAAATAGTGCCAATCATCCAAGTTATTTTATACGCCATTTACCTATTGGGTTAAGTCTGTAAAAAATTGGTACTACAAACAATAATTGTGAACGCTAACATTAGCTTTCTAGTTATCTAACAGTAGCCAGTTTTATCACCAGGCATTGATGTAACATATGTTATGGCATTTGCTATGAAATTGATGGGCGTAAGTTACGTTTAGTGTATGTGCATTTTAAACTGTCATCTTCACTGCAGAGGATTTTAATAGAGGAAATTTGCATAATGTAGCAATTAGTATTATTAACTCAGTATATCAGCTGTTAGTATATCCCAGTATCAGCCACAAACATTCGCAAATATAGAAATGTGCCATTTATTTTTTATGTAATTAATTAATACATACAGATGAAGTCAAGGGAGCAAACAAGCAGATGTAGCAAAGTTGTATTTTGGTGAGTGATAAACGTTTGTTAAATGTTTGAGACCATGCTCTACCCAGGTGCAAGTTGTCATGCAGAATCATAATCTTAATCATGCATAATCTTAATTTCTGATAAGAACGAAACAGCCATGTGTGATGTGAGACAACAATTTTCTGTCAATATTTGCACACTATGCAAGTAAGTAGATAATGTATGCAGTGTACTACAAGTGCACTAAAAGAAGTATTCCATTTGAGGCACAGCATACGTTTTTGGTATTCAGGAGTAAAACAAAAATAAAAAAGAATAAAAAAGACTTCGGCTGATGTGCCCAGCCTCTGTGGCCATGCTAACCTGCTGGTGTCATCAGAGATTGGAAAATATATAACTAATAATAACTATAACTATAACTATAACTAAGTTTATTTTGACTTAAACAAAAGCGGGGATGCTGCCTGCTCATGCTGAAACTGATAGGCGTTCGACTTTGGATGTCTAATCTGTCCATTGTGTGATGAAGGGGAAATAGAAGATAAGTTTCAAGTTGATGTTTAATGACAAAGGAAACAAGTGTGCTGATGGATATGAATGACTCATAATGACTGAAATGATTGTTTGAATGAGCTGGAGGTCTCTTTTTCATTCATTTAACTAATACTGTCACATGCTTCTCTTCTGTTGTTCTCTCCGCCCTCTGAGACATCTCCATAAAAATAACTGAATTTGAACGTATACAATAACTTCTTCCATATAAATGAACACGTTATTATAATGTTAGCCTAAGCCAAACTTTTAAATTTAATCAGACATCGAGGCCTTATGCTCAATTGGCACCGACTACGAGACATACACAAACCATCCCAGCAGAGTGTGGAAGTTTCTTATTTCGAACAAATGTTGTGTTCTTTCCACAAGTTAATTACTCAGTAGAGAGCTTAATCTGCCGAATCAGGGCAAAGTGGATTAGGAGATGAGAGCGTTTAATCAAAGTGTTCTCTCAGTCTAATTACACATCCCATTTCCTGACACAACACACACTGTTATCTGCCACTGCATTTAAACATCAGCTCCTCTGTTTAGCTGCCCCCCCAAAGAGTGAATGATCCCACTGCCTGGATGTGACAAAAACGCATCAAACGCAAACACATGCATGACACACTAAATGGACACTTGCGCAGAGAGATCACACAGACATGAATAGACTAAAGAGTTTGTTGTGAAAACCATGAAATATTCTTCCTGTAAATATTGAAATAATGATCTGAGGCATCGAATCTCTGCAGTGTACAGCAGACCACTAATGTAGCCTACTCACGCATCACAGGCATCATTCACACCCGTGGGATTTGTCTTGGGTTCAGTCTCATCAATGTAAGAACCTGAGGGTGCTTGCCAGCATGAAACTGGACTCGGTGGTAAAGGACAAGTCAGAGGTGTGAGTTTACACCTTCTCCCACTGTGTTACACGTGCCTCGACAGCACATCTGTGCAGCAGCTTTTAAACTCTGTGCCGGTTCCAGAAACGAACCCCTTGCTGGTGAGAGAAGCAGTGTAGTCTTAGATCAAATATCAATGCTGTTTGGATCTGTTCCCTCATCTCTGATAAATAATCATGTGCTGCTGCCTGCCTTACAGAGCTGAGACTACTGGCTCGAAGGCCAAGAGCTTAAGTCACTGATCTACTGCCGAGACAACACATGATAGTGTTGTGAGTGTTGTGCAGACCACCTGACAAAAAGTCTGCATCTCCATAATGCAGTATCAATGGCCTCATTGCACACGTGTCAGGTAATTGCTTCTTACAGACTGCCTTTTGGTATCACCTCACACAACCTGCTCACATGAACCCTATGCTGTTACATCATCACCAAGACGAAGCCCAACAACCTCCATGGTAACTGAATGTGACCAATCAGAGTGGCTGTGGAAACCTCAGCGCTGGGCTCAAGTCATGCACTCTGGCAGGTGCTCATTTATGTTCATCAAATTTGCGGTAAAATAAAAACCTAATGAAGTACAGAGGGATGTATGAAGTTTTGAATATGATTAAACCGCCTCCATTGTGCCCTGAAAGCACAATTTAACAATTCTTTATTCTTTGCACAATCTTTGCACTGAACCTTGAGATGAGAAAATATGTATTTTCAATCTACCCTTTATTCAAATCAAGAGTAAGAGCGATGTCAGCATTGAAATTGCTCCCGGGCTTCTCTATTAAGCCAGTGTGTAAGTAATCTTGAGTTTTTTGTGAGGAAACGTGGGTGTTTGTGGTGAAAAGGATCTTCAGCTATTCTCCACCGTGTCACATCCTCCACTCACACACACATTTGACCCGATGGCTTGTGTGTGTGCGTTCGTGTGTTTATGAATTGGAGGGCCTCCTAGACGAGGACATCTGCTGAGCTAATAAACAATAATCTTGACAAATTGTCACTGTCCGATCACTCAGCCCGCCCTCATAATCACACCACTGAAGAAGCCATCACAGGCTGAGCCAGGGACGTGACTGACAGCTCTCTGGACCAGTGGAAGCCACTGTTGGACCGAAGCCCAGCTGCCTGAGGAGAGGACACTATGATTCATGGCCAGAGGGCAACCTGGACAGAGTGGTTAGGGAAATTAGCAACGCCACCCACCAACACATCCATGCCCTTCACTGGTTAGAGCACAAGCTGACTGAATGAAGAGATGGCGGTCTGCCAGAGACCTCTGAGTGCTGTTGGACAAAGATGCCAAACCAGGCAGCTCTGAGGGCAATGGTGTTTGAGGTCATGATGATGATGATTTACTGTAGGCTCAGTGGGATACTGTAACCTTTCCTGCTGCAGTACAAAACACACAGCTGAGATGATGATGATGGAGACGGTGACTGGAATAGTGTTGATGATGGAGGCTTGGCGGTGTATTTGAACTTTGTGACCCCAAGAGAAAAGGCGAAAAAGAAAAACATAACAGGTTGTCTGTGCCTGAGACAAGCAACTCTGAGGGTGTATACGCGGATAAGCAAACACTCCATGACTCAGACCTGTAGCGCTGACAGACTGGCAGAGTGTAAAGGTCATGTGATAAAAAAAAATATAAAAAAAAAAAAACTTGGAGAAAATCAATCCAATATAAAAGGATTTTAATTCCAAGCCAGTGACACCCTCAGAGATGATGAAAAGCCAGACATCTTCAAATTGCCCTGTCAATCACTGCAACCAACAAAAATGACAAAAAATAAATAAGAGGGAAAATAATGGATCCTGGAGGAATCGGACTCAACCGAATCTCGTGTTCACACCGTAACCCCCAACCGCCCCAAACAGCAGTAGGACACAACATATAAGCAAACTTATAATAACATGGAGATATAAAATCTGGACTAACTCTCATCCAGACATCAACACCTGGACATGAAATATCCGAAGCATCCCAGTTTTTTTCTGTTCCAGCTTTATATTAGAGAAGCACCCAGACAACCAGTCCCTGGAGTTTTCTTCTTATGACACGGACAAACACACCACACCACACACCGCACACACAAAAACACATACACACATCCTGATGGAGGACATCCATAGCCATCAATGTCAGTGTCTTCGATGACATCTCTCTTTACTTGTTTTTGCTTTCTCAGTTTATATTCAAGGGATACGACGACAGACTATTTCTGTGCAGTAAACAAGTTGACAAAGCAATCCACAAAGACAGCTTTACTGTACTTTCTTGAGACAATGCAGATACATCAAACACAACACGCTGAAAATCCAGAGAGACTCACCGACGGGCATGTCTTCATAGATGAGAAGGTAGGTCTGGAAGAAGTAGTTCAGGAAGCGTGGCGGCTGGTTGGAGCCTGTGACAGAGAGAGAGGGAACAATGGTCAATCTAATTCTTTTGAGATGAGTGTTTTAATTATGCTGTTAAAGTGATAAAGTGATTTCCTTATTAACAATCTCCATTATGATAATTTATGTAAATTGAGTTAAGTATAGCCTGATAGCTTACTACTTTACAAGCTTGAACATTTTTACATATGTTGTTTTTGGGTTTTCACATTCTCAGCAGCAGCAACAGCAGTTTATTTGAAAAGACACGGTAGAGTTGTGTACTTGAGCGCAATTTTTCCAGTGATCTGGCATCAGATTGCTGCAACTGATGACAGTGTGGACACCCTTGTTCTCTTGTTTAATTAATATAGACTGCTTACCCCTCCCTACACAAGGGAGCTGTAGCAAATATATTCAGTGTATGACATGGTATAAGTGGCTGGGGCAAATGTATTCAGTGTAAGACACTGTGTGACATCTGGGGACGTTAGGAAGTTTTTAAAGGCAAAAATGTCAACATTTAAAGTTCCCCTCCAGACATGTTTTAAAAGTATATATCCCATCTCTGCTAAGATAAATATTTTATTGAACATGTTTTTTACCCAACATAAGCAATAAAGAGTGGAAAGAGTGGAAGTAGATCTACTCATTCAGAAATTCCACATCTGGTCCCTTCCAAGTGCACATCAAGATGATTAGCTTTATAGTTTAAGGAAACATCAGAGAGATTCAGACGTATATATGTTTGAGCCTCAGTCAGACGCAGACATGGAGTCTGTTGATCACCAAAGTCGGCGACTAGCAGATGTATGAGAATGGTTAGTGTAGTTAGCATCCATTACCTGTTTTTGTTGTCTGTTAGCTTGTCACTGGCAGTAACTGAAACAGCATAAGTAGTTATGCAACATACAAAAATATCTGGTATGATGTTGCAGTGTGTTCACGTTGTTATTATGTGATTATATACCAAAGGTCTAATCAAGGTTTGCTGAACAATAGCTTACATAATATTCCGTCTGGCTGAGATTTTCAAGTCAGCTCCGCTCTGGAAGTTTCAGGGTTTTTTGCCAGCATTTTAATACAAGACGGCAATTGGATTTTGAATTTTTGACATACCTAATCCATCTTGCCCGATGAATGTTTGAATCTCAGAATTTAACACCTGTCTAATGACAAACTGCACACTTACAAGTCAGTGCAGTCAAGGTCAGACATTTAAGGGGACATAAACATGAGTAACACATTTTTCAGTGGAGGGGATCTTTAAGTAATAACAGAGGGTCATAAAGAGAAATTTACATCATATGGTTTACTTTCAGCCCTTCAACCGCATCCCAGAATGCACTGACAAGCTCTTACTTCGTCCTAAATATTTCTATCATTAATACAGGCCCAGCCTCTAAACTGAACTGATCAAGATCTGTAGTTTTGATCAGGAGATAAAGTGGGCTGGATGAGTCTTGCAGCCTGTGTCTGAATGTATTACATTTATTGTAATGTAAAATGGGTCAATGGCTTTGTGACGGCTTTGTTTTGGGAAACTAGCTGAACCTTTGGTTAAGCAGCAGCTGACTGTCCTCTGCAGATCCGACATAAAACCCATCTTAAATTCCTTTTTATCTGTTTGGAAGTCTTAGTGTTTGATATAAAAATGGACCACATGGGGAGAACCATCAACAAGAGTAGTAAGATAATACAAACAAGCAGAGCTGCCTGTCCAACATACATCTGCTCACATCAGGTAGTGATGACAGGGATCACCTCCTTCCCCCTCAAGGTTAAAAAAAATCACCCGCTGCTACAAGTTTTTGAAGTGTTCCAACATTTGTGAAAAACACTCCTTGATTTTCATGTTTTTTGTTGTTGTACTGCAGCCTTTTGTGGTCAGTCTGTAGACGGGTGTCTTTTACTGTTCTTCTATTATGTAACTGTTTCTCTTGTTCCCACACTTTGTCTTGTACTCATTTTAGGTTTTTGGCTGTTGTCATCTGTTAACTGTGTACTGACAGTGTCGATGTCAGATAGACCTATACAGCTCATCAATCACTAAGCAGAGGGACCTTGAACAATAGCCTTAACAACCCTCTGTGTGGGTACATATATTTGGGTCAAATTCAGCATTGGTACTCAGCATCTAACGCCGTGCAACTTATTTCTACATCTAAAAAAAGCATTTCCAAATAACCATTTTCAAAAGCACTTAGCAGCCAATATATAACACTGTAAGCAGAGAACATCAATTACACACACAGCATTATACTGCTGTCAGATTTGGTCATTAATGCCATGCTTTACTTGAATAAAATGTTTACATAGTCTGTCTGTAGGTAGAGTCATTCATGCCTCCTGGGCCCATTAAAAAAAAACAATTCAACACCATGGTCAGTTTTTTTTTTATAAGATTATCATTATGGGTTCTTTGCTTTTATTGGATAGGACAGCTTAAGCGTGGAGGGAGGGAAAAAGAGGAGATGATATGCAGCAAAGGGCCAAGAGTGGAATTGAACCTGCAGCTTGTCCCCAGCTGATCAGTTTTTAACATTGCATGAACATCGGTCTGGCACAATTAAAGCTAGTGCTGTAATAAAAAGGGATTAAATACACAAAAGCGTCTTCAGCAGCAAGATCATCTGAGAGCAGCCACCTAAACAACTGATGCCAAAAATCTGCACAACAGGAGAATTTCTACACAAACTCTCAGAAACGGTCTCAAGGAACACGTGTAGTAATGATGTTTAATCGGCATCTTCATATGTCACACCTGTAACGTGGATTGATCATCTTGGAAAAGGTGAAGTGCTCACTAACATGAATTTTACCAAATTTGTAACCAAAATTTGAGCAAAACATATCTACTGAGTGCTCAGTGTTAAAGTTACATTAACCTCATGTTGAATTCTCTTTAAAGGAGGAAATGTCCTTCCATTAAAACACTGTACTTTTGAGGGCCTGTGTAAGGGTTAATAGTCTGCCGTGTTTGGGCATGGTTCTGTGGTGTCAGAAGGCAGTGTGATACAAGTTGTTTTGTTGGGAAGATCAGGGAACAAAGCTGATGGTCTTTGATCAGCTGAGCTGTGCGGCAGACCACAGAGACACTGAAGAAAGAGAAGGCGAGGCCAGTCTGTTTGAAGTGAGAGCGCTTGACAGAGTGAATCTGTGCTTTGAAAGTGGAGGCTTGTTCGTTCAGTCATGTGTCCGCCTGTGCGGAAGAAGATGCTTATCTCTGGCTTGCCAGCATGGCTCCTTGTGGGTGCCAAGAACGTGGAGCGTGCTTCACTGGATAGAGGGTGGTGGGGAGGAGGGTTAACAAGCTCCCGTCCATACCTGTGGTTTAGTCACTGCGAGGCACTGCGTCAGGCTCGCAGAGTGGAATGCAGATAGATTACAGCCACAACATAATCACAGCAATGATCATCAATCCAATTTGCTGGATCATGGAGGTAATGCTCAAGAGGAATACAGGGTCAGTGTGCTAATGGGTTAGTTAGAGAAAGCAAGGGAGGGGGAGAGAGAGAGGTAACGCTGAAAGCAAACAAGGTGTGAGGTTAAAGTGAGAGGAAAGAGGCTGAAGGACTCCAGAGATCTAGAAAAAAAAACCAAAAACGCCTGGATAAACTCATTGTGTTTGATGGAAAGAGGTTGTGGCATTCACTTAATAACTTTCCCTGCTGCTTGAGCGCTGTGTGTGATTGGAGGTGTCTCCTGCCTGTCACCGTCAGACAGTTACCGTGACTCTTAACAACATAGAAGCTCTCTCTCTCTCTCACAGAAACACACTCAGCAAAGAAGACAAATATTTTAAAGTAGTTCTTAAGTCCAACAATAGTGAGACATTATGCAGGACAGACGAGTGTGTGTGTGGAGACTGAAGTAATGACAGTGAAGAAAAATAAATAGACCATGTACAGGACTGAAAGGAAAAGTTTGTACAAGTCAAGAAAAGCTATGGGAGTGCATCCTATGTGGTAACGACCAAAAATCCTTTCAGGCAGTAATGATAAAGAACTGAGAGAGAAATGGGAGAGGTGCCGTAAAACGTTTTAAAATTCTGCTATCAAATCTGTGCGTCTCTTACTGCAGCCTGTAAGGTATTCGTACATTTTTCCAAATTACCTATAAAGACATTACAAAGAACCATACCTATTCATTATCCTGTATTTGACCAATACAGGTAGGTATATAGTTACGTTATTACGTTGTTATGTTGTTGCCACAGTGATATTTTAAACCTTTATTCCTCTAGTCAGGATAGTTTGGCTTGATCATCCTGCTTCAATAATTCATCTTAAAATTTCTACTGTTGCACACATCTTGAAAAATAGGTCCCACGTGATACCACTGTACCTCTCTACCTTTTTCCACTACAGCTTCATTCAGTGCATTTCCATGGACACTAATATTACATGAATAATCAGAATAATAGCCCAGTCTGAATTAAAATGTCTCAAGTAACCACCTCAATTGTAAGAGACTCGCACAATTAAAAGGAATTTTCAGTTGGGTTGAGAGGGGTGGTGAAACCTTTAATAATAATTTATTATCATTATTACATTTGAAATTTTCTATATAATTAATTAGCAAATAGTAGCATAACCTCATAATCTTGTAAACACTTAATTTGATCATTTCTCTTTGGCTGTGATAAAAGTGAACATGCAGCAACTGCCGTTGCTATGCGCCTCTCTGCTGATTTTGGCAGAGCATCATTCATGAGTGCTGTTAGTGTTACATTCTTATGTGTACGCTGATTAAAATAGTCCTTAATTGTGAAACACGAATCTTGTGTAACATTGTGGAGTTGCTACAACTACCAACAGTCTATAACTACTTGTAGCAGTGGCCTCCATATGAGAATTATGGGGAACACTGGCAAGTTGTAGGGTCTACCGAATCTGCATGTGAGGTGATAATCTGTAATTTGCAGCAACAGAAAATAATCTGGGTTGTGTTTTTTTTTAACATGCATAACCAGTTCTGTTCCCTCTATACGTTATGTGTATGAATTAATTTTCTTAATAAGGCTGGGAAAAAACCCAACTTCTTCCCCTATATTTTAAGCAGATTACATGCTTTATAGTGGTCAGAACCACTTTTTGCACGTCAAAAAAGTTATATTCTGATTAAATGATTTGGGTTACATAAACACATTTTATCAAATAACTTTATTTTGCATCACAGAGACTGTACATTCAATTAATGATTTGCACTGTAACAGTCATTTATGGTCATTGTATAAATGATGCAGTCATTTTGAATTCACACAGTCATTCTTCAGTCGAGATGACTCACCTTCACAGAAAGAGTGGAGAATGAGGAAGGGAAGGAGGAGCTTGGCAAATGTCATCCTGCCGCCTAAACCCACACTCCACGACATCACCTGCACCTGATTGAGCACACACAAACACAGAATGCTGTACGGTCAAAATGATTTGGTTAGCTGATTTTCCACATTGCAGTCTCAGTCTAACCACATAATGTCCAAAGACATCTCAGCTCCTTTATGTTAGGTGATTACTGTGTAAGTGAGTGGGAGATGTGATCAGTGTAATTAAGGTACAGAAAAAAGGATTTGCTGCTCGGCATGCTTTTAGCAGGTGTTTTCTTGTGTGTGTCTGCTTGAGGGGTGAGGTGTTGATAAATTCACAGCAATGGCTCATTTACGCTACACATTGTGTAATAACCATAATCAAGACATTGCTCTGTTAATTGGCTGATTAAGAAAAAAACCAAAAACGTGAAAAGGTGTAAATGACATTTTCAAGATGTGCATAATGCAGCTTAACTGGATCAATTTTAAGGTTGAACTTGATGACAAATAATGAAACTTAACATGTTGAGAGCATAATTAAGATTACAGTGTGTTCTTGGTCTTGATGATTGTTTAGTGGTGTTCACTCTCAGTGTTGCTGGAAAGAGCGCAGCGATTAACTGTAAATTTCAGCACAGCTTCATTGGCCACTCTATATATTAAACTTACACTCTGATAAACACTTATTGGTCTGCTGTTTCATGACGCTTGCTGTCAGGCAGCAGCTCAGGCAATGCAAAAGCCCTCACTGTCTTCCCTTATTTCAGTCTTTCCCTCCTCCTCCCTCCCTCCCCACATCTCCTTCTCATTTGTTCCCTCTCTTTACACTGTCATCACTTGTCCCGGCAAGGCCTCACTGGTCAGCAAACTCATCCAGTGACAATTTAATTTTGAAGGGTTATCTTTCTAAATTCGCCTTCTCCCCAAAGCCCGCTGCGTTTCAGCACACTGTAAAACTCATGTTCACAGAGGGCGCTCCTTGTCCTTCAGACATCTGATTGCAAAGAAAAAGCTAAATAAACTACAGAAAATGGCCTGAGATGCAATAAAAACACAATACACATTCTGCTTTGTGTTGCTGCTTGCTGTCCTGTTGCTGTGGTGCTGTTAGAGATATACAGTGTTTGCTGGATTCAATTCAGACAAAGCTGCTAAAATTTACAGGTGAGTGAGAAAGAGACGTGAGGTAAAAAATAGACTGTCATTGCTCATTGTATATATATATATATATATATATGTATGTATGTGTGTGTGCCTGTATGTGTGTATGTGCTTGTATTAGCTGTGTGTGTCAGTTTGAATAGGCACATTTGTTTTCATTTTGGATTCTTGTTTCCTCAGCATTATTGCATTTCACATTCTGTAACAATACAACCTGCAATGGCTATGTCTGCTACCATTCCTTCCTCATTTCCTTTTGCCTTCCTCCTTTGCTTATACTCGTCTCTCTTGTTGGGCCCGGAAGACCACCCCCCCATACCCTCCATCATTGTCCTATCCGAAACAGTTGTAGTCTTGTAGTAGAGGGCATTATCTCGACTCACTGGGAAGCTCAGATAGAAAGCTGACGGTCTAAACAGATTTCACATTTCCACAACTTGTCCTTTCCTGGAAAAAAACCTTGCTTTTCTATCCTGTAATTCCCTACTGTTTATATCTATAACATACCTGAGGTATCATGACTAGGACACTCTGGAGCACTTTAAATAGCCAAATGACAAACGCAGTTAATCAAACACAGCAACTACAACACAGAAAACTACAAGACCTAGGGCAAAATCTGTGTTTCCTGTGATCCTCTTTGATGCTCGGTTGGGGTTGATCAGTCTGGATGAGGACAATCAATAAAGCCCATTCTCTACTCTCCTACCTAACAAAAAATAAATAAAATGGCTGTATAGAGAGAGAAAAAAAAGCTGTTTAAGACTCATTCTCTTGTTTTGTTGTTCCCTTTGTTGAATGAAAACACCTCTTGTTGAAAAAGGTGTGATTTCTGCATTATTTCTACATACCATCTGCTTCTCTAAATAGACACTTTGCTCTATTGATTTTCTTTGTACAAACAGAAATGTCCAGACAATATTTGTTGTCATTACATCCACCATGATGAAAAATATAACACCATGGGATTCCTTTAAATGCCCAGTGTGCAGGATTCAGGGAAATAGAACATAATATTCATAAAGCTCTGTTTAATTAGCTTATATTCACCTGGATCTGTGGATTATAGTATTTCCATTACCAGAGCTGTTTATATCTACTTACAGAACAGGTCCTCTTCTATGGAGGCTGCCTTTTGCTTCTACAGTAGCCCAGAATGGACAAACCGAACATAGGCTCTAGATAGGGCCGTTTCCATTTTTGTGTCTGCCATCATAGTCCTCCCACACGCTTGGTAATCGGAGAGTTTCAGTTCTGCAAGCTCACCGCTAGATGTCACCAAATCCTTCACACTGAATCTTTACACTGTGGTCCCAAAAATCTACTGTATACCATGCTATCATTCTAATTTCCATATTCTAGTATATAATGTAGGAAGGTGGTTGATGTATGCATGGTCTTCACCTTGTGGTCTGCCATGAAATTCATCTTTCTCTCTTTACTACATTTCCCTCCTACCCCTAATCCCTTCCTCCAAATGCTAAAGGACATTTCTGAAATGACGACTGGGTGAATGTCAGTGATGTATACTAGTTAATACAGACACATTGGGTTCGAAAGAGCTGAGGCAGTCATGGAAAATAAAAAGCAGTCGTCCTGCACCAGCTTCCAGCTCTCTGGTCTCACCAGGATGTGGGAGAACTCAATATTTAACATTCTCACAGAGAAAGCACCCCCACAAACTTACAGCTACACTGTACTAAAGCTCGGTGGTCACACTGTCCTGCCTGTCTTTTGCCGTGTCTGTATGGTAACGTGGACTGTGTGTATAACTCGGAGCTCCTTTCACAGCCCGCCTGTGGCATAAGCAAAGTGAGCAGCTCTTAAGGACGCTACTCTGAGCAAATTACAAACCTGACTAGAATAAACATTAATAATTTCAGTATTAACATAATTAAAATTTTATGCATTCTGTATTGTTTTATATTTGTTCTCAGCACTAAGAAACTGTCTTGTATTTTACTTAAGTTGGACCACGTTCATTTATTGTGTTTCTCATCTCTCTTTTGAGAGAGATGAGAAACACAATAAATGGTCAGCAGATTTAAAATGTACTTTGTGATTTGCAAGTGTGCAGAAACACAGTGTTTTTTTTGGGTGGGGACACTAAAGTGTTTACCAAACTTTAAGGATCAGTTCACCCATATAACAAACAGTAATTTTCCAACTCACCCCTGGGTATTTTACCATGCAGGTTTTGAGAAATCCACTGCAGATACAATTTAGGTAAACTGAATTTCATTTGTGATGCTCAATGCATCAACACATCTGACATCTGAAAAACCCAAACAGCAAAATCTCCCTCCAGAAAGACTCCACATGACTCTTGGTCAACTTTTTATTGGAAACTATTTTGTACTGAAGGTTGAAAAGTAGACTGGATATTGATTTGGAAAGACACTTCGCCGCTGAATTTTTTAAATGTCACTTCTCAATATTCTGAGCACCAGAAACAAAGTTCCACACTTAAAAATGAAAACCAGTCCACTGATAATAGATTTTCTAGGAACCATACTTTGACTGCAGCAAATTTCTCAGAACATTAAAGTAATTTTGACCGCATGAATTCAAGATGGAGACATTATTGAGGACACACCAATGAGCATTTTTTGCATTGCTTATATGATCATTAATGAAAATATAGGCCTGTTTAACCACGTCAGAAACTTCACTGATGTATCCAAATCTTTTGTAGCATCAATAAACAACAAAAACAAAACACATTAAGGTTTTGTTTTAAGTCCAGGTAAAGCAAAAATAAATATGTGTAATGAGTTTGTAACACCACATAAAAGTATTATTAATCACTCAGCCAAATTTGAAAAATTAAAAAATTGCCAAGTGTATAACATAATTAAGTTTCCAAATCCTGGAAAAAAATGAGCAGTATTCTCTGATCTGGGACGAGGGGACGCATCTGCTGAAAGAGCTGAAATGAAGGACAACCCGCTGCGAAGCAACTCGTTCTTCTTTTTCGCATGAGCAGCTAACCCAGTAACACGGACCACACACACACCCAACTGAAGAACAACACTGATGCTACGCACTCCAACGTCCTTTGTAGTAATGTAGCTTTTACATAGTGAGGGAGGGGTTATGTCAAGGATGGCACCAGTGTGTCATCGATCCATAATATGAACTCAATTCTTTATTACACAGTTTACAGTTTTGTTTACATGTTTTCAACAAGCATTTTCGAACATGTACAATGTTTTAAGAAAAAAATCACAGAATTTACGTTCCCTGGACTTTCATGAATGTTTGCCCATAAAAAGACCTGTCAATCAATTCTGAAATGATAGGAGGTTTTAAATCTGACACTCAGATAATTGACTGTTTTTAAGAAATGGTGGAGAAATGGCATTGAGCACAGACCAGATAAACGAAATTAAATGAGAGCAGGGGCCCTCGAGATTGAGGTAAGTTAGTAATTAGTGCAAAAGCATGATCTACCTTTAGATTTAGCTGAGTATCAGCTAAATGTAAGGTTCTAATAAGTCAGTTATGCATGGGGCAATTAAACTGCAGAGGACAGGGCTAAGCAGAGATGAGGTCCGTCCTCAATGCAAGCTGGGCTTCGCTGCAGCACTGTCCCACTCCATTGGCTATGCTGTCACCATCTATCAATCCCTCACTTTCTTCACCCCCTCCTTCACTCTGTCAGAGTCACTCACTGCTCATCTTCTGCTCGCCCCCCTTACCCATATCAACATCATGAACCAGTCTCCTTTTCCATCTCCCAAAGCTTGCCTTTTTCTGCCTGTTTTTCTTCGTTTTTCCACTTTTTCTAGACCTCTCTCACTTTTCTCTTCATGGTCTCATCTACATGGACTTATGTCGCTTCCTTTTTTGATTTACCACGCAACTTGGCTTTTCCAATAATATAGGATTCTGTAGTCATTTTAAACAGTTTCTTTGTGTCAAGCTTTGGCGGATAATTGTGTCTCCTGTGTCCTGATGTAAAATGTCAACACAACAAGTACATGTCTTCTGTGGGCCATGTATTTGTTATGTTGTCATGTTAAGTGTGGTTTCCGAGATTTCCCTGTACCCAAAGAGAAATATAAATTATATCTCATCGTATAAATATTTTTTTCAAAAAAAATAAAAATAAAAACAGCATAAACCTTGACTGCCATTAAGCAATTTATTTTGTTTTGGTAAAATAGTTATCATTCACATGTGATTAGTTGTTTTTCTCAGTTATGCCACAGGCATTTGAAAACCCAAACTCTTTTGAGTCTATTTAATCAATTTCAATGTTTACGCCTGTATTACCTGCCAACATGCCCAATATCCTGCCCTGATTTAAAAGGCAAGCTGTTTTAAAGCCTAGAAACAACTATCAGGAACACATACAGCTCCCACTGGGCAAAGCTTAGGGTGGCTGAGATCCAGGTCTATTTAATGAGTTGTGGTCTTATAGCTTAGCTGACAGTAATGTGTGATTAAGGCAGTGTAAAGTGAAGAGTAATATCTGGACCTGCTGTGCTCTCTCCAGAGGGGCCTGCCTGCCCACATGGCTGTATCTCCTGGCTTACAGCACTCGATATTATTGATTACATGGCAATTGTGTCTGACTTGCCTTAACCTCAAAGGAACCCCTTCTCAGAGGGAGTGGTGGGCATCAGCCGACAGCCAAATCTGGATTATCACAGCAAATCAATGGCAGATTTCTGCCCGCCCTCGGCCCTCATGAAAAAGCCATCACTCATTAGCACAGTGATCACAGACAGATTAGCAGACATTTGGCTTTGTCAGGGAGGAGGGAGGGGCAGCGGTGCTCTGATGAGCTGAGTAATGTCTTCCTTCCCGCCCTCCTGATCTCTTCATCTCCAACATGACATGACTTTCTGAATGCCTTGCTCAGCAAACCTCACTCACATGACAAGAATGCAGTGTAAACGGGATGGCATTTGGACTGCAGAGCATGTAGTGCTTTCTGAGTAGATATGATAATCAAACTGACACGGCGCATCGATGCTGAATGAACTATTCACTTAGGTCGGATCGGATAGGAAATTGCTGGTGCTGATGTTCCACTTTCTTAACAAATTAGTAGCCAAGGTCTTTGAAAAAAAAAAAGTTTAAGACAAAAGGAAAACAGTATTGCCTGGACAGTGACGCATCATTTCGGCATCTACAGGGGTGAGCATATTTTTCTGGACCGAACCTTTCAGACAGAATGCAACATGGTTCATAGAACAGCATATTGAGCATGCTCCTTTAAAAAGCACTAGGGCTTTAAGTGACTCAGAATTATGCCAGTTCAACTGGATTTGGCTGTTCAATACAAACATTTGACAATTCATTTTGTTTACCATACAAAGTTTTTTAGTCTGAATGGGCTCTGCATTCAGCATTCATGTGATGTAGTAAACAAGCTTGTACCGCTAACTGGAGATCACAAATGCGCAACAACATTTTTGGCCGACACTAGATATCAACAAAAGCCAGAGACTGTCCTATTAACTTGCTGTGAATTCACCCCTGATGTGGTCTCTTTTTCCCTCTGTGTCGCTGCCTGCATGTCCAGCTGGCATGTTGTGGCTGCAAAGAATAGCCTAAGTCAAAAGCACTAATTTCGCAGCAAGTCTGGGGACCAAAACTTTCACTGCACAGAAAAAAACGACCGCTTGACTTCAAGTCTCAGTTGGCTCAGGGTCTCCTACTGATGTTTTGAGTCTCCAACTTTCAAAGGGCAGCCCCAAAAAGTACCAGTCGAGGTTTACTTCCACATCAGTAACCAAACCTCAATCTTCTAATAACGATTTGAGTTGTCCAGCATCTTTTTAATGTGTTTGCAAAAACTCAATATAAGTCAGATGTTAATAACTTATATAACATGACATCAACAGCTTCCGCCTCAGCAGAACTGTAAAAAGTGCCCGTTGATTGACTTCAGCTGGACTATTGTGTACACACAACATCTACCTTATGTCAGACCATCCTGGATGAGGGATCCCCTTTTGCTGCTCTTCCTGTGGTTTCTTACATATTTTTCCAGATTAATGGATTTTTTAAGGTGGTGGGTTTTTTGCCTTTTTTTTTAACTGAGGGACCAAGGATAAATGGTGTCATATGCTGTACAAATTGTAATGCCCCTTGAGACACATTTTTGATACTGAGTTTCATAACAAAAATTGCTTTGACTGGAGCCTCCTCTCAATAAAAGATCACCAACTCCCTGCCAGGCAAAAAGGAGATGCATGCAGGGGGACAGAAACATGCCAAGTAAAACTGTTCTTCCACTGAAGACACTGCCTGTAACTTCTTTGATCCTGTATGGGCTGACAGTAAAGCTAAACATTGTGAGAGAGACGGGGAAAGCTTACACAGGACCTAGGGAGATGATAATTATCAGGAACAGGATGGGAGCGCTGCAAGGCGCCGCATTACAGCACCCTGTCACAAAACGCTTGAGCAGGCACAACTTATACACACTCTGTGTCCTGTGTTGACCAACACACACTATGTTGTGTGCAAGTGTGAGCCTGTGAGGGAGGGGTTGGGGTTGATTAGTGTTCACTTGGAATAAATACTGGGAGTAAAGCCTCCTCCTGTGCTGCACACTGAGACACAGCTGGGTCATAGAGTGTACTGCATTTGTCAAGTGGAAGCTGAGGAGCTGCGTCTGCAATAGGAAAAGATGATTAAAGACTGATGGTGAAATGATGGGAGGCAACATGTTGATGACACTTCATCTTGACATGTCAGCTACTGCAGTGTCTGTGCATACCGCTCAAGAGACATGGTGAAAGAGGGGGTGTCCATTGAATGGGTAAATAACTCAATATTTCAATGATGAGTCTTTAAAAGACCTCATAATGGACTGCAGGTTCAGACGAGGCCTTGAAGTCATTTACGTCATCCACAGCTGATGTTCACTTGATCATCATTTACATGTCCAGAGGCAATTTGAATAACATGAATATGTTAACTCATTAGAGAATTGTCTTCACATCAGTGTAGTACATATTATCATATCTATAAAACTACATTCATGCTCATCATATTGGCTCACATGATTGCAGTGTTTTAGACAACAAAAATCCAAAAGATAATGCTCTATTTCTCAATTATTTATTATCTCATTATGTGCCATAAAATCTTAATTTTAGGGTAAGAATCATATGGAGAGACAATAAGTGATGAAGGAAAATGAATAATTGCTCAGGAACATTCAGCTCCATTTCTACTGTTGTTACAACTGAAAACTCCTCAGCTCAGACTGCAGGGAACCTGGGTTCAACACTGGTGACAACCAGCTCCTGCAGATTCACTCACAAATACAATTTAAGACACTAGTGCCTGAATACTATGCTGCTAATAGCTCAGGCCCATCCTACATACACCTCAGACCACTTTACTCTGCTACTGCCAAATAACTTGCTATTCCCTAACTACGAGGGTGGCCCTGACCATCTCAGAACAAAATTATGACTGTTTGCTGTCCAAGCTCCCCAATGATGGATGGAGCTTCCCATTGGCATCAAGAAACAGAAACTCTACACATCTTCTGCTGCAGTCTGAAAACTCATCTGATCAGAAGGCACCTAAAATAAAATAAAATAAAATAAAATAAAACAAATAAAACAATAACTCTAACTTCTCCATCTCTGAAATGTTTCTCAATGCACAACTTGAACAGTAGTATCCTTGAGTATCCTTACACTGTGCACCTTCATTCTTCTTTGTCTTGTTCAATAATATCCAGATTATGGACGGGTAAGCAGGTAAGCAGAATGTGCTAAGCAAATAGATTACTACATCTATAATCATTACAATGACTGCTAGATATAAAATGGTGTACAGAACAAAAACATATATTGACTTCCGTGATAAAAACAGTGCAGCCAACTGTCTCTTCCGATATGAGTTTTAAAAAACCAAAGAAACATGCTAGGAAAAGGTGTGGAGGATGCAAGCAACCATGCCTGCTGCTGCCGCCTCCTTTTTGCCTGAGTGCAGACTGACATAACAATCTTAGCTCTCTGATTTTAGGCTTTTAGTGTTTTTCTGGACAAATTGTAGTGAGAACATAATGATACACTCCATTACTTTTTCCTCTCATCCATCTACTGATAAAAACAGCACAGATCAATACGCTGTCATGCCCCTCTTGTCCTCTGCTCACTTTTATTCCACTGAATCATAATGTTAGCAGCTTCAACACTGTTTCACCATGTAGACAGCCTTTAATGTCTTTTTTATGAGACAATGAGATGTATTGTTAATGAGTTTTCCTTGTTTTATACTGTAATCACAGCATTAAAACAGCATTTATCTCAATGTTTATTTGCCTCAACTCTCTACCAGCCTGTGATTTTTCTGTCTTCTGTATTCAAACATTATGCCAGTAAACAAATTCAGAGCCTCCGTAATGTGAAATGATTGCCTCTCCCCCAAATTTTGATGCCAGTCTGAAAATGCCTGTTTCTTCGCCAGCCTTACTTTTCACTTGGCCATTATCCACTGCAATGAGCTTGGCAAAGCTGTCCCAGCAGAGGCCTGTGTGTATATCAGACAACATAAACACAGACAGCTGTGTCAGAGGGCAGCCGATAGCCTGTAGAGACTCATTCATCTCCTTTTGTCTCCCTCTTTGTTAGAGTGCAGTCATTCTAACCCGCCAGCAGCTGACTGTTTCTATCCCGGTTGAAAGATCAAAACACACCATTTAGTCGCTCCTCTCCAGCACAGATGACCTTTGCATCTCAACACTTCACCTCTCTTCTCATTCAGCCCTCCCTCCTATCTTACTTCACCCTCATTGTCTCTCCTCGCGTCCTGTCTCTCTCCGTACTGTTTCAGGCCCACTTCAGGGCAGCATGCCAAGCATAAATACCAACAACAAGGATTTGACACACAACAAAGCTGCCATTAAATTGCTGTTTTGTTTGTTTTACATGGCATGGTTTATTTGCAGGGGAGAATGTGACTTGAAATGGTAAATGCTACCAGCTTTGATATGAATCCCTGGTGTTTTAAAATTGAGGGAAAAGGCCTTCATTCTTCCTTCAGAAAATTTCTATTTCCAAATTCCTTCATAATGGTTTCACACTTAGAGAATAACAAATCAATAGAAGGAGACAAGAATTAGAAGCAAAAGATACAACAATATTACTGTGGGCGGATGGGTTTACAACCATCTATTTAAGCCATCATCATCGTTGGCATTATCATCAAAAGGCATTAACACTGAATACTTTTACAGGCACACACTAAAACTCCACTATTCTGAATATGACAATATTCAGAATTTGATGCAGGTCATGTAAACAGCATACTCTGTTTAGATATTCTGCATTAGGCCTTTTTCCATTTTTTTTTATTAAGATATGAGATATGTTGCTATAATTCAGGTTTTAAAAGTATTATTTGGACATGTGGGCAGCAATTTGGAATAAACATCTCAATTGGGATTTTTACTGCAGTTAGCAACACTTGGCCTCTTGCCTGTTTACAGTCAGCTCTGTGCGTTGCCATGGATACACTGTAAACAAAAATAACTTGTCAGTAGTTTGCGAGGATGAGGTAGAGATGTATGCCAAAAAGAAAAGGCAACATCCCTGGTCAGAAGGAGAAACACTTACTTTAAACATTATGAAAGACTTCCAGGTGTCAGGAAATGCAGAAATATTGCAACGTCTACATTTTCAGGAAGATGGTTGAAGGAATAAAAGAGGGAGGCTGTGCGTAGACGGTCCAACAAGTCCACCACCAGTACGAAACTTTTAAAAAGATTAGATTTTGATGCTAAGAAGCAAGCAGCTTCAGTCATAATATACATGGCTGCGTGTGAACAGGAATATTAGTGAAATATTATTTTCATTAGCCATGTAAACAGCTTGGTTGGAATACTGTCTTTTTTTTGGAATGAGGGCAAAAAGTGGACTACTTTGTGCATGTAAATGCATTCAATGACAGGGTCTACTGTGAGCCTTTTGCCCACCAAGACAGAAAAGCATGACTTCACATCCATAAGGACAGCAGCATGCAGGCGCTGACGGTTCACCTGTAATACAACTGGCTGAGCAAAATCATCTTCTCAGCCCTCCCCTCCTCTCAACCTGTTTTCTTCAGTTCTACCCGACTGCCTTGGCTGATTTAATGACCACAAACAGCTGGACCAGGAGAAAGGTTTGGAAGCGTGCAATGATTATAATCACAGGTACCGGGAATGTTGTAAACGCAACTCAGAAAAGGTATGAAATGGACATTTAAGGTCTGTGAGTTCTGTGTCGACAGCTGTCACATAGAGACCACTGTGCTCAAACTCCAACAGTACTTAATTCTGTCAGCAGAATACACCACCATATAAATATGGTTGAACATTTCTGTAGCCCTATGAGCTCATTGTATTTAAGTACTCCGATATCCTCAATATGTGTAAATATAGAAACAAACACCTCGAAATACTACATTCATGAGCCATTGCTCAATAGTTACTCAAAAGTGGGCATATAAACAATTCAGATGCTTTCACACCTTGTAATCGATGCCAAACCATTCCCAATGGTTGCACTCACATTTCCAGTTTGGCAAAGCTACAAGAATTACATCAATACCACAGAAAAAAAAGAGATGCTTCATTTTAATACTTTTCCATGATCTACAGTGCATTCTCTCCCTATCCTGCTGCACAAGTTTACCATTCATCAATTTTACAACACTCCCATCCTTTCTTGTCCTTACACCTCTGCTCTGCTCCCTGTCTCAGACCTCATAGGATAGTCCAGTACAGCCACTGTATCTGCAATTCATTCTTCTATCACTCATATTGAGTTTCATTTGAGCCTGTCAGTCAAGGTGTCTGTCAGATATGGACTCTCCGTTTCACGATTTTTTCTTCCTCCTTCTTGTATTCTGAATGAATTCAGGGACAGTGACAGACACTGTGAAAAGGAAAACTGTCAGAGGCATGCTTTCCTTACCTAATGCATGAGAAACAGCAGCAGTTTCTCTCCATCTCATCATATACATAATGTAAAATACCAGATTATTTGAATGTGAAATAATATAGTAACAATCAATTTAAAAACATTTATGTTACACTTAAACTCAGCAGAATAGCACCACATCAGTGCTTACACACTGCTGGTCCAGTGACAGTGAACCTACAACCTGGGATTACTGAGGCCAAGATTTCCATGCAACATATTTCAGCAGGAGACAAGCTTGGTTACTCATCATATGTCATGTCATTCTGGTTCTGCAGACCCACCTGAAGTACACACATCCATCAATGTGCTGTATAATCTGATGGAAACAGCAAAACGATAGTCTAAAGAAATTAAACAAAATATTTGTGAATTTCTGGTTGTGAGTAGGTTTTATGTATGCTCACAATTCAAACGGAATACTCCTGTGACTGTCAAATATTGTACTACTGGTGACCATATAAAATAGTCAGTATGAAATCATTTTCTGATTTTAAAAGAAAAAAAATGCCATTATTATTTATTCTTCATTTGCATTTAATCTTTAGAGCTTTTTGCTTGATTAATCAGCAGTGGTTCAAATGCAGTCTGCCTTGCTTGGAAAAATACCACCAACATCAGAATCCATCCTCATAATATTGTTCAGACTGATATGCTTTCAGTACAAAAACCTATTTTTCATTTAACTGTGATTTGGGCACTTTGGGCAAAACATTGTAGCTGGTAATGTCTGGGTTCTTAGGGCCAGGGGGTAAAATAAAAACTCCAGAAAAATGTCATTCAACTGCTTTACTCTACAAAGTCACTGTAGCACCAGCAGCCTATAAACCAAACCAAGCATATATATATATATATATATATATACACCCAGGCCGCAGGATTAACAGTTAGATTCCCAAACTGAGAGGTGTTCCCCTTTAACCTGGCGTTGCGTCGCTGCCGCGTTCAGGTGACACATGAATAAATAAGTGGGCATCGAGGCGCTTCCCAGCAGGCACCTCTTGAGTCACCAGGGCTACCTGAGATAACACTGTACACCTGACACCTCTGCGCAAGCATGTACACCACCTCACATTTACTAGCCGCTTAATTAGTCTTATAAAATATGTCGTGATCAAACAGCAACAGTTGGAGATACACAAGATAATTTTGATGAAGTGGTCGCAGATGCGTTATAATATTGCCCAAAACCTCACCGATCCCTCGTTGGACTGATTGCTCATAATCAACCAACTACTTCTAAAAACTCTTCCACTGGTGCGCACATCCAAGAGACACAGCACAACCATATGCCAAAGTAAGAGAACTACTAGTGCGCGTAAAAGTCGACAATTACGCACGACTATCGCAGGTGGGAAAGATTACACTACATACTGAAAATCATTATCCTTTGTGTGAAATTCTCTGCCGCAGTGATGCCCCTAACACTGCTCCGTGTCTATCAAGTCATAGCAGCATGATCATGTCATTATCATATTGTCCTACCTTCCTCGTCCGTGTCCGTCGCTGGCTGAGCGCCTTTAGATTCGATTGCCTGTCCTGCTGTGATGCGTTACCAAGTATCTGCTACCCCCTCTCGCTCCCTCTCTCCCCCTCCCTCCCTTCTCCTCTCTCTCTCTTTCTCTCTCTCAATATTTCTCCCGTTAGCTTTACTCTATCACCACCAACGCCCTGGTCATTGTAAATTTCACTTCCCAGTCTTCAGAACTACCACTGCAAAACATAAACCTTCAGTTGTGTGGCGCGCCTATATAATGTCCCGTACTTCCTCCACTCCTCCTAACCCAGGGTTACACTCCAGAAATTCCAGCACTTACAGGTGAAGCCTCATAGCTTTGAAACAATGTTCCCAAGACATATGATTCTATATTTCTCAAATAATAAAAATACACACAATTCTGTTTTATGTAATCTAAGATGATGTCTATATTTTGCATTTTACGCGAGTTGAATTTATTAGCTTTTTTTTACAGATGGCAAATATAAGGCATGGCCCTGCTGTGTTTGCCAGTGAAAAATGTAAAATAATTACGCTTAGCTGTGCTGACAAATCATTTGAAAGCTTCACGGAAGAGGGCTGAATTCACTGAGATTAAAGAGATCTATTTATGAGCCTCCTAAATAAGCTTATGAGCTAATATATTACACAGATTAAATTTGAAATCCATTATTTAACCACAGAGGTCATGGATGTGAGGAGCAATAGCAGTGTGATAGCATCACCTAGTGTAGAGAAGATGAATTACAAACAGGTGCAATGGCCACAATATACAAATGAATGCTACCGCATAACTCTGCTCTCCTTTATGTAACTTTAACATGTAAGCTTCCAGTTTATAACATTAACGGGCTGTATAAACTATTTAACTGAAAGTCAGTAAAACCTCATTTCAGAAAAGTGAACACTCCAACTCATTTTAGATTTGACTAAAACATTTGGATTTACAAAACTTTTTCCCACACCAACAACTTGATCTGCTCATCTATAACATTAATTTCTATCAGAGCCCGATCTAAGCTCTTTGTCTATATAAAAACTTAAACATCAGTTACAATCCAAATAGAAAATGGCATAGAACCCATAGAACCCATTTTCATTCAGATATCTTGATGTCAGAGTTCAAGGGATCCCTGTGAAATGGCCATGCCGTTTTCTATCACCAAAATTTAGCCTAACTTTGGAGCGTTATTAGCCCCCTTACTGAGAAGCTAGCATGGTTGGTGCCACTAGATTTCTTATGTCTTCTAGTTTCTCATGATATAGATTCTCACATCACATAGCTTTAAAACTCAGCCCAATACTGCCTCTAAAGATAGTAATGTCCCCTGGCGACAAACGCTGTTTAAAAAACAATAACACGTTATGTACCGACCTTGATTGCATCGCATTTAACGCGTTAATGCTGACAGCCCCAGTAATTACCAATCTTTGCCTCTTCTGGCATGGTTGTTGATGTGGCCGGGAGATCTTTGGACGGACTTGAGTGAAAAATTACTGAGACTCGGCTTTAGGGTTAGAGACTATACACAACATAAACCAATATACACTTCACAATACAAACTATAGAGGGGCAAAGGTGCAGGAACCCACTACTGTAAAGATACCCTATCATCTGTTATTGTGGAGAGACTTGGTGGCCACAGGACACCCATCTGCTTTTTAGGACAGCAACGCATTGCTATACAATCAGAGTTTCTTATTCAATATTCGAAACTGATGTCAAATCAGTGTTCCACAATAAGAGTGCCAGTGTGAACATTTTTCATTTAAGTGCGCAGTTATTTTTGGTAAATCTGTAGCCCTTACAAAGACACAATTTTAACACAGTAACACATTTAAGGAGCTGTATTCAAGATTTAGATCTATGATTTAGAGTCTGGGACAGGACTGTCTGTACACAGTTCTCAACATGGAGGTGTCTGAACCAGCAGCCAGCAGCTAACAGCACTTACTCTTACAATAGCACTAACAGTGCCAACAGAGCTTACATTATTACATGGGGAGTGGCTGTTGCACTTGTATACCAACACATATCTGATAATAGCAGTAACCACAGAGCAATCAATAAATCAATCATTTATTTTTCACGTGGAAATATTGAGGGTGCAACTCCAGTGAAATGTGCTCCCATCAGCTCCTTTAATTTGTGCGTTGTAATTTAGTTCTTCCTGTATGATCTTACGCTGATGGCTACTGCCATTATGATTGTCCATGTTGGTTGTGTAATGATTGAACTGTTCGCACATCCTGACGCCAACAAGGCAGCCGCATGGTTGCTTCTCAAGAAAACGCCAGCTCCACACTAGGTGGGTTTCCATTACAGATTTGCGCAAAACTTAATCGATATTTTCGAAATTTTGATAAAAGAACCTTTTAATACTTCTATACTATTGCATGTATGCATTGAAGAAAGAACTGATCTGTGTGAAATGGCTTGTTTTCATTAAAAAACAGAAGTGGAAGAAAATAAACATGGCTTAGATTCTTTATTTTACACCACCAAGATATGCAAGCTTAAGTCAGTTTTTGCAGTGTGGCAAAGCAGATGTGGTGCTCAAAAGTTTTAAGTTTCCACACAAATCACAGCTTCCTGGCCTTGCATACACACTTATTTTAACACCTTGTTAAAACTCCTGATATCACCTGTCTTCTGTTTTCATTCATGCATATGAAGGACACTGAGTCAGTGGTCTCACCTGCACCATTCAGAAGCTTTGGGTAAACATTTTGTTGCTGACACTGATCCTTTGCTGAGGACCAGGCACCCCACTTCTTGTATATGTCACACATGTCATCACTACAAGAGAAACTCATTGAAGTGAGATATCAAAGAAAGCCATTGTGGAAGTGAATGCAGCCCTGGCAGATGAGCTGTCAAATGAAAACCTTTTTTGAACTATGACTGTCTTGGATTTCCATTTGTTTACAGGTAAACAGAAAATATATATAATTTACTCACAATGCTGATGTTTTGATGACTTTTCCCTTCCAGGATGCAAGTGGTTTACATAAAAGCCTAAAAGCACAAAAAAGTGTCATGGCTATAGAGGCATTTTTAACAAATTTTCTGTACAGCTAATTCTAAAGTTTACACCATTGCAGTGAACATACTTAAGTTAAAGTAATAACTATGATTTATTGTGGGGGGAAAAATGTGGAAAATTGTATTTGTACATGTTATACTATACTTATTCACAGGCAAACAATTTGGTTACTATAAGTCACTCACGGTGCTTGGCACTGGTCCGAAGACGAGCCAAGTTCTCCTCTCTTACCACCTCCCTCCTGGTATTTATGATATACAAGGTATAATGACAACTCAATGTGATATTTTGCTGCTATCTAGTGGATATTTCACTCAACTGCAGTTTAGGGGTTCTCTCACAGCATTTAAGTTTAGAGCAACTTTGTTTTAAGCCCCCAAGAGAAAAGAAGGCTCACACAGGCAAACAATTTCAATTAAACTGTCTGTGGTATTTTTTTTTATTTTTGAGCCTACATGATGTGTATTAACTAGTCTTTGACTTAGCTGACCTTTTTATATCTACTCCCATAGGAAATGCAATATCATTTTTCTCCTCTTGCACAAATTTCTGGCACCAAGTCCCAAACACTTGTTCAAAAACAGTATCTGGAGTTTTGTAAGACAGAAAGTCCTTGGCAAAGTATTCCCCAAGACATTGCTATTGATCAATACCATGTTATTATTTTTTATTTTACTAGATAGTGGGTGGGTAGATAGATTGAATATGCAGTTGGCTATCGGCCATACTCAGTGGCATTGTAATTGTAAAACAACAACCTCATAAAAACCTCAGCTTAGGCTACTTTGCACTGTCACTAATAATATATGTAAACTACACCAATTTGCGCTATTAGTAATACTCCACTGCTTTAAAACCATTTTGCTTCTGTGTGGTGCCTGAAGATAGTCTCACCTAACGCTTGGTTAAACTTCAATACAACAACGTTGGCTGAGGAAATGTCAATTAAGATAGGAAAAAAACAGCTTTTTAACTTATGCAGGTAAAAGAGTAAACTACAGTATTGATTTCACTTAGTCGGCTTTTGTTATGTAGCCCAAAGAATACCGACTAATTGTGGTAAGTCTACGAAACTAAACCACAGTCAAATTGCTAGTTATCACGTTAACCGCACTTGTAATGTTACTGCTACTAGCTTACCGTTTTGCTTCGTACGTATTTTCCTCAACGTCCGTCCAACAACTTTTTCAAACCTTCACCACAAGTATAACATACCTTCTTTTTTTTTCAACAATTGGTTGCCAAATTCACGAAAGCCTGAACTTTTGAACGTTGCTGCGGAGTACGAAGCGCAATACATTGTTTTCATGGTGGCCATTTCGACTCGCGGCCGCAGGAAAAGCAGCACAGGTGCAATCGGCGTCACTAATGACGTCTGTCTCGTGCCCCAGTATCAGGGGCGGAGCCAGACGTTGTAAACATTCAGGGCCCAGCCTAAACCTGGAGGGGTCCGGGGGCAGGCTCACCCTGGGAAGTTTTTAACACCATTTATGCCAGCTATATGCACATTTAAAAATAATTTGAGCTGACGAAATGCCCAAAATCTGTACGTAATTTGGGGGGGAAAAACATGACAAAGGCTATGTCCTTGCTGCAGCAGCTGCGGGTTCAACTCCAACCTGCTATCCCCTCTCTCACCCCCTTTCATGCTTAACCTGTCCCATTGAATAAAGGCAAAAAGCCAAAAAATAATCATAATAATATTAAGAAAAAAAATATAAGATTCAAAACATGTCTGTTTTTAAGTTACATATGGTTAGCCAGACCTATTTCCACACTTTGTTTCAGTGCTGTGAGACAACCTCCAAGCTAGAAACCTACACCGTTCTGCCACTGTAAAATCATGGCAGTGAGCCAGCATTTGCAAGGCCCTGAAATTATCTATGGAATACAGCCATTGTAAATGTTATCAATTATGCCTCTAGTTTTCTGTCAACATGTATGCTGTGAAAAAAAGGAATATTTACAGCAATTTTTTCATGACATGTGTACTGTTCTTTGCTGAATAAGCCTGTAAAATCTGTGACATATCACTTATAGCTATTCACAATCACAAAGCAGCATAATACACTTAAATAGCCATAATGGTCATGAGTCTGACTCACTTGAAATTGCATAAATCTGCAATGAAAAAAACGCTATCTTGTTGTGAAAGTTTGTCCATGTAAATGCAACACCCCCACGTACAATGTGTAATGCTTGTGTATATCCTCACTTGCAGTGTGGATAAACAGTGCTCTGCTGCTGTAAAACTCGGTTTCTATGTCTGTAATTATATCTTTTATGAAACTCAGTGGCAGCCAATGCCAGAAACTTGTACAATGCAGCTTGGCAGTAGCTACACAAACCTTGACAGTGAATATTTGTTGAGAATACCAATATATATATCTGGGGGACTGTGATTAGATGTTTTGACTATAAGGATGATTTTCTAGTGGAAAAAAAAAATCATTTCTGGGTTAACTAATCTTTACCGATTAAGGTATCTTTGTGTTTTTGGCTTTGTGAGACAGTTGCACATGTTAACAAAGATTTTTCGACCCGTACCAAAATGGTGAAATAACTAGAATATGTTACATCAGCTTTTGAACGGATTTGCACTACCCTTTAAGATTAGAAGGCTTAGTCTGAAAATGAGAAAATAGATAATTTTACATATTGTTAAGAGGCAAGTTTTTGTCCCCTGAAACTCGTTCCGACATCTAGCAGTTGCATCTTTACACACCAAGTGAGAGGTCCTTCTGTGTTTTGAGCAATGTGGTAGTTTGCTAATGACTTCCCAGCTGTCATCTGGAAGAAGCTGGTGCCAAAATGGGCAGGAGGGTGAAGAAAGCTCAGCCTATTACACTGGCACTGCCACGGCAGCTTCCCTTGGCAGTCATGAGTACCTAGACAATTGCTGGCCTAGGTTAATGTGCACCCCTATTAGTGACAGTTACCTAACACCTTTGGAGGGACTCACCACAGGACTGTGCCAAGCAGCGCTGGGGCTCCGGTATTGCTCTCACCGTCCCATTATTCTTCTCTGCTGAAGGCGTGTGTCTTCTGTCTGCTCCACAGAGCTGCTCATGCACATCAGAGGCACTGCTGAGCTCTTTTCAGGCCACTGCAATGGATAGGAGAAGGGTTATTGGAGAGAGACAATAGAAGTATTCGTGACTGCATACTGCTACAGAGATGATATGGAGCATGAAAAACAGCAGGAAGGAATGGAGAGATGATTTGTTAAAAGAGAAAGTAAGGTCTCTTGTGTTATTCTTCAATAACATGACCCAAGCTGGCACATGGGAATCAAATTCAAGATGAAAAGGGAATGACAGACAGACTGTGTTCAATTGGCATGGTTAGAATATTGATTTCAGCATAACGGTTCATTTTTATTGAAGACATTTTGGACAAATCGGTTTGATTTTCATTTTCACTTTTTTCTGTGACCCGATGTGCTCATAGAGAGAGTGTCAGATACAGTGCAGCAGAGTGCCAGTGAGCCCGAGATAAGAAATGTATGGTAAATGTGGAGGACATAATTGTGACGGAGACTGTGTGACTGAACCAGAGTGTGTCCTTTGTAGAGGACATCATGCAGCATGGGAGGCTACCTGTCCACAGAGAGTGAGGGAGGCAGACACTGTCAGGGCCCGTATCAGAAAAAAAGAAATAAACCCGAGAATGTTGGTGGGACGAGCTATGGTGTGCGGCGCGAGGCTATGGTGGACGGGTCAGTCAGGACACGTAAGGAGTGCATTTGTAAAGATCAAATGAAGTTTTTGGCCCTTGTGGCAATGGTGCTAAATTGTACTGCTGGTATTGAGAGAAAGTTTGACAAAATAGAGGTCATTATTGATGCGGCAAGGAGGTTTCTGAATGTTGGAGACGTTTCAGGAGAGGATGTACAGCAGCTGTTGAGAGACGCTTTCAGGCTCTTTTAGTGCACTAGAATAGACGGCTCTGTCAATCAGCCAAGAAGTAGCTCAGGGGGGTAATCCAGAAACGAGGTTCAACAAACTCTGAGTCTAACCCTGAACTCTGAGTTGACTTACTCAAAGATGGGAAACTCTGAGTATTTTGTTCCAGAACAGCTGATTTGAATTAGTTCAGTCAACTCTAAGTACGTTCACCCTGAGTTCAGCACGTGCACGACCTCAATAAAAAGCCATCATCAGCGGAGCCCCAATACACCATGGCAACTGCTGAGAGATAAGGCTACTTTACCCTTCTCATGCTTTGCATCCCGAGAGCAAAAGGCAGCGGAGCCTTGCTTCCAGTTCTCTTCCTGTCAGCTCTCCATCTACTCGAGTAGGGTCCAGCTGAAGACTGCAGAAGCAGAAAACACGCCCCCCTGGAATATGCTCCCGGAAACCGGGCCCCCCTGGAAACACGTCATCTAGAAGGAGGCCACAACAAAGAGACAAATGCTGACGGAGCTGAGTTAAAAATGCAGAACACTGTATTACTATTTAGTGGATATATTTAGTTTTTCGAATATATATAAAAAAAAAAAATAAATACAAAAAATAAATAAATAATATATAATATATAAATATATATATATATATATATATATATATATATACCATATATGAGTACCATGCTGCTAAAACTGTTGACTTGCACTCCTTTTTAAATGTATTTATCTAGAAAACTTTTTTGCATGTCTGTCAACAAGACTACCGTCCTTTTAATTTTTTAAAGACACTGATTTTATAACATACTTCGCAACTACTGAAGATTTAAAAATTAACAATTTAAATAGGAAAAAACTATATTTTTTTCAAAAACATTTCAGTTTTAAGCTATTTCATCTGTTTGCAGACCATGGAGGTTTAATTTTTGTTCCGTTTGTTCTTTTCTGTTTTACCCACACTTTTTCATAGTGAAATTAAATATTTTTCTAGTTAGGCCTGTGTAATATTTTATTACACAAGATAATGAAATTATCGAATGTACGTGTGTTGAACGTTTTCAATAAAGTTTGGTTGGGGGCGGCTAATACATCCATGGAAAAAGCATGGAAAAAGGGAAAAAAGCCTCAGTTGCTCTGTTCCTGTAGTGGGCGTGGCTCGTGTGGTGGGCGCGGTTACGTGGAGTGGGCGTGGTCCAGAGAGTTCTGCCATCCTTCAACTGGATAAGCCTGAAAAGGGCCTTCGGTTGAATCCAATGGGTGGCGGTAATGCGACTTTATGGATGCCGACCGCCGTTAAACCCAACAGAAGAAGAATAAGAACTCGAGGTAAAACGAGGGTGAACACCGGAGCGGCTTTTCCGAAGTGGCGATAGCTAACAGGATCTGAAAGGCCTCCAAACGACGGTGAGTTAGCCTCATTTCTGCTTCACAGCTAAACTATGCACTGTAACGCTGTAGTAATGTTACCGGCATCACACAGACTGTTTATTAATTAATACGCGGGTAATGTAATGGGGACCACGTCTTTTGCTGAAATATAGTCGTAAACAGTTATATTGAAACACGATATTTCTGGTTTTATTGCTGGCACTTCGTTCTTACCGGTGTGCTCGCCGTATCGTCCCTTTGGCCGCATCGGTTGCCGTAATTACAAGCCTGCGCGTGCGTGAGGGCCTCCTCTGTAGGGGAGGAGCTGTAGAGGCGGTGTGGCGGCAGATTCACCCCGGCGCACTGTTGTCATCTTGTTTTTTTGATATACTAAAGAAGAAAATGAAAATCAAACCAACTTTTAGATTTCGCTCAGCCTTTTTGACCATGAAAAGGAAAATCGCCTTGTAATTCAATTTTACTTTTTTGAAATTTAAAACGAAAATCCAATAACCACTCGTTTTGTTTTTTTTTTTAATTTTTAATACCCTTTTTTGGACGGAAAATCCAATGACCGAAAGATACAAGGACCATTCCATGTAGCTTCTTCAGTTTCATGCATCATAGTGTTATAGCTTACTGGGGCTTTTACTCCATGTTAAGTTTAATGTGTAAAGAAAACTTTATTTTCCACGAAAACACAAAATTGCTGTTTAAAAGGCCTGCTGTGTCAACCATACATTATTCAGGAGGTAGGTATGATGAGAGATCATTTATTTTCTCAGGAGGAAATGCAGCATTTAAGAAATATAAAGTTTGAATGCACATTTGAAATAGGTTTTGTTTTTGCCAGAAAAACAGCCATCCATTACCATATTTTTGGTAGAATATCCTAATGAGTTTTTAATGTATTCTTACCTAATGTGGAAATGGTTGTGGAATGTTTGCATTGTCACTGTCTGGGAAGAAAACATTTTTGTAGAGAGAATGAGAAAAATGGTTGAAAGGAGGATAACTTGTTGAAGGAGTAACTGAATGTGAGAGGAGGACCGCAGAGACGCTGTCTCTGGGTTTCTCAGTCAGTGGCCGGGTTGTCTGGGCTGCACAGTCGGATGGAGCTGGAAGACTTGTTGTCTCAACGACAGCTTCAGCAATGAACCATGAGAATGACCTTTGTAAACCACCCCAATATGACGTGTGTCGTGTAGTATGACTGAGGCTGGGGTGACTGGGATTTTACTCAGTTATACAAACCTTCTAGTGATCACATCACCATATCACCGCCTTTTAAAGCTTTCATATGTCCAAAAAAGTCATATTCTCACAAGTATTTCTGTGCTGAATAATAAATGCCTTCTAGGATACCGAGCCACATTATTTTCACTTCTGTGTGGTTTACTCTATATCATTCCCTTAAAAATATGTGAGCGGCATTAAAATATTGTACAAGGATTAAACCAAAGGCAAATACATCCAAAGCCCTCTTTTATGTGCAAAATTCAAAGCCTTCTTTGCTCTGATGACAACCTCACATGTGAGCACAGCTGCCTTAATGATGAAATATCCCTCAAACACTCACCTCTGATTCCAAAGTGCCACTTTCTGGCAAGAAACTGAAAACTTGCAGGAGTGTGTGACATGGATGCATAAATGAAACTTTTATGGTTTAAAGAAGTTATGTATATCAGTGTATGGATGACTCATTTCTGACATGAAAGAGCTATAATACAGTGAAATGATCTCGACACCTCTTGCATTTTAATGCCAATTGCACCCGCGTTGTGTGATGCCATACATTTTAAGTATCTATGATGTGTGTAATTTACGTGGCTTGTATGAGCATGCAGGACATAAATCACTTTAAAGCGCATAAAGAGCAGTAAGGTGACACTGTTTGCACTGACTGCGTCTTTAAAGCACAAGCGCATGACGCCATGCAGCAGGGAGAGCAATACATCTAGGTTGTTTTTTGACAGACTTAGTTGTGATAACAGATGGCAGGTTGGGCTCCCATGAATAACAAGGAGCACAGCAGACCCTGGCTTGTTTCTTTTAGAGTTGTATTAAAATTAAATTACTGTGAGCAGTTTGGCATGAAAGGAGAGAGCGTAATATGCTCAGAGGAGAGAAGACGCACAGCCGGAATAGCTGTGTGTAGCTGTGTTTGATGCTCATCCTGCTCTTCTTTCTCTATTTTACTTAATTACACACATGCTCAGGGATCCCATTCTTAATGGAGTTTCGCTCTCACTGGGGAGTTCAGATTAAAAACACACTTCTGTAGCAACTTTAATTGGACATCTCTGCAAACACGATACTGCTTTTATTTGCTTTTTGTTTTGTTCTTTATTTTACCCTATTTTCTCTCTGTCCCCGTGCATTCATCTGTTCATTATTAATCGTTTTTTGATACCTTAATCACACAGTCTCAAAAAAGTAAGAGGAAATATGAGAAAAATAGAAGGGGTGTGATGCTGTTAAGGTCCCCGATAAAGGTATGCACCGAAGAACACCAGGACGCCGTGAAGTGAAGCACGGCATTATTTTTTCCTCCGTGTAGAAATGTGTTAGCATACTTAATCTTCTTGATAAAGTTCACACTTGTTTCATAAATTAGGCCATAGCACTGTGCGTAATACATAATGCGCCGATCTATGCAGAAAACACTGTAAGTCTCAGTGCAGAAAGTGTCAGACATTATAAATCCTCAGAACTCAAATGAGCAACTACATGCTCCTGTGACCGGCTGAAGGTAATAGCAGTCATCAGCGACCTTTAACAGAGTTGTATATTATCACGGAGCTGAGGTAGGATTTAGTACTTCCTCTAATTAAGTTAGAGGATCGTATCTTTTTTTTCTCCACAATAGATCTCGCCCTATCACATTTCGCAGTGGCTAACCGAATTTGAAAAGGCGGCCTAGCTGTAACAATTGTAATCACTCATTTCTCAGAGCACTTCACTTTAGTGTTCTTAATTTATGTCCCTCTTTTCCCTATCTCCTAAACCTTTATTTTCTCCTGGCTCTCATACCACAATAACTTCTCATTAATGGGACTCTACATATACTGTGAGGCAAAAATATGCTTTCAGACAGAGAAAAAAGTGACAAGAATTCACAGAAACACAGATTATGGATGTGTCATATAGGAAGTATTGTGCAACTATTTACATTTTACGTACAGTAATTGTAATTTTAATGAATATGTTTCAGTCATATTGTCTGATTACACCTCTGCTTTTGCCCTTGCAGAGGAAACTATGAGAGAAAACAAGACAGTCAAGGCCAATCTGTCCCCTAGATTTTCTGTTAAATACTGAATTTTTTTTGTATTCTAAAAACATTTAATGCAAAATGTGATTCTGGATTATGTCCCCTGGTGTCATTTTGTTGTAGTGTAGGATGTGCTACATTTCCATACACAAATCATGAAAGGTTAAATGGTGGGTGTAAAAAAAACACAGGACACAGGCCTAGAGACTGGAATTTACATCCTGAGTCCCCCGTGGTTTAGTCAACAAAAGCTCTTTGTTTGAGGTTAAGGAAAGGTGGTGGTGGTGATAATGAGGTTAATGTTAACATATTGTGTTTTTAGTGCTGTAAAGTCACTTTTGGCACTGTCAGTATTTACCAGGGCCAACAGCTTTCCCTTACCTTAAAGAGACAGTTCTTCCCATATCAGAATACATATTTTTTCCTCTTTTTTAGTCCTATTTTCAGTCTAGATTGTTTTGGTGTGAGCTGCCGAGTGTTGGAGTATCGGTCGTAGAGATGTCTGCCGTCTCTCCAAGATAATGGAACTAGGTGGCACTTGGCTTGTGGTGCTCAAAGCGCAAAAATAAAAACATATTTGAAAAAGTCAACAGCAATGTCTCTTTCCAAAAACATTACCTAGTTACTCAACATAATCTACAGACCATGTTGTGAGCAGTTTCACATAGGAACTATTTTCTTTCTGTCAAAATACACCTGCCAATCGAATCACTGCCCAGAAGGAAGCGTAACACTACAGCTCAGCTGAGGATGCAATTAATAACTTCATCTCGCATTTTCAAGAACAAAAGTCTCTCATATATGAGTAGATGCACATGTCCTTCTGCACGGTGGTATGGTTGGCAGGTGTAGTTTGGTAAAGAAAATAGCTCCTACAGGAAACTGCTCACAACAAGGTCTGTGGATTATCTTGAGTAAGTGGGTCATGATTTCTGGAAAGAGACATTACTGTTGATTTTTTTCAAAATATGTATTTTTGATTTTGGGGTGAACTGTCCCTTTAACCAAGTGCTGTGACTTCCTGAACAGAACCATAAAAACATTTAATCTTTTCATTGCATTGCAAGGGCGGTCATTTTCAGGCAAGTAATGACACTGATACATTTAGTGTCAACATTTTCCAAAAAATATGGTATATCTATTTCTCCTTATGTCAAGAAGAAGCCCTGTCTCCCAGAAATTACGTTTATATAGAACATAACGGTAGCTCCTCGCTCACTCCTTTAAATGTGATCAGCAATTACATTTGCCACCACAGTGTAATTGAAAAAGCAATTCAGTAATATATAAACATCATTTCTGGGGCACAGGGTTGCTAGGAGACAGAGGAGGGTTGATCAGGGAGATGTCAATCACATCGCGGCTTAAGTGAAAACACCTGTGTGGCTTTACAATGACTGTGTAGAGGCTTTAAAGGGATGATATAATACTAGCTCAGTCAGAGTCACTTACCTCTTTGTGTAGCTGAGTCACAGTGAAAAATGTCAGGCTGTAATGGCCACGCTGTACACCTGCATGACTATGATTGGACATTACCAAGCAGCTGGTGATGAGACAGTAACCGTGAAGCATGAAACAGTTGATTGTAGCACATTTGTGGCATTTGAACAATGAGCAACATGTAAGGGCAAATTATGTGATTATAAAGCATTTCCCTGTTGTCCTCATGGATCAATAGTGGGGTTGCTTACTGTATGTTAAACATACACTATATGGTTGTAACAGGTCCCATAGAGAGTATCAGCTAGGTGAAGTGGCCGTTAAGTCGTGGAAACCAGATGTAGAATCACCAGCAAAGAGTTGGCTCTGTACTCAACAACAAAGTGCAGCCCTCGGTAAATCAATACATTTTCTTACTCAACAAGAAAGTGCATCTCAGGGATGAATCAATATATTTTCTCTCGGCCTTGTTTTAAGAAAGTATTTAGAATCCACTTTAAAATCCCAGTGATTTTTTTATTTTTTTTGCTTTAGGTGCTTAAGAGATTGATCAATGACAAGAATCTCATTCCAAGCAATAATAAGCTTGGTTTATTGGTGAAGCTGCAGCATCTGATAGAATTATACAAAGATAGGATGGAGCGGTTCATAGTCATGCTGTGATGTGAGCATACCTGTACGCATGCTGAGTGTAAATGTAGCATCTAAATGGCTGCATGAAACATGGTGAAAAAAATATACATAATGCGCTTAAACAGCAAACATACACACACATAAACAGGCACTCTGAACGGTAATGTCACTGCAGCTCTGATTCATTTTCTCTCATTCTCTCAAAGACAAGTAATTTATCCACCCAGAAGTAAAGCCCTCTCTGCAAAAGCCATCCAAGAACTTGCATTACAATAAGGCGAATGGATGACACTGTGACAGAGTCACAAATCAAATAAAACCACAGTAGGCCCCCGAACAGACAAAAAGAGCTGCATGAATATTCCTATTCTTGTCGCAGTTTAATATTTCATCACTGTGTGTCACTTTCAAAGGCATAACTAATTGCTGACATTAATTACTAATTTCACTGATGGCATTAGCACTGATAAGTGTGATGATGATCGGATTAGTCAAGCTGTATTATGCTTAAAGACCAAGAGCAAGATCGTGAGTATACAAAAATGGGGGCCGGTGAAAGGCAGTGGTGGAAGACATACTACCAGCAATGCCACAGTGTAGGAATAGTGTTGAAATAGTTAATCTCATGTGTAAAAAATTGTACTTAAAGGTTCAGCGTGTGTAGTTTAACGGAATATATTGGCATAAATGGAATATAATATTCTTAACTATGCTTTCTTTACTGTATAATCAACTAAAGCTAAGATTCGATGTGTTTTCGTTACCTCAGACTGAGCCGTTTGTATGTACATACGGGGCAGGTCCTTTCCCATTAAGTCCACATTGTTGTTTTTACAGTAGCCCAGAATGGACAAACCAAACACTGGCACTTGATAGGGCCATTTGTGTTTCTGGTTGGCCTTAGTTCTTTTGCACGTTTGGCAAACAGGGGATGTTCCAGTTCTGCAACCTTAATGCTAAATGCCACCAAATCCTACCCATTAAACCTTGAAATAAAGTACAAAAGGATAAGCATTATACTATTATACTACTATATTATACTACTATTACACTACTTTAGTACCTAAAGTGAAAGTGCTGATTATGCCGAATGTCCCATTTCAGAAAAATGTTAATTATATTATAATTATTAATTTACTAATGTGTGTATCGCTAAACAACTAAATTGCTTGTGGGTATGTTCAAAATAATACATTTAATTTTAAAGAAAATAATAAGAGTCTTATTCCAGAGTGGGCTTAGATATTCTATCTCCTGAAACATTATGAATTATTACAGATCGCATTATGTATTACTGACCACACACAAGCTGTGAAAAATGTGGGAACAACTGCTGCATTGGTATTCAGACTATATTGCCATGCAGCCTCTGTAACACACATCCAGGACTATAGCTCTAGGGAAATAACAGCACCCCATGAGAACAAAACTGAAAGATTTTTAATTTCACTTTCTAAATGGCCTTGGTGACTCACCACAGGTGTGTCGCATTCTCCTAGTTGGTTTAGCAGCTGAGACTGAAACTTGCTAAGTGAGGTTATTTTGTGATGTAGTGAACTGACTTTTTATACTGAAATCAACAACCGTCTGCATGTTGTCACCCTCTCCTGCCACTAGAGGCAATTGTTATGTTGTGCTGCAGCAGTTGTTGTTGAGAAAGCCTGCTGTTTTGTAACCACTGCATTACCAGGCTGGTGCTGTTGGTCATAATACAATACGCAACGTGACACACACACACACCATCTGCTGTGGTTTAAACAGACTTGACTTTGTTCACTAGGACAGATGCAAACTGATCAGAACTGCTTAACAAAGAAGTGTTGATTATATATTAATACAGTGAGTTTTGTGTTTTACTTAAGTAATTGGGAAATTGGGAAGATTTGTTTTTAAAGCAGCACTTTAACTTGATAAAAAATATATTAATTTAAAAAAACATAAAGGAAGTCCATAATAAAGAGATACACAAAAGAAAAAATGCATTTTTCACCATTCTCACACTAAGGTGTTGTCTTTTTTTGTCCAGGTTAAATAGAACATTTGGAAATGTGACAGTAGGTCAAACACATTGCTGATTGACCATAGTATCTCTATTTTTCTCTTAGAGCTGACAGCCAACTAAAAATATGGTCCATTGTGCATTGAGTAGGAACCAGTCAGGGCCAAGATGACTTAAATGTCAAGCCCTCTACAGGTTTTTCTGTCTCTCTGCTGCCAATCAATAGGCTTGAGTGTTGGGCCCAGAGAAAAATCTGGCCACGGACTGCTTCACAATTTATGAGAACTTTTGACAGATGACATTTTAATCTCAACGCGGTCGGGTCCACTGAAGCTCTTTTTCATCTTAAATGAAACCACCTTGTCTTATTACAGGCTGTCAAAGGTTTGGTCAGACAAAAGGGAGGAGGAGTATGTTTTAGCAGAACAGGTCACTGCTTTTATTCCGATTAGGCATGGGACCATATCAAAGAATTTAATACCACAATTATAAAGGCAAAAGAGTTTCACAATATTAGCCTGATAGTCATCAAAATTTTCTTTAAACACTTAAAATTGCACCAAAATATACTGGAATCATTTGCTTGACATTGTGTTAAAAAGATTTCTATTGCATCACAGATAAGACAAACACAGTTTTTTAGTATATTCTTTTCAGTGAAAAATAAATCTCAAAAAGTAAAAGCTTGCATTTATTTGTATCACATCTTTAACACATGAAATATTCCGATGCTTAATTAAGACAAAAAGAAATTATGATCAACTCCTTGTGAGTGTTGCTATCATGATCCACAGTAAAACTGTATATCGTCCCACTCCTGATTCTTATTTACAGATGTTGAATGTATAAGTTAAGTGTCAAAACAAGTTACGACAATTTGTAAGCAGATTAAACCTGTTTCAAGCCACACAATTTGTGTGCTGATTGTTGAATTCTTTAATATTGTGTCAACTAGGATCTCAAACCAATTATTCACCTAAAACGTATATTTTTTTCCCAAACCAAACTGTTATTAATCAACAGCTCACAGGAATGAAATTTGGACTTGTGTGTTTAATTCCAGTGAAATGGTTTATTGATCTCTCCCTACTTTGGCTGGTTTAAAGATTCCTCTCACAGACAGTGATTAAAACAGAGCCTAATACCAAAATAAATGGTATTTAACACTCTGGCTGATATTAGCTGCTGCAGCTCAATGTCAGCCTACTTCAAAACAACTTACATAGCACTGCATTATTCCTTTAGAGTAATGATTCCCACTCTTTTAAGCTGTGATCCTTTAATGTACAGCAATTGTGACTACTCATCACAGACTACATGAGGAGTGCTGTTCCTTCCCTTACTTAGTCTACTGTTTCTATTGATTATCTGCAGAATTCTCAAGGGGCAAAACTATACAGTATTAAACAAACATATTATAAATGATAAAAGAAAGCTTAGAAAAACATCATTATTTTTTGTAGAATTTAAGGTCTACTTTTAACAAGTTGCTTTGTGGAGCATAATCTATGTTTCTGAGCAATTGCCTTTCATACTAATATTTATTGGTACTTGTTGGATGTGGTGGCATAACGGTAATGCTGCAGAACTGAAACGTCCGCTGTGTGCCAAGCATGTTGGAGAACTACAGTGGCTGACACAAAAAACACTATCTTAAACCAGTGTTTGATTTGTCCCATCTGGACTCATTCGAGACTGATTCTTAGGTCACAAAAACACAACAATTCTTATTTCCACATGATTTTAAACTAATGGAAAAATACTTATGGCTATTAGACTTACATACCATTTATGCCCCCATATCCTACACATTGGACTTTTAAAATTACACTTAAATTTTGACACAAACACCACATTTTACCTTTTAAATATGAAACACTAAATACTTAAAGAAGTAAACACACAACTGCTGAATCTAGCACTCTGAGATATTTTACTGCCAAAGCTTTACTTGGTCTGGTATGCCCAGTAGCTCATGGTGGCCAGTGTTAGCAAACGTTGGCTAATGTAAGCTAAATTACGAAGTCTGTTTACAGACTTTATGACTCTTTGACATTTTTGTTACAGTTGCATAGCATTGTAGGTAAATGCTAAAATGTAGTTTAGCGTTAGCATTTACCCCTTGATTTGCTAGCTGTCAATCATGATGTTAACCCCCCTTTTATAGCATCAAATAACTACTTAGAAACGAACTTATCAGAAAAATCAACACTTCAACAAGCATCAACTTGATCTTACATTGAAGATGCCAAGAACACAAAACATCAGCTTCATGAAGGTTCACTTACACTAAATAAAATGACAAAGATTTCTGAAGGATTAACACTTTTTCTGTGGAATGCCACATTGATAGATGATGCCAACCATTCAGAGTGATGCAATATGTCTCTCTCCACTTTGGGGAGTTGTTTGATCGACTGAAAGCTGGCAATTCTTGCTCAGCTGATTCAAATTTTTAGGGACTAATAATATAACTCCAAGAATAAAACACAAAATGAGTTACTTTACCCTTAATTGGGGTACAAAAACTATACTACAACTTAATTTTCCATGTTCTGACACATCACTTTTTTTTTTTTTTTTTAGATAGATGCCTGATTTAGTCCCAAATACAGCGCTCAGCAAAGGAGTATGTTATCACGTAGAAGCATTACACAACAGCATCAAACTTTACACCCCCCTAGGTTGATCAGCATGTAAAAATGCTGCCCACATACTGATATAACTCTGTACATAAACCACGAATGAGAGATGTTTTCAAATAAAACCTAGCCCAAAGTGTAATAAGGAGAGATGTCCAATAAAGCCAAGAACTCAGGGAGCAATGGACTATCCGTCCGAAGCACGATGAGTCACTCTGTCGCAGAGGATATCCTCAACGGTGGAAAATACATGCACCCATAGGTGATTAGGAGCACTTTGTAACGATGCACTGAACCTTGATTTATTACTATACGACCTATTTTAGAGTTCGCCATATGTTTAAACTTGCAGTAAAACTACAACCTCGGGAAATGTGACTCATAGTCTTCACCGCAGAGACAGAAAAAGAACTCAAGAGGTAGGTCAAGGAGATAGAATATTAAAAACGTGATGATGAAACAAAATAAAAGAAAAAAGATGAAAAGGCCTTTTCATGTGGTTCTTGCATGTTCGACAACAAATAAGAAGTAAGCATGGTATTAGCAGGAGAGAGCAAAGCAATCTTTTTCTCTGTCCTGTAACTGAGTGTTTACGTAGCCCTGTGCAGATACTCACAAAGGTCTGGAGAGCCTCTCTGACCGGAGTGAATCATCTGAATCAAGAGTACCCTGATGCTGCGAGGTAAAAACCATGTTGATAGCTTGTAATAAACACGCCACGCTCTCTAATAGCTGAAAAGTCTGATGGCTGCCAGAAAGCTTTGAAGTAAGATCTCACCTCCTAACCTCCCACCATTTCCCGTCTCCTTTTGTTTTGTTTTGTTTTGTTCTTATTAGGGAGCTGGCAAAGACTTCAGGCACATCACCCAGAAAGCTCCAGTATGATATAAAGGAAAACATCAAAACCCCCTGCTGTCTACCTATGCATGTATAGGCCTACGATAATTTATCTTTGTTATACGTCACTAACAGGATGCCTTGTTAACCAGAAAGAATGCACAATTTCTAAATTGCATCCCAGCTTCCAGCTTGTCAAGCTTGTGACCTAGAAAGGCAGCAAACAAGTTTTTGGGTCAGGAGCTTTTTTTTCCACAATGGTCTCTCCCTCTCTCTCTCTCTCAAGCACACATATAGGCCTACACACAGAGGCGAATCCTGGACTGGCAGGTAATGCAGGAAGGCCAGTTTTAGAAGGCATCAAATATTCATGTTTGTCTATGAAGTGCTGGCCAGGTTTCCTGGCCTGCAGGTGTGCTGCTGCCTCTGCTCCTTTGTCATTGTCTGAGTTGCAGACCCTGAGGTGCTGGATTCTGCATAGTGGTGTGACTGAACTATACGGGGGGAGCCAGCGGTGAGCAGGGCTCCCCGGAACTGGCTGTCTTCACGTGCAACAATGTAATATCACGTCAGGCTGAGAGTTCATGCCTAATGCCTCCAGCCGATGTTACAATGTTCAGGTCAAGAACACCTTCAGACCTGAGTGCTCCTCTGCTTCGTTTATGTCACATTTACTATGAGTGCTTCTTTTTTTATGCACTGTAAAATCTGACAGGGTGAATTTACTTTAAAAAAATCAAGGAAGGGGTGCCGACTAGCTCAGTTGGTAGAGCGGGCGCCCCATGTACTGAGGCTGTGTCCGCGCTGCAGCAGCTGGCGGTTCCGTTCCACCTTCGGCCCTTTGCTGCATGTCATCCCCTCTCTCTCATTTCACGCTTCAGCTGTCCTATCCATAGACTGTATATAATGATGGCTGACACACCCCCACTTAGCCCCGCTATGGTTAAGTGAAGTTAAAATATCTGAGATATGGGTGTTGCCATCTTGTGATGGTGATGTCATTGAGAGCTGGAGTCTGCGCAATAGCGATGTCCCGCCAAAACACCTGTGCAACCAATCGTGAGTGCTTCATTGAATGCGAGCGCATGGATAGGTAAACACAGCTTTCAATCATGGAAAATCCCCTTTTGTAGAACTGAATAACTCATTTAAACTATCATAAAAACACTTCAAATGAAAAAAGTAAGCAAATATAACTGTTAATCTTAATCACATTTATTATATCTGTTAGTTATATCTTATATAACCGTTGATTTTACATAAATTTAAGTTGTATTTAGTTGAGTTGTGAAGTTGTTGCAACTTAAAAAATGGCATGATTTATTAAATCAATCTTCAGTTTTAGCAACTTCAGTAAGCCAAGTTTACTGTGCTATATATCTGCATTCTGCTGGTTGCAAACTAGTCAATCATATTTGCATTTTCTGTTAACAAAACTCGCAGATCTCCTAACTTCATCATTACCATAATCATAGTTAAGTCAGGCTAACTTGATTTACTGGAGTTGCTGACACTTAGGAAGACTAGGATAATTCCAATTGTCACATTTTTAAGTTGCAATAACCTCACAAAATTAGTAAATACAGATCATTTTTGATTAAATTTAACAATTAGATATAATGTAAATGTAAATGAAGACTAAAGGTTATATTAACTTTTCTTTTGAAATCGTTAGTGGTGTTCCAAAAACTTCTAGTCATTGGAGTCTACAAAGTGAAGCTGAGAGGATAAAGACAGACAGACAGACAGAGAGGGAGACAGAGAGGGAGACAGAGAGAGAGACAGAGAGGGAGACAGAGAGAGAGACAGTGGGAGAGAGAGAGAGCTAGAGACCCACTGTGACTCCACACACACTCGCCGATGCTCACACTCTCACACTCTGCCTTTACTTTGCTGTCTGTCTCCCGTCACTGTCCCCCTCACCACTCACCCACACCTCTAATGTTTCCCATATTCTGCTCTCAAAACTCCAAACCAGTTTGAGTAATTGATGGAGTGGAGGACTTTTACTCGGTAGAGCTGTCCGCAGCAAGAGTTGCATTAAAGACAAACGCCCGAGGGGGTTTGAAACAGACGGGAGAGCAGCGGAGGCAGGCGAGAAGGAGAAGGAGAGGAAGAAGAAGGGGGTAGACTGCTTCAGGTGACCGAGTCGCGATGGAGGCGCGCGGCATGCGTGATTGAGGAGCACCGCTTCTGGAGAAAAAAAAAAAAAGAAGCGCTCGCTTTGTTGAGGTGGATTACAAAGTGAATAAGCATCAGAACTGACCGCCTTTGTCTCGATTTCACTTGACGGATTATCTCACAATCATGAACGTGTCGCCCCCAGACCGCAGGAAAAACGTGCGCGAGCTGGCTTTGGAGATTGGCATCCGAGTTCTGCTTTTCGGAGTTTTTGTGTAAGTAGAGCCTCGAGATGCTGAGTTTTTCTCTGAAAAATCCTACATTGTGTGCTCATTTAGTTTCACTCTCTCTGTTATCCATGTGGCTTTACATGCTCGAGACAGTGAACTGCTGTATTTAGGTTCATTTGCCGCGGTGTGGTGCTGGACGGTCCCTGTGTTGGAGCCGCAGTTCATGTGCAGATCACTGCTAAACGACTAGGACAGCAGACAGACGCTGCGTTAACAGGTTGCAAAAAAAAAAACCAAGTTGAATATTCGGCACCTTGTGTCATATGTCAACGTATCACCATTCTTTGATAACACTCAAATCATATCTTATATCACAATGGCAATTTCTGCCTGATTAGAGATGGTTAGAGGGAGACAGAGGCAGCTCCTTTGACCACTCCACAAGACACAGACAGTGATCTAAGGGAAGCCCACAGTGGTATCACATCTGTGCTCAGTCATTTCTTTGCAGCATGACACTATGCCCAGCCTTCAAAACTCACATGAATTATTAATTGTTTGTCTAGCCTGGAGGTAGTAAGCCTTGTTTGCATCATGATTATGTCATTTATTGACTTTCCTTGATGTGATGATAGCCTCGGGTCTTGTTATCTGGAATGATTCACCTTGCTTTTGCTTTTTTTTCCATATGTGGGAGAAAAAAAAGAGTCAAAAATCAGACTCTGACTTGACCACTGCCTGCATAGCATGTGTATATTATCGTTAATATCTTTCCTTAGCCGAAGTAGCCCAGCTCTATGTGTGCTGCTGTCACCCCCTAAAGAGGATTATGCAGCCAAGAAGAGTCTGATGCTGCATGTTAACAGTGTTAGACGTGGGGGGGGGGATTAGACCAAAGCATGAAACATGTCAGAGTGGAAGCATTGGACTATTGCACTGAAGCCTCCTGTTGTAGCCCTTTTTGTGTGTGAGGCTGCAGGATTCACATTTATAGCTGATTTGTTATTGCGAATCAGTGCCGGAGGCCACATAAGAAGCAATTTCACACAATATCATCATCATCAACTATAAGTGCTGTATTCTGCCATTGAAGCCCCTGTCACAAAGTCCTTCCTCGCTGTAATGAATTGAGTTTTACTCCCTATATTCCCTCCTCGCTGCACGGAGAGCACGCTAAAGGCTAATAAAGTGTTTGTAATGGGGCCCCATCACTAAACTTGATCTGTTTTATACTTACAGCAGAGCCCTTTATAAGTACAAATAAATTTGCTTTCACAGCCAAGTTAACATCTTCTAATGAACATTAGGTGTGTGTGTGTGTGTGTGTGTGTGTGTGTGTACTATTGCATTGTATAGTATCGCAGTATTTTTGCATGGCATTATTGGTACATGGACGCCAAGTGTATACATTTTTTATTATATAAATTATTAATATTACAAATACAAAATAAACTACAGTAGCCCACTAGAATGATAAAATCAGTTTACCTTTTCAGTCCACTTGATACATTTTGCTGAAATAAAAATGATAGATGCACGGACTGAAAACTTTTATTAGATAAAAGAGAGCTTGACAAAATTAACCACTGGGGACACAATATGCAGTTGGAAAAGGTTAGAAATCATATGTTATTGCAATGTATGTTATTGCAATACTTACACTTAGCATATTGCAAAACATTTAAAATCGCAGTAATATTGTTTTTGACTTAAGTATCATGATAATATCGTATTGTGTTGCCTCTGGTGATTCTCATATGGTTATCAAATACTTGTGACAAAAATATGCCATGGTTGGCAGGATATATTACAGTTTTAAAATAAGCTTTATTGTCAAAAAGGACATCAGTGCACTGAAACAGTAAACTTCACTAGGAATTAGATCATTCTGAATTATTCAAAGCATCTGTCTCTGCAAAATGTTCTGCTAAAAATAAACTTTTCATATTGTGCATAGCGGACAAGATATAAGCCGACACTTGTATATCTGTGATGGCCCAATATAAATAGTGATTTATCGGTCATACTGATTCGTCAGCGTCATACCTGCATTGTATATTGTGCAGATTTGACAGAGAGGTGACACTGTTTCATCGTGACTACATGGGTAGTTGGGATTGGATAGCGGTGAAAAAAAGAGCTATGAAAGACTAATTAGATCCATAATTCCATAATGTAGTTAATTGTACTTTTTTTTATTAAAGCTCTAAAGAAATCAGACAAAAAATGGGCTTTAAGCTTCAGAGAGTGTGCCTTTTTATTTGACAGCAAAGAACAATCATATCTTTTGACAGAGAACATTTGGTCTCATACATTTCTTTGAGACCAGCAGTAATTGTTGTATTGGACTATCTCTTTTCCTGGCAGATCAGAGAGAGCTGCTCTCCGGCCCTGTGGGGCAGCAGTCTGCTGTTCTTGTCTCACCTCCAGGCCTGAGGTGAGGGCAGGATAATTGGGGTCAACTAGAATCAGTCGTTTTCTTCACTAGAGGTGTAACGGAGAGTTCTGAGCTATTGCCTTTTATGTCTGTTGTTCCACGTAGATGCAATATATACTGCGGTATCATCTTGGGAAGGGAATGGCAGCCTTATCAGTGCATGTTTACCAATAAGATGTAGCGATCATGTTATTTCCTTGCTTCATTGCTTAGTTAAAACCTCACTCCTCCCTTTAGAATTTCATCTTATTGTTTTCTGTCTCTGCAGCTCAGTATTAAATGTGACTAACTGAAAGGCAAAAAAAGTAATTTGTCGTTCATATCCCCTCATACTTGTGAACATGTATCGAGGGATGCTGGAAATGAATGAATTAATGCTTTAGTTTGGGCTAATAAGCAGATATAAATGCATCAGAGGTGTCTTTAATCAGAGATCACACATGCAAATTCTGTCATTCTTTTTGTCTTTGATTCTGATGAAATATTTCTCACTGTAACACCAAAATATATTGGAACTTATTCCTCAGTGCATGACTGGTCACCCACACAAACTGTTCGTGCTTTTCTCCGCCACACACTGAACCACGTCGTTTCCTACGGGAGGACATTTTAAACCTAACGTGCCCTGAATTCCTTTCATTATTCACATCCAAATTTTGTCAAAGATGATTAGCCTTTGAGGGAACATTACTTTTTATTTGCCCTTGCTTGCCAAGCTGCCTGTCTGTTCCAGGCCTCGGGGGGTGCACTGACCTTAGCGACGGGCCAAGTGTGTGAAATCAGGTCGACCCTGCACTATCAAACAGCTAATGCCATGCAGTCAACATAGCTCGGTGGCCACCCAAGAAGTCACACCTCTTCCTCGAGTAAAGCAAAAAGTTCAATCTAAATGGAAATAGATCTTTGACATTTAACAAAAATGGAAGGAAAAAAACCAACCAAAAAACGAAAGCTGGAAACGGAATCACAAAAAAGATAAAGTTCTTTTTCTTCTGCCGTTAGCTGCTCAACAAAGAAGGAGAGGATAATGATTTTGGTGCTATTTCACTTTCCTTGTAATCCCGAGCAAAACAAACAAGAGCTCAGACAAATACCAAGAAGTCATTTCTTCCTTGAGTGGCTGTGCGGCAGAGATCATGTCCTCAATCAATCAGCACAACTTGAAGTTTCTAAGTGTTTGCTCCTCTGCTCAGAGTTGGACACTTGAATAGGCAGATGAATTTTGGTAAATACGAGAATGCTTGCTCAAGGGAGATCAGGGGAAAAAGCAAAGAGGACACAGGGAAATAAGAAAAAAGAGCGATGGGAGATAAGATGTAGGACATGCAGTTTGGAGGATCTAGATTGTTTTGAGATTTTAAAGATTAAAACCTGAGGCACAGGGAATCGCAAGGCACCAAAACCACTCTGAGAACTCTCTATCAGTGTAATCTAAAAGCTTAGTGATGGAGCGATTGGTCAGAGAAGAGGGCAGCTGATCTATTTGCTGATGTACGCAACAAAAAAAGAATAGTTTTGTGCCAAAGGTAGCAATTTGTTCATAAAATGAATCGACTCTTTAGTTGCAGAGAAATATAGTGACTGAGGAGGAATTTGGTTTATTACATGAATTTGCATTGAAGCGTGCCAGAATATGCTAATATTAGAAGAGCTAAAGACCCCCTGACACTGATCTGATCTTGGAATTTTAAGGACAATAATATAGCCGTTGTCAAATGAGTTTAACACCGTGTGCTTTAAAACAACAGTCATATCTCAAAACAGAGTCGGGCTCACTGCATATCAGCCTCTCCTCTCAGAGGAGCAGCCCTGGGATACAGCCCAGAGCCTTGGCAAGTCTCAGAAAGCCATGTGAGATGTTGGGGAAGAGGAGAATGTCAGGACTGTTTAAGAATAAGGGGATTGTTAAGCATGCATGTCAATGATGGGGGCTCTTTCGTTCTGGTTTTGATGAGAAAATCTCTTTGTGGATTGGTTACAGTGTCATCAGGGCACACTGTCTCTGCTGTTGACATGGAAAAAAGCACTAGGAGAATGTGGTTATTTCTGTTATGGTTATTGGATTGATGATAATTTTGTTTGATGCTCAATTTCAGATTCATACTTGTATTTTGGGTTTCTGGTAGAGCATGTTTACATGCTTTAATGTTCAAAAAAAACTTCATTTTTCCTCATAGTGCCAAGTGCATAGCACCTGTCTCTTTAAGACCCTCCCTGAAAAAAGCCTAGTCTACTTTGATTGGTCAGCGTCTTCGCCTCTTGTGGCTTCTCTCTTCTGTCTCTGCGCTGTCCCTGCAGCCGGGGGAATTACAGGCAAGGCAAGGCAAGGCAGCTTTATTTGTATAGCACATTTCATACAGAGGGCAATTCAAAGTGCTTTACGCAGTAATAAAAGATAAAAACATAGTAAAAGATACAGATTTACAATAAAAGAGAAAGAGATGAGATATACAAGGTGAAATCAATCACTAAATGATACAGTAACAAAGTTTAGTTGCAATTTTTACCATGAATAATTAATGATTACATAAATGCTTCAAAGCCAGACATGATCCGGATGGAAAATGATCTGAAATCAGGGATAAATTAATAATATCTGCGACCAAGTTTACATGTCTTCCTGATGTTAGCATGTAGCTATATGTAGCAATGTGCTTTCCCACGGGGAATGACTAAGAGTAATAAAGCAGCATAAAAACTTCTAAACCAAACTTTCCGCAGCGGATTATGTTCCAGCAGGAGTATGGTCCAAAATGTTTCCCTGACATTAGCATGTTGCTACATGTAGCAGAGTAGTCTATGTAATGTAAGCACTTGCAACAGCATGCTTGGAGCAGATGACCATATGAAAAACAAACTGACAAAAATACAAGAATATGAAAAGACTGACATCAGCTTTCCTCAAAATTGAAACAATGTAGGAAACAGTCGTAGTCAGAACAACCTGCAGCCTCTTACAGGAATTACTTGGACATATTTGAGTTAATTTTTTGCTTTGAGCCTTTATTTTGTGACAGGACAGCTTAAGTGCAGTTATGCATTGGCAGAAAAAAAGGAAAGACATAATACATAACAGGAAGTGCAGTTTCATAGTACAACAAACAGTTAGGAGGTACTTTGTCAGATATACAAGAGCAGCTGGTATGTCTGTTTACAGTGTAGCCAAACAACTTGTGTTTTCATATAAAATCGGTCAAAAATAAAAGCTAACACAAGAAGTTTTCCATACAATGGGGCACAGTGGAGTTGGGTGTGTGTGTCCTCTTTGTTTCGTTTGCAAACATTAAAAATGATTTGCTGACAGTCAAATTTAAAGCCCTACAATGTACCGTGATTCATAATGCAGCTATAGGGAACTAGGAGATTTTTTTTTTTTTTTTTTGCCTTCAGGGCTGAGGCTGATGCTTCACTTTACCCAGCAGGCTGGAAGCAGAACACAGTGACTTTACCTGGCTCTTGAGGAGCTGCAGTGTTTATTCATTGACAAACTAAAACCTTCACTGTACATTTACTACCACTTGACAACTTTACAGCTAATTTCCTATCTTTTCCGGTCGCCAACAGCTGACTGCTCTCAGCGCAGCTACTGTCACTCTCACTCTCCCACACACTGAGCTCAGCAGGGTGAGGAAAGACGACGTCAGTCTCTCTGCATCTTCAGTTTACTGTCCCATATCTCGACCCCATATTTGCAAACAACAGCTGAAGTTAAAATTCTTTCACAAAACGATGTTAAATATCCTGCACATTTTTAAATGGGTAGATGGAAATTCAGGAGCTTTCTAAGCGGGTATACGGCATATACGTGTGTATCACGTAGACGTAGAAAGTGAACAGTGAAGTAGTTATCAATGACATAATATTGTGCTGGATTACATGCTGCATAATTTTCATGTATAGGTAAATCTCTAGTGCTTTGGCAGGCAATCTATACTCAGTGTGGGAATGACGGACTCTGCCACCACCAACAAAAAGTACAGTATATCATAAATCAGTTACAGAATTTAAATACATAGAATGACCTGCTGAGGAAAAACACTTTACCTCAAAAAGTGGGGTTTGCTGTCATGAAAATCTCACGTACATTTTTGTGATAACGTACAGACACTAAATTATTCCTATACATTATCCCAAGCTCCACTGACAGAAAAAAGGATCTTTGTAATATTTAAAATAGGATACAATTTATAGGAGGTGAAAAGATTGCCTGAGAGAAAATGATGCTCAGCCAAAGGCCATAGATGTGAGTGCCACTTTAAACATCGACTAAATGGTGTTAATATTAATCCCTGTAATCTGAAAAGGTTGCTAACACTGCTGATCCCCATCACCCAAAATAGGCACTCCACTCTGCAGCCCTGAAGCTTTAAGCGCTTTGTTTTACCTCACTGGTCTATATGGTTTAGTCCCGATGGCTCTTCCCATGGGCAAAATCTCAAAGCAAACAAGCTCAGTCATGCTGATTTTATGATAGCTATTGCAGTGGCAGAGAGCTGAAGGTAGGCCAATAGAATTTTTAACCACACATTTTTTTGTACGACCAAGAAAGGCACAGGAACACTGGAATTATATTTATCAGGTGGTGAGAAAGAGGACTTTTTCTGACTTATTCACAATGAATGTGACTCACTAGCTAGAGTAATGTGCTGTTTGTTTACTTTTTACTGCCTGCATGATTATTACTGCATATTCTCTTGCTTGAGTTTTTTTTTAATTTTGGCAGCCAACATCTGAGGCACTGAATCACAGGTCATCCAATTTGTAACCCTCATTATCTTGGAGATGAGGGGAAAATGGAGATTACGGGCTTGACATCTTACTGTGGCTGGAGGGACGTGGAAACACTTTCCGACTGGATGACGTTGACACAAATTGACCAGAGATGGAGGGAAAAGAGCGTGACCTCCAGGAATGTTCATGCATTGATCTTTTTTTTAAGGCAGGACATTGAGAACAGCCATTGTTGTGCTTGATTATTTAAAATCAACCTGATTAATTACTTTGTTCTTAAAGAAGCAGCTTTGGAAAAGCGGCAGGCTATTCAGAGACATCCAATTAAAGCAAACAAAAGGAAGATAACTCGACAAGTACAGGTGAAAGCACGAGGGAAAATACACCGACGGTAACAATGCAAGCTTTTGTAAAGGACTTGTGTGGTGCATTGGAATTTGATAAGTGGCCTTGGTGAAGACTTCTGTTGAAAAAAAGATTAATGGAGGATGGATGGAAAAATGCAAAAAACAGGAAAGGCCCAGGCAGAGAGGCAGATTTATGTAAAGAAAGGATGGACAGAGGATAGTCAGAGTGGATCTGTTTGTGTTTCGCAGAGGGATAGTGTGAATCAACAAACCCTGCGTGGTGCTGTGGCAGGAATAACCATTATTTAAATGAGAGCAGAGGCAGCTGACTATCACAGCAAGACCAGGGATTCCCTAACAGTCCAGTCTGTCACCGCTCTGAGCTACTCTGGCATTTCATTCTCCACAATCGTTTGATCAGCTCATTATGTCTCGCCGTCCCTGCTGTCATATCCAACCCCATCTCTTTATCCCTCCACGGGCGTCACATCACTCAGTGACTCTCCGTGTGTCCTTTTCACCATTTCTTCTTAAAGCGATAGAGTTTTCGCTGAGATTGCCTCGCGGGTCAACTTATCCATTAGATGATGAAAATTTACTGTGGGCAGAAAAATGATTCAGATAGATAATGTCTCAACTAGCGCTGGATGGATAGCCTTGAACATTTTTTTAGACATCCATGTCCCTCTGGTGATCTCTTCACTTTTTATCTTGCTCCATAATCGGGTCAAATTTTGTAATTTGTCCAAAACTTTGGTTTAGGACTAAATATAGCGTCTAGCATCTACCATGACACACCGAAAACAACCAATAAGGTCCAAGGATTCTCCAATGCAGCTGTCCGTTATGTCAACCACTGCTCGAGAACTTCTGTCAAACTGTCAAATTAGGCAGCACTAATCAAAAATAAATCCATTTGCCTGTTTCTTGCCTCAAGTGTTTTCAGAAAAAAATTTAAGTGTACTGTTTAGCTGTAAAATGAAAACAATTGTGACCTTGCCACCATGTTGAAGGTGTTTGAGCGATGCACCGAGCATTGCCGACCAAGTGGAGCAAACATTCTCGTTTTACAGCTAAACAGTATACTAAAATATGCTTCTGAAAACACCTGAGGCAGGAAATAGGCAATGCAGTAACAGAATCTTTATTCATATTTGATCTGCGCTGCTCAGTTTGACAGTTTGATGTGATTGACAGCTGTGTTAGAAACTCCTCAGGTCTGGTTGGTTGTGTTTGTTCATGTGCAGTAATGCTATTGTAACCAATGTAACTAGGCAAAGAAATATGATTTTTTGACAGATCATCTGTCTCCTGGACTACTGTGTGGATATTGTAATATAGTTTAATCAATTATGACAAAATGGTTTTTTTTCACCAACATTGGTGCCCAAAGTGAAAGAATAGCATGTTTTAGAGTAATATATGTATTATCTAACTGGATTACAATTATTGATGTGTTTATGTTTGATCATCACATATATGTTTCATATGGTAAGATGTGTGTGTTATACACTATGATAATATGCCTTAATTCATATCTGAATCTGTTGCGTTACTGTTAACTACAGCTGTCAAATAGTAGTGAAGTAGTAGTAATAGTGAGTAGTGAAGTAAAAATATACAATACTTCCTTCAGCACTGTAGTGATGTAGAAGTATAAAGTAGCATAACATAGAGATATTCAAGTAAAAAAAATACCTCAAAATTAAGTACAATCCTTGAGTAAATGTACTAAATTACTCAGCACCACTGTTCAACTTTTATGACACTACAGCACCATTCATAATCTGGCAACTGAGTGTACAGACAGAAAATAACACTTTTGTTCAACAGACAGATTCAGGTCAATGTGAAATTAATCAGCGCAGACATTCTTGCATAATTTTGTCGGGAGTTCAGAACGTCAAATCTGAAGAAGCTTTAAGTGTTTCCTCTTCTGTAACATCCAGTCTGCACTTGAATCATAAAGAGTTTGGGGAGAAATCATAACCAATTTTCACAACTTAATGGTGTAGTCATTAGTGACACATATTAAAAAACAAAACAAAACAAAACATGTAGAACTAATATTTTCTGGTATTTGTTTCATCCCGAATCTGACTGCACCCCCCCACCCCCCCCACTCAAATTAACCATGTGGGGAAAAAACAACGAAACATAAACTGCAAAGTAATCCATGATATGTACTCAACAGTCTCTACGACCACCCCCAACTTACCATCAAACGTAATCTGGCAAACACAGAAAACTACGTAATCTACCCCACAGCAAAACCACACAAACCCCCCCACTCAACCTACACCGCAGGACGCGAATCTGACGAATTACACGAAAATGTACCCTCAATGTTGAAATTAAACTCCAGGACCCAATGCGCACAAATAACGACCCACACTCATGCTCATCTTGGCATATATTCAATGGCAACTAAACCAGCGGAGTTCATCGCAATGGGACGTAACAAAATACGTGCCAGAAGTCATTGTAAGTGCTCCCCAACCTGACCACAGAGAAATCACTACCAATCTTAACACGACACCCAAACCGTTGAAATCACTCTAATTACCAGACCCTAGTAGGCGGGAAGAGGAGACGGAACACTGCTCATTAACCAGAGCGCCCGACATTCACCCCGTAACAACACACGCCCTTTACGTCCCCTACAGCACAACTCCACTCACAAATAGTGACCTTACATACATACAGGATGCTGTAAACACCAACAAACCACCAAACTCCAAATACTTCCGTCCATCGATTAAACACATATTTCCTTAAATGAGACATGGCTGAACTGTGGGACGAAGTTCTTAATAAAGTGCAGCATGGTTTTATGCTTCATTCCGCCTCCTTTACCCGAAAGAGCCTTCCCCCCACACACACACACACTTAAAATTGCAATACAAAGTAAAAATGAGAAAAATAAATCAGACACCGCCATGTTTACAGGACCATTAAGTCAAGAATTTAGTAATTAGCACTACAGCCACTGTGAGGATTGTGCTTATGCTGATAGGCATTTCATAATTGGCATTTTTCAGCTGCTACTACACACTTAAATTTTACATGGCTGATCCTTTGGACGAAGTTCTTAATAAAGTGCAGCATGGTTTTATGTTTAATTCCGCTTCCTTTACCCTTAAATTATATAACAAATGATTAAGAATGTGTAGATAACTTTAACAGCTCAAAGCCCAGGAGATGCAAATAATGGCAATAATATTATAAAGACATACTGTATGATAGTATATGTATGGCATATGTTTAAATAATTCTGTTTGTCTTGAAAGTTCAGTCAAAAATAAACCATTATTCCGGTAGATGATAAAATGTTTGAACCACAGCTGGTGTTCAGCAGGTGGAGGCTGAGCTGAGGGAGAAATGTCGCAGACCTTAGAGGTGTGGACGGAGTGTGGAAGTGACAGTTCCTATCGGAGGAGAGAGGAAGATACCTGCACTACTTTCAACCACTTCCTCCCATCATGATATTTCTATTCTTATTCCTTCTCTGTCTCTCACCTTCTCTCTCTGTCAGTTCCTCCCTCCATTGCCCCTTTCTCAGGTATTTCCTTAGATCTGCTCCATTAGTGTCATTTCCAGCTTCGTACTCTTATCTGTACAAAGACAGATGAGGGGCTGAGGAGATGAAAGAGCCTTCCTCCAACACACACACACACACACACACACACACACACACACACACACACACACACACACACACACACACACACACACACACACATACATGAAGCAGTCTCCTGGCCCAAATCTCAAAATATATAACAAGCAAGCCCCCTCACCGTCTGGAGAAGCCTTCATTGTGTCTGTCTGTGTGTTGTGTGTTTGTGTGTGTGTGTGTGTGTGTTTGTGTGTGTGTCTGTGTGTGTATGTGTGTGTGTCCCTCTCAGGCCCCTGGGTTTTGCTGTCAGTCCAGACTCTTTCCATGACTCCTCCGTGGTTTCCTTTAGACAATGCACAGCAGAGTAATAGCTCACTTTCTGCCACAGCAAGGTGAATCCCATACAGCATATATATGTCATAGTCGACCGGCAGAAAGAGGCAGAAACCTGTCCCTGGCAACTTTTATAACTTTAAAGTAAACAGCCATTGTGTTTTGTGTCCAGTAAGTTTATTTCAGCTTTACAAGTTTGTTAAAGCTGGGGACAGGCGTGGGCGTCGCTGACAAATTGAAAGACGAGACCCTTCACATGCAACAGCTCATTATATTTCCACCCACATACACAGATTTTTAGTCTTAACGGGAGGAAGAAGCATATATTGAACAATGGACTCCCAAATTCTCAGTTATGACTCCATTCCATTTAGGTGTGAGCTGTGTTACGTGCACGATAGCAGCGCACTGGTACTTAAAACCCAAATGAAACAGACCTGTCATTTACGCTATTAATTACATTTGTACTTATTGAACTTATCATTAATAAACTAAACGATGACCAAGCATGCAGAGCCATCATTTATTTAATCAGTTCATTTTACTGTAATGCATCCGCTGAGACCAAGTAAGACACAACTTAAAAGCCCTGTGAACCCGAGTAAACCCACACAGGTGATTTCGATTATTTCGGCTGATTAGCTCTTCTCAAGACTGTGTGGGTGTGTACCGACAGAGCTCGATTGACATCTCCCTCGCTCTCTTCATTAGCTTTGCTGCCTTTATCGTTCTTATTAGTGCATGGAGTTCAGTGACCTGCACATAATTCCTGCACAGCTTCGCCCACCTTCAACCTGAGCAGAGGTCTAGTCAGACAGAATATCTGATATCTGTGGGGTAAAGTAAAGCGCCTGTAAGCTACAGTTTATACGCTATACTTTATTGCAAGCACTGTACTCCCCTCAATGTATACATTTGATACATTGAGCAAAATTAGTAACATCAAAAATATGACAAATTAGCTGTGAGCATTTCATTTTTGCAGGGCACTTATGGATGAACAGACCACTATCACTGGATTCCTTTATTTTAAAGGTAAATGTAATCCCTAAAGATTTTCATGCAAGGTTTAGGGTTATAAGAAGAATTTTTTATACCTCTGTGCCAGCGAAAGCTATGGTCCGAGGCATTATGTGTTTGGGTTGCTCATCCATCCGTTTATCCCATTCTTATAAACACGATATCTCAAGAGCGCCTTGAGAGAATTTCCTTCAAGTTGGCACAAACGTCCACTCAGACTCAGCAATGAACAGATTAGATTTTGGTGGTCACAGGGCAAAGATCACTGCACATAAGTCCCATTCTTGTAAATGTGACATCTCAAGGAATTTCTTAAATTTGGTGCAAACGTTTCCTTGACTCAACAGTGAACAGATTCGATTTTGGTGGTCGAAAGTCCAAGGTCACTGTTACCTCAAGTCACTGTCATTCTTGTGAACGCATTTTGTCAAGAGGGCTTTAAAAGAATTTCCTCCGATATGGCGTTAACGTCAAATTGGACTCAACGACGAACTAAATAAAGTTGTGGTGGTCAAAGGTCACTGTGACCTGAGTTAGGTCGCATTCTTGTGAGCACGATATCTCAATAACGCCTTGAGGGAATTTCTTTAGATTTGGCCCTCAAATTAGTGGTCTTAGGGCAAAGATCTCTGTGACCTCAAGTCCATCTCATTCTTGTGAACATGATATCTTGAGAATGCCTCAAGGGTATTTCTTCAATTTGGGCGCAAACTTCCACCTGGACTTGACTATGAACTGATTAGATTTTGGTGTTCAAAGGTCACTGTTTTGGCCATAATTCAAGAATTCATACACTTACTACAACAAAATTTCACACAAATGTATAATAGTGCAAAATGATGAAATGAAGACATTTGAAATCCAAAAGGTCAAAGGTCAACGTCACTGTGATATCATAATGTTTTGCATTATTTTCTGTAAATTACTCAAAGTCATAACTCGGACATTAGCTTAGATACTGAACTGGCAACATCGGTTTTGGTTGCGCAGCTTGAAACTGTGCTGATAGTATAGATCCACTGTGCTGCCGGGTTAAAGATGTGTGTGAAGCATCCATGGTTTAGAATTTGTAGCTTTTTTTGCAGTCACATTGATATTTGAAGCATTTCCTACTGTCTTGATTACATATGAGTCTTGACAGACATGGGTGTTAACTGTATTTGCAACTTGTCTGGTTTGCGGAGGCATACAGGGAGTTATTTATTAGTGGTTATGATGATGTGCTCGGAAAGGAAAGTCACACTGAATCTTACAATACTTGTGTCATGTCTGTGTTCAGATTGGACTGAGTTGTGACTGCAAGAAGGAGTAAAGATCTTTGACTCAAATTGGGGAAATCAGGCGCTAGGTGTTTGAAAGCACCTTGACAGCCTCTATGAGCTGTGTGTCACTGTCACTGCCGCAGCTCCAACTGCTGATATGCGAAACTGTTGTTAACAGACCAAATCACTGAGATAAACTAGAAAAACTAAATTCCTATTGTTTGGAGAACACTGGCATGCTATCTCTTTCACCTTGCACGGTGTCTTGATCTCATTTTCTCTCTCCACATCACCCCCTACACCCCCCACACAGTTTTAAAACTCCTGGTTTAAAGTGATTTCGAGTGGATGGTAAGAAGTCAAGGATATAAGGTCAGTTCCCTGTGTTGATCCATCAGTCATTTCCAGCACATTTCTGTCTATTGCAATTCTGTTTGAGTTATATTCTCCATCACATGACTGACATAAGAGGCAATAAAAATAGGGGTCTCCTGAGCTGGCTGAGCAGATCTAAAGGATGGCTTTATCTGTGGCACGATCAGCCAGAATAAAAGATAACACCTGTTTGAGCGCACAAAGCTTTAACTGGATTTATCCTTACATCCCTGTATGTTAGCTGCATGAGCAGTGGGAATATTTGTATTCCTCCTACTAACAAAGGGCATTGTTTATATGCTTATGTGGGTTGAGGAAACTAAAAACAAAGGAAGTAATTTAATTTTCTTGCACTGGAAACAAACAAAGCACTCAAAAACAACATCACCCTCCTCAAGAAAATGAGAGAAAAAAAAATCAAGATGGCAAAGGGTGATTTTCTGGAGAGAAAATCCAAATGATATCAAAACTCATCCCAGAGAAGAGTGCTTGGCAGAAAACAAACAAATAACCAGAAAGGGGAGAAAATAATATTCAAGCCGTAGCCATGAAATATAAATAGCCTGAGGCAAGAAAAGTTAGTGTCACAGTGAGAGAACACTCAATATATACACGTTACAGATCAGCAGATGTTATAGATCCATGAAAGTATAACACCACTGCGTGCTCGTGTTTGTTTGTACGAAAGGCAAATATTTGTGTTTTGATTTCTCTGTGTATTTTCTCTTTGTGCATGAGCAGTGTGTGCCGGCATGCATACATGGTTGTGCATGGGCATCTCTTAGTGCCCCCTGCCCCCTGATGCCGTTAACAACCAGCTTTCGCAGTCTGCCGATGCGGTTGAGGGGTGTCCATGTTTGGTTTTGCGTTGAATGAACAAAGAGCACAAAGCTGGAATCTCTCTCCTGTTGCTGTCGACTTTGACATTTGCTAGGATGAACAATGAGCACGACAACACTGATAAATGTCAGCCTTGTGTCCCTGTCCCCATATCTGTGTCCAACATCACCGCCGGTGTGAGTGATCAGGGTGTCTCTGTAATTCTTGACACCTCCTCCTCTCTTCCTCGTCTTTTTCTCTGGCACTCCAAGCACGGTTACGCTCATGTCTAACTTAATATACCCCACATGCAGCAAACGCAGCCACATGCACACCCCGCCCAAGTGTCTTTATATACCCTCTGCTGAGATTTGAAACACTTGGTTGCTTGCCCTGAGCTGAACACAGATTCCTCAACCTCTGAGGCGACCGGGCTTTCTGCCTGCAGAATTCATTATCTGTGCCTGAGCCGGCCTGTTTTTTATGTTTTGATAATCATCAATTTCAAAGCGAAGGGATGTTGTGAAACTCAGGCTTGACCTTTGTAGATTCCAACATGTCAAGGTTAACTGATGAATACATAAGTCTCGTGTGTATTATTCTCCCCTCAGTGACTGTGGTTTATCTAAAGGTTGCAGGATAATTGCAGAGCACTGGGTTGAGCAGAGCTGGAATAAAGGCACCTCCTTAATATACTTTGGGTGCAGATAATTTAATAGTGGACCAGTTATTAAAGGAACAATTCACCATGAAACAAATCGGTCCTATCAATAAACAGCTTTTATTGCATGCTGTGTGGGCTTAAAAAAACAGCATTAAACATCAGTTATTGCTACCAATTCAGAATTACGCTTCTATCAAGAGCAACCATTTTTATATCTCATCAATAGAATGAGCTGCCAGATTCTTAATAAATGGTAGTCTCAATATAATGAGATGTTGCCAAAACAAGAGACATTTTGAGTATGCTGAGGAAAAAACGTTTTGCTCTCTGCACTGCAATTCATAGTTAAAGGAATACTCAACCCCCTAAATGAGCATTTGTGTATGAATTACTCACCCAGTGTTCATGATAAATTCATAAAGAAATTATTGTTTTTCTTGCATGCCCCCGGTAAACGAAGGGTCCAAAAACAGAAAAATATCGATTATTGAAGTCATTGGGGTCCATGTTTAACTACAGCTGAACTATATTCAAACATCTGTTTGCAAACTTTCACACAACAGATATACCAAAGTCACATAATAACTCAAAAAACTAGCTGATCGAGGCAACGTTAGACCAGCAGCTACCGGGTTCAGTAAGGTAAAGTCAGTTTTGAATAGTAAGGCTTAAATGAAAATGCATGTGTTTGCAAAGTACTGAGCACTGGGTATATGAGACTTGGATTATGCTGCACAAATTATATGAGAGTTTGTAAACAGATGTTTTGATATAGTTTTACACCAATTTATCTAAAAGTTTCTCGTTTTTGCATTCTTTGTTCACCGGAGCTGTGCAAGAAAAGCAATGTTTTCTCCACAAACTGACTGTAACATGGGGTGAGTTGTTGATATACAAATGGTTATTATTGGGGTGAAGTATTGCTTTAAAGCAATAGCTCAGCATTTTTTAACAAGTCCTATTCCCTTCATCAGCAGTTATAGAGGAAAAAATTGGAAACGAAAGGCTGAAGTTCATGTCGATGAGAGGGAAAGTCGGGTGCACCAGAAAATTGAACTACAACACTTCATTACAGAATAACTCCTGTGCACTACAGCGCTATATAGAAGCATCTGAGGGTGAGAGTTTCCTCTGTAAAGTACAAAGGAAAGAGGAAAAGCTCACCAAATCTGATGAGCCGACTCCAATGGGCTGGTAAAGTCGATGCATTTACTCGGCAAGCTCAATGAATATAACCCTCGGACCTGCAGAGAATTTGCAAAGCCTGCTGGCAAATCATCTGTGCGTTGCAGCCTGGCTCCTTTCTTTCCTGCTGTGGGTTGGAAACTTATCTCACCATGCCCCCCCCCCCCCCCCCCCCACCACCATGCTCCCTTCATTCCCCAATCCCTCTGTGTCCCTTTGGCCATGTCCTGCCAGCTTCAGACCACTGCATTTCCTAATGCCTGCCTCAAATATGTGCGTCTGACCTTTCTCAGAGTGTCTCCGGGGCTTTTATCGCGTACAGACACCTGTAGTCTGACCAAACTGGCTTCTCATTATATTCTGGCTTCTTTAATACACCTTGAATCATCCAGTGTGAATGGGTAATTAAAATGAAAATGACCCTGCTTTTCCACTGTATCCCCTCCCCCCTCCACAAGGGTTTAGTGTGACAGGCAAAGGATGGAGCTCTATTTTGCTCTCTCCCCTTTAGCCAACTTGAGAAGGAATATCTCTAGGGATGCGAGAGCTAGCTGAGTGTCACTCAGCATCTATCCCGCTCGCCTCCTCTCCCCCTGCCTGTGACAGGACCGCCGCTGAGCATTCCTGACACGTTCGGCGAGGGCCCTGACTGTAACCACTAACACAAACAGAGACAGGGAGGATGTGACATTTATTGCATTCGCAGAATTCTGACTTGCATTGCAGAGTACAGTTTGAGAAGCCTCTAGGAAAATATAATATTTGAACACAATTACGTGATTGAATATGATTATACTAGCCATGCCATGTGCTGTATGGCACGTTGAGATGAGGACATTAATATAACGAGTGTAGTTTTCCCCGGAGCAGGTGTGGGACTTCATTTGTTGGCTAATAATATCATTTACCCATCTGTTTCTTTCTTCTTTTTTTTTGTTACTCAGACTGCGACTATGATGATATGCGTCTCCTCTGAGGCACAATTCTGCCTCAGTCCAAAGACCTCAGTCCTCAAAGCCTTAGTTCTGTCTCCAAACTTCTGCCTTTCAACCCATCGACCAGTCATGCAACCTCACCTCCAGGCTTAACACCTTCTGTTTCCACACATTCTCTCTCCAGTGAGCTCCCTTCAAAGCCAAAACAGGCAGCCTCAAATGTCATGATTTTTGGAATCCAATGGGAATCTATTGTTCCGAGCCTGATTGAAACTTCTGTTCCTAAAAAGCGCAGTTATCCCCAGACTCTCAACAATCAACATCACACATAAACGCACACGAGTTCTCAAAGCAGCAGAGCTGTGCTCTGGTCTACGAGTTCAATAATGAATGAAATAAAGCGGCATAATTAAATTAAATGTATCCTCACTCTGTCAGTCGCCTCCCTTCTTTCTCCACTGTGACCCACCTCTAATCGAATCGCAGCAGCAGCGCTTTATTAAATCTCAGGTACCCGGTTGTCTTTATTTTAATCCATCCGTGCCAAAGGAGTGAGATTTGATTTAGCTGGGACAGCAAATGCAGGCTTTTTTTTCTCTGTCTGGAGTATGAAATGGAAACTTAAGCAAAAGCTGTACGTTTTCCTTCCAGCAGTGTTCGGTCTGTAAGTTGTGGATTTGTGATAAATCCAGGCTCACCTGCTGCGAGTCTCATCCACCAGTCATTGCAAATTTCTCTTTTTGGTGTTAAAACATTGTGACAGCAGATTTTTTCAGATGTACAACTCTGAAAAGCTGATGTGAACTCATGTGCACTGTAAAAATACATCTATTTATGTATGCCTAATGGGCTTTTGGGGGAAAATGTGTTTCTGACCCACTTTACCAAATTAGAAGTACACTTAAAGTAGTCATTTTCAGTTGACACTGTGAGATTGTCCAAATAACAACACAGTAGATGCCAGAAAGTGTATTTAAATGAATGGTGCAACATTTTAGGGAATATGCTTATTTGTTTTCTTGATAGTTAAGGAGATCAATACCACTCTGCACTAGATTTAAATTATTTAGTGAGCTTTAAGCCGCTGATAGGCAGGCTGTGTCTTTATGTTAAACTAGCCAGCTGCTGGCTCTACCCTCATATTAAATGGACAGATATGAGAACAGTATTGATTCTCTCATCCAACTCTTGGCCAGAAAGCAGGTGTAATTCCCAAAATGTCAAACTACTCTTTTAATTATAGGGGCTGGTGGGGTCTGTTGGGACATTTTTGTATCGACGCGAGATAACCTTCCATTACTCAGACTACTTGAAAAGTAATGAAAATAATTTTATCCCTGAACAGATACAGATCTCTTCTAACACTTTATAAAGTTCTTTAGACTCCAACCTAAACATTAAAGGCACAATTCTGTAAAATTAAAAGGAGGTCCCAAAATTCTGCCTCTGGTTGGGAGAGGGGGTAGGGTCGGTTGGTACATCTTGTTCTGGACTAAAAATATCATAAAACTATGTAATTAAACTAAAAAAAAATGAACACCTTATATTTACAGTGTAATTAAAAAGAGACATTTATTTGGCTAAAAGAAGAGATGTGGAATTTCTCTAGTCTTCATTCCAGTAGCACCTATCAGCTCTATGTGGTTATTATAGGCTACATATCACATTCCTGTAGTGTATTTTTTGAATTTGCATCAGAGTCTTGTGTCCTTATTGCTCCCAACAAGGTCCAGCCATCCAGTGCAACAGCTTGATTGGGATGTTAGGGGTTAACCTTGTCTCTGTGAAGATCCACGCAGGGCAGTTTCTGAATTCCCATTGCTGAGTGAGTCTCAAATGTAGGCTTTTATGAAGTTCATGCAGTTAATATTCGCAGTTGGTCTTATTCAAAAAACGTCTTGAGAAGACGTCTCCAAATTTGGCACAAATGTCCACTTTGAGTGAAGGACGAACCGAAGTCAAGGTCTTCCTGAAGCCGTCCATCTAATTCCATTAACACAATATCTCAAAAACAACTTGAGGAAATTTCTTTAAATCTGACACAAACATCAACTTGGACTCAACAATGAACTGATTAGAATTTGGTGGTCCAAGGTCAAAGGTCATGGTAAACATGGGCTCAAAAAATTCTAGTCTTTTCTGTATCATATCCTACAACAGTATGATTGAAGATAGACAACAGAAGAGACAAAAGTATATGCTGTAGATTTCAAAATATAATGTGAGGAATAGTGGTAAAGTGTGGCCAAGTATAAGCGTGATGAATGGCATAGTTGTTTCTAACTTGCTAAAACAGCACTGTCCCAACTTTCCCACTTGACCTCATTCTCCATTAGCTTTTGCTAATACACCACTATAATGCTATTCTAATTTTAACATGAAACTGTTTCCAGCTTTCAGTATCTTAGTCCTCCTTCTAATGTGCATCCTGCCTCTCGGGTTCTTCAGGCAAACATATATACAGTATAAATGCACCGTGTCATCAGCTTTATGATATAGCACCTTCAACACCAAACATTTGTTACCCCTCGCCAATTTAAAAATAGAAGATGACACCAACTAAACTAAACAGACTGAGACCAAGCACTTTGATACAGCACATCAATTACTGAGTGGCTGAAGAGAAAAAGCGTAAAAGCAACAACCAAATGCCTCTGCTCAGACTCAGAGGTGTTGAGTGGCCGTCCAAGCAGTATGTTGCTGATTTGTCCACACAGACAGGCTGCCACCCACCACTGGGACAAAACTGGGCCAGGAATCAGAGAGCCGGCAAACAGTCTGCTCCACAATCCTCTCTCTTCATATCTCTTATTATCACTGCTTGAATCTCTCCTCCTCATATACAGCAAGCATATTGAGGCCCGAGCTCTCAACATTCACCACTGACCATTTAGCTTTATTGACCAGCCCAATCCTCCAGTTGGATTTGATGGCGTGTAAGAAGAGGAATGGGAATTTACCAGTGGTAAATGAACCAGAAGACGAACTGAACAGAGAAGGATGGGGATTTCCCTCAGGGCTTCAATACAACCTCTCATCCTAATAGCTTGTAAATCTCGTAAGTCATTTCTCAGCTCCCCGCTATATGATTAAATGACTCGAGTAATAAGCAGGGGGTGACATGTGGGTGCCATCTGACTGAGAGAAAGGCAGTGATGATTGCCCACCTCTGGTCTGGAGGGAAAAGTCATTTTAAAGTGTGTCCCAGATCGAGCAGATGGTCAGCTCCTATTCTTTTCCCCCTCAGTCCCTTCACCAGAAACACGCACTCCTAGATTGCCAGTATGCGCCTTGTGAGGGTGCAATCGAATGTGAACGGACACAATAGCTCTGCATCCTTTTGAAAATGTCTCTGGGTTGCATCAGGTGCTGCAGAACTCACACAACGCTGGTGCAAAGAGCGACAAGGTGAGGAAAAGAGCTCAACCTTACCACTTAAGAGGGACAAGACTTTCCCCGAGCTAAAACATCAGAACAGACCTCTTGCTCTGTCTGGGGATTTGCGCCTTGTGGTCGGAGACATTGCAGATCTCCCTGATATTTTCCATTTCTCTTAAGAGGTGAAGGTCACTTGCTGTGGCTGCTAAGTGAGCTCTGCAGTGCTAGAGCTGCTCCATGGCCTCTTGCACCTGTAGATAAATGCTGTGTGGCTGTAGTTTAATAAGGCCTCTTGGCGTTAAGCTGTCGACCCGTCCAGCCCCCGCTGGCAGATATAATGCGATCAATATTGATGAAAATGCTCAGCTTTGGTTTGGATAGATCTGTGATAGGGGTGATGCAGGAACACACTAACAGCAACACAAAGGCACACACAAACACAGACAAAAACGCACACACAATCAGCCAAAAGATTACTTTCAAACTAAGTTTTTTTGAAAATGGGAGTTTGCCTGAAGTTAATCCAACTAATCTATTCAACTCTTCTGTATGCACCATTGCTTCACAGCATATCTAACTAATTAAGGAGGAATTTCTTCTTTTTTTCTTTTTCTTCAACACTCTGTCACGGTGGCACAGCGGAAGATATGTATTCCCAAGGCCATAGCCACCGATTTTGCCCACAGTGCATTGTAAATCAAGAGCTTTCAAATCAGCTGCTCTCACTGTTCTGCTCTTGATGCTGTTGTGTGCTAAATCTCCAAAGTGTTTCAGCAATTCGGTTTTATTTCTTTGGCTGTGGCTGGTGGCATCGTCGAATTAGAATGTGCATCTTGCAGAGATGGATAGGAATCGGTGATGAAACGTTGGCCCAATTTGCAGAGCTTTAATGAAGAGGATGAAGAATAGAGAGGAAAGCCCAAAATTTTGCAGTTAGAAAAGGTCAGAGGTAAAGATTTAAAGCCTAAGGGTACTTATGGTCTGCTCTTTATGGAAATTGATGTGAATGTATGGTGTACCCTGTACTCACTGAGCATTAACTATTTGCTGTAAAATGAAGCTTTCCACCACTGTCAAGTTTTTGAGAAGTGTGATGCCGGCAGCGGTTATCTTAAGACCTTCACACATTCACCTTCAGACCCACAGTCAATAATGCCTGGGCCCCTATAGAAGCCATCACGCCTTTGCTCAATAATGTCTCCACACAGAGCAAACACAAGCATATAAAACAGAATGAGGTGCTCCCCAGGCAGCCAGTAGGCGGTGCTGAGTTCAGGGCTTTTTGTGCGCCGCACATTTATGGGCACTTAGAGAGCTCATCTACCCTCACCAGAGATCATGTCAGAGGGCTTTGAGTCTCACTGGAGTCGGCTTATGTAGAAAAACAATTCAGATTATGTTCATACTTCTTCATGTGCATGACAGAGAGACTTCTGATTGGTGTTTTTCACAGTTTCTTTTTGTTTCTTCTCAGTGTCTCTGTATCTCCTGCTCTCATGGCCATCTACAGAAAGGTTTCTAAGCTTGAAAATAAGCAGGAGAAAGAGGTACAAATGTAACCAGATAAAAGCCACAAACAAAAACTGTGAATGTCAAATGTGAGAAAAAAAACAACTCTTTTGGCTGTTACGCAGACATCTGTCTGAATGTGCCAGTTCTGAGTTTGTTTCCACCATAATGCAGCCTACCATCACCTTCCGGCTCTCTCTTTGAATCAATGTGATTACAATTATTTCCCAGCAGGATAAATTGGGGCACACGCTGTGTATGTCATTACCTCTCCAAGCTCTGACATTAGCTCCACTAATGTGACTGTAATCCACATTGTCCTTCCCTCCTCACTCAGACAAATGCATCCTCCGTCAGACAGCCCGTAAATGATGCGCTTCCTACTGCTTTCATCTCAGCCTGTAAATTACAATAAAAGGAAAATGAATTTCCACAAAGCCCAGGCTCCTCTATCCATGGAATCAAGGAAGAAGCCTTGATTAATTCCAGCTGTGTTCAACGTCTGGAGCCTGGAGTCCTTAAAGTGCACTAAAACCATGTTGGAGGGTTTCTTTTAATAAAGTTAAGAGTTGGAAAAGAGAAGATGAGGCAAAAAGAACTCGAGCCAAGGAGAATCCTTGGAGGACGGTATTGATTTGTTGGAGGAGATTGGATACAAATTCTCCGAAAGTAGGAGGAATATTATTACATGTCCAAAAGGCATTTTAATTTTGAGCTTATGAAAGTGATCATCCCCAGCAAATACAGTGATGGTGAAGATATCTGAAAATAGAACACCATTGCGAGATTGAAGGTGTTCATTTCCCTCCATAGCTGCATCAGTTTCTGAAATACCTATATCGAGTTGTGAATCCCTCAAGCTTACTGTGAGTAAGAAGTCTGAATTCAGCATGGGAATGGCAGACTCTGCCACTTCCAATTCAAGCTACTATATAGGCGGATTGGCTGCTCGATTAATAATCATGGTTATTTTAATTGATATTGAAATCACGATTATTTTATGATTATATACGGTTGGTTTGTGTTATTGCATGACTTTTGGAACTGAGTTGTTTCGGTTTTCTCATCTGCGTGTCCAAACTGGGAGCACTGACAACACACAATTCTCAGTGAAGGCTCAGTCACGAAGGACTTCTAGCAGCATCCTCCCTGCTGCTTGCCCAGTGCCCGTGCAGTGCTGCTATGCATTAGGAGAGAGGGGCAGAGATGGGAAGGACTCAGCAGAGGAGCCATGCACTGTCCTGTGCAGCATGCATGGGAATGAAATATAATATAGTATACTTGAATGCATTTCTTGCTTACCCTGACTGTCGCTAAATAAAAGTCAGCAAATTGGCAACACTGTTTTCAACTCACGCAAACTTCTGTTTCGACTTTGGGAGGCAGGGGCCAAGTGCTTCCTCTGAAAAGGGGTGTGCTTGATTTCAAAAGTAAAAGACATAACAGGATCAACACTGGCAGCACAAAATCGTTTTATTTCAATTATTTTGTTTTGAAAATCTAAGGAATACATAGTCGTTATTGAAAATAAAATGTGATCAATCAACAAGCCCTAATAGGCAGGTATTAACACAATGTACAAACACCATATATACATAGACATATATATATGTATGTGTGTGTGTGTGTGTGTGTGTGTAACTATTTATTTAATTTAATGAAAATCTTAAGGATTTTACCTTTAAAACCTGTTTAAGTAGCACAGTTTTACTTGTAGCAACTACTATCAATAAAAAAGAGGCTACGTAGGCTCATAACTGTGTTTGCTCCTAGAAATTCATACTGAAGTCCAGAGATGCGTTTTGTGGTGTTTATTAAACAAAAGAATGGCGGCTGAAATAACTCAATTAAGATGAAATAAAACGTGATATTAACAGGAACTTAACTCACCGTCTTTGTTTAAGTGCCACTACACCAGTGAAAAAACAGGTTAAATTATGTGACACCACACCCCTTGTGCCAATCAATGCTTCCCGAGGCGAAAGCAATCAAAAGAACGTATGCAGCCAAATAAATAATAAACAACATTTGCTTAATATACATTCTGGCTCCTATGATGGAAACAGCGGACTCCACCGCTACCAGTTAAAACAACTAGATAGGAAGGTATTGACACAATGTACATACACTGAATGAGTATTACAAAAAAAAAACACATGCTGACCATGGTATAAAAAATGGGTTTTGATTTCATGAAAATCTTTGGGCTTTTCTACCTATAAAGCCTGTTTGACTGGCCCAGTTTTTAATAATAATATTTCCCTGCAGCATGTTTGTGCATTCAATGTGCATTCCAACTTGACAGCAAATATTGTGAAGATGAATTTTATCTGTGTAGTTACCTTGGGAGGAGCGTGTGCCTCAGACTCATTAAGACGTTAGGGGTTGGATGCGCGATAAGCCTTGCAGAGTGACATGTAGACCACTGCCGTATTTAATGACCTGAGAACTGTGTGTGTATGTTCATAAGAGAGAAGGCGGAGAATGTGTCTCTCTCTCTCTGCTTTTAATCCCTGCGGACTAAAATAACATTCCCAGTCACTGATGTCTGAACAAGAGAGCTGAAGAGAGGACAAGCTGAGAAAATAGAGTAATTCATGAAGCATATTGTGTGTCATTAGCACGGTAATATTTTTGCGCGCCACATACCCTAAATGTAATGCAGCCAAAGTGAATCATGCACACGGGCTCAGCAAGGTGTAAAATGAACTAGTGCTGATTAGGCTGCTCTCTTGCAAAAAACATCGTGACACACAGTTATCAGCGGACCAACAAATAGACTTTCCACAGTGTGTAATACGCCGCATGTCTTTCAGATAGATTAAAAACGTGTAATTGATTTCCCAGTTGCTTGAGGAGAGGGAGAATAAGGCGATTTGTTCTACATGAATCCGTTTTTATCTAGGAAAGGTTTTTGCAGAAGATGCATGTGCCTTTTTACCCGGTGGCCTCCTTCACATTTCCACAGTTAGATTCACACTGAGGAGCTGCACAGGATATATCCTCACACTCCTGCCGCTGGCCAGTGAGCAGCTCTACTGGAGCAGATGCGTGATAAATGCCTTGCTAAAGGGCATGTAGTTGTTTGGGAGAGAGCATTACTCAATTTCTATTTCCACCCTCCATCTGGAGAATAAACTGCTGGACTCAAGAATCCTTCCACAAACTTTAGGCTACTGCTTCACCTGTTGTTATTTATTTAGGTCTTGTTTTTCTCAAGGTTGTTTTTTTATTATTTGTCCATTACTTTTCGCCAAGACTATTTCACTGTATTTCCATTTCTTTTAGTCATATATGTCATCCATTTGTCCTTTGATTATTTCATCAAAATTAAACATTTATCCATTACATAGGGTTCCATTAAGGGAGAATGGGGTTTGTTGTCCCATTTATTAGCTGTCACTCCCCAGAAGTTGCTATTAAAAAAATGTGCCAAAATTTTAAGAACCAGGGTCAGAGGTCACCTACAGGGTCATGTTAGGACACTTTGCATTTAGATGACTAGTGTTTGTTTTACGTGTCAAAATTTAAATATCCACCTTCTAGGCTTATTTTTAATTTGTTTGCAATAAAACAAAATTGCCATTAAAAATCATAAAGGGAGAGCTTTAATTTAGTTTTTTTTTTGTTAGCTAGGCTACAACATGTGTTTGTTAGCTTAGTCGGTAGCAAAAAATTCCAGTTTGGGGATGCTCTTCACATTGACTTTGGAGTTGGTTGTTACATGCATTTCTCTTTATTTTGTTCTCTGCAGTTTTAAATAAAGATGAAAAATTTAATTTAATTAATCAATTAAATTGAAGTTTTTTTATTTCACTTTTAGGAATGCTTCCATTTTACATTTTTCCCTATTAAAATAACACAGGGACAGCCAACGCCACTTTGTGTGTGAACCATAGACGGTATTTTGGATGTAGCTATAAAAATTATAAAAATTCATCCCCCGTATAGTGATCATAAGGGTTGAAATTAGCAACTCAACAACAACATGAGAGTGAATTGAACAGTAGTCAAGTGTTAAAAAAGTGGCGTGGCTATTTTATAGGGCACACACTGCCGTGTGTGTGTGTTTGTGTGTGGTTGCACAAGAGCGAGCGTGCGAGTGACATGAGTGTCACTGAGTGCATCGGAGAATACGGAGGAGAGCAGAGAAATGGGTCTTCACTTAGCAGTAAAAGTGGTCATCTTAGCAGTAAATGTGCAGTTAAAGTCACAGTTTTCAGTTAATAAATTCTGCTGCTTCTCAGGACCAAGTGGAGCTCATGTGTGTCGCTTTCCAGCTGCTGGTTAAAGTGAAGGGAGTTAACCCCGAAGTTACTTCAGCCCTGAAGGTAAACAAATCTCGGCTGTGCACGCTGACTACGGTCTAGGAGCTGAAACAGGGAAGGTTAACACTGGTAAACTTGTGTTGTCCCTTTCCCAGTGTGATATAAGCAGTTAACAGTAACATTAAGTTCAGGTAGGCGATGCTAGCTTGCAGAGTTAGTGACTGTCTCTGTCCTCTGTCTTGCTAAAGTTAGCTGGGATAGGCGGTGTGTCTCCTGTCTGTCTGCATCATGAAAGACCTCAATGTGAAATATAGCCATTTATTACGTTTGATATAGGACAACAGGCGACAGTATGTGTAAAATTTCAGCTCGAAAGAGATAATAAGAGGCACATGAGGCAGCGTGCATTAACATGTGCACGTGCATTAACAAAAACAAAATCTTTTTGTAAATATTTAGAGTTTGGAATATAACAAACTCCAACATAACACACTTGGTACCCATCCCCAGGTCCCAGGGAGGTCAGGGTCTGCTCTGGATGGATGTCAAAAGTTCACAAGACACATTTGACACTCCATATCATTTAAACAAAAAAAGCTTAAGGAGAAAAGGTCAATCCATTCCTACTTGACATTTTAGGTTTCTGTTACACATTCAAAGAAAGTCTGGTGAGGCTCACGTTTTGGGGAGTTCAAATGAATTAAAAAAGTGTGACAACCAACCCCGTTATATTCTTGTCGGCTAGAATCACTCATACAGATTGTTAAAAAACATGACATCAGGGCTTTTGTCATAGTAAATGTGCTGCGGGCAGGGGGGCTGAATAGCAGTGAAAGGACAGAATGACTCAAGTGACCCAGAGCAACAGCGACACTGGCCCATGCCAGGGGAATGCAGATGTTTGCTATTTTTGTCGTTTTCATGGGTCCCAAAATTTTTTGGTGGTACCCTTGAGCGTACAGCTGTACGTCAGATTTATTTTTGAACTTACATGGGCCCGTTTTTCAGGGAGCCGAACACATAGAGTGAGATTACCCTCCACAGTTCTGCTGTAATACTAGTTATGCGTCCTCATTCCACTGTTTTAATACTAAATTTCCCCAAGGACAGAGCTGATTTTTGCATTTTGTTGCGAGATGACAATACCCCAGCAACACTGTAGTTTAAAAAAATATTTTAAAAAATATTAAATATTTGAAGCTCTCTGTTGCCCTAGTAGGTACAGTATCTCACAACCCAACTGCAGAACGGAGCAGCCTATTGAATTGTTTCATAGAGCAGTGACAAAAAGAGTTTGTCGAGACGACGGAGAACAAGGTCGTGTCTGACAGATCACTGGGTGGCCAGGGAGGGCTGGAGGAAGTAGAGGCATGCTAATTTGCTCCCACTTCGTGAGAGTGTGAAACAGCAGAGCTCTTCGGTGTAGGTGATCTCGGGTGAAGTCGCCCTGCCTGCATATCCTCAGATTTGTTTATCCTTGTGGGAGAGCCAACAAGTCTTTTTTTTCTTTTGGTCTTCAAATGCAAAGATGTACGCATAATCAGATGTGGTATGCTGCTCTGTGTAAACACATTTCCAAAATGCCTTAAAAACTAGTAACTGATCACTGTACGTTTGCTCTTTGCCACAGATTTACCGAGTTTTTGGAGCCCTTTGAGAGAGTGATTCAACCAGAGGAGCTTTGGCTCTACAAGAATCCTCTCGTTGTGTCAGACCACATTCCCAAGAGGGTCATGTTCGTAAGTACCTGCTGTCTAATTACGCTTTCCTCTTTTCTCAGACTTGATTGCCACTAAATACTTGGTCCTTATTGAGGTCTACATGAACTACATCCCCTGCTTAATTCTTTGTAATCTTTATGCTGCAGAAATCCTTCACTTAGGACGATCAATACAGCAAAGCCTCTTCTTTGCACTCTTAAGTTTAGGCCTGAGTCGTCTTGATAGATGTGAGAAGGGCTTTACAGAAACTGTGGTGATTAACACTTCCAATTTAAATAGAAATTTCTCTTGGACAGAAGTAGGTGGTCAAAGGTTAAGATAAATTTTGAACCAATACACCAGTATTTTTCCTTTGTTGTATATACTAACCAGATAACCTGAAGAATCGTCTGTGCTGATTTTGTTCTCATTGAAAATCACTGGCTTCAGTATAATTGAAATACCGCATACTGGGCATCAGAGAGCTCTTTCCAGTATTGTGGTGAGTCATACAGTGTTTTCAGATTTCAGATATGACAACACTCACAATGCCAAAGCTGACAAGCTGTTGTCAAACCAGAAAATGCTGTACTAATACTATTTTCAGACTATTTGTTTTTTTTTCCAAACCTTAATGTACCAGAGCAATATGTTCTGAGATCCAGTCGGACCTAATCATTTCTGAAGATATCTATATGGAACCAGTTTGTGCCCGAGAGGCCCAACACTGTTCATATCTGAGAGGAGAGTGACCTGAGATTTTATAGACCTGACCAACCCAGGTAGTTCAAATTGCTATTAAAAGTACTGTTTAAACTGCCACACAAAAAAAGAGGGTTGGAAGGGGAAAAATACTGGTACATATTTGCACGTTGTATTTGATATTTGTACCCCACAATATATGCCAACAAAGACACATTTCTGATTGGCCACACTAGCTGTGGAAGAACCTTTTGTTTATATATCAGTAAAACAAAACAATAAATACAAGCAAACTAAATACTTGCTCTGTACTGCTCAAATTTTTTTTTCACATTTTTTTACAGTCATGTAATCTAATCCTAAAGCAGCCTAATCATCACATAAGGTAAAAACATTTATGCCTTTCTCTCACGATCAGCACTGATCACAGTCTTTTACAATCCATTTGGATATTACACACAGTGATAAATAGACCTGTGACCCACAAACAATAATGAAACAGGGACCCACGCGTTCTACGTTAGGTCTTGGGTCCCATACATCTAGCCTTGCTCTGTCCAAAGTTAAAAAAAATACATCAACAAGCATGTCTAAATCTAAATCTCCGGTTTGGAGACATGCCTTGTAATTATCTGTTGGCAAACAGCAGCCAGACGCTTCGACTTTCTGTTGTCTTGTTGTCACCCTGAGCAGAGGCTCCAGGGAGTCAAAGCACTGGGGTAAAACGATATAGAACAGTTGCTCGGTTCTGTAACTTTTAAACAGAAATGGTGACCATCTAAACCTCAACGTCCAGGCACTCTCAGTGAAATGGGTTTCGCATGAAACAGAAGTGCTTTAAAAGCTGCTGCAATATGAATACCTGAATGATAATAGTGCTCAAGGGCAGAAATGGGGTCCTGATAATGATTGCATTATGAGCCTTCTCTTTATCCACCACATCAAAGAGTAATCAACACATATTTTACAGGTTTCACAAGGCCCTGTTGTAGCAGTATTTGCCTGGGAATGTGAATTTTAGCTGAATAATCCACAGTTTCAGTTCCTCTCTGACAGGCTGATATGTTCAATTCTGTATCGCTGGACATTTTTTGTCTGCATGCTTACTTGTGAGAAGACGTGCTAGTACTGCTTGATCAAAATATCAAATCAACTCAACAGGCAAAGACTTGCCCACCCATTGCTTGTTTAGATTACCTCTTTGCAAACTGACAGTATTTGACTGACTGGCGCTCCACTTGGTCCTGTGCTCCCCCACACACATCAATCATCTCATTATGTGCAAAAACAGTTGCAGTGTAGGTGGTGAGTGCTAACTTTCATTTCAAGCTAGAAATAATTGTAGCTCCTGAAAGGTAATCCTTGTTAATGTTCGGAATATTTCTACCTATAAATAAAGAAATGACGGAATAAATTAAAAATCAACAGTAGAAACCACTTAGTGGAATACTTCACCCCTACATGACCATTTGTATAACAATTACTCATCTATGTTATGTTGAATTAGTGAGGAAAACTTTTCTATCACCCGCCTCTAGTTAAAAAAGAATTAGGAAAAAAAAGGTAATGAATTGAAGAAAACGGCAAAACTATATCTATTGCAAACTGACACACAACTCATGCAGGATAATCTAAGATCCAGTTGTGTACAGGGAACTGAACAGAAAGTAAAACCTATCTATGCTCTCTTTAAAACCAGACTCCATTGCCAAACACAGCCATTTTTACTTCGCTGAACATGGGAGCTGCTGGTCTACCACTACCTCAAATGGAAGTTTGAGTTATTTTGTGAGTTTGGGGAATCCGAACGAACCTTTTAAAATGCCAGTCACAAAATAACACAAACTATAGATTGAGGTAGCGGTAGACCAGCAGTTCCCAGTTCAGTGATGAAAAATAACAGTTTTTGTCAAAGGAGTTCGGCTTAAAAGAGAGCATAAATGAATTTCACTTTCCTCCAGTTCTCTATCTGAAAGGGCCGTCTGTTTGGAAATTACCGAGAACTCGACTTGATAAATAAGACTTGCAATTATACTACATGCTTATGTGACAGTTAGTATATGGATGTTTTGATATAGTTTGCCGTTTTTAAACGATGACCCTTATTACTTCAATTCATTAAGCATCATGTAGTTCTTGGATTCCTCGTTCATCATGGAAGCACGCGAGAAAAACAAAGTTTCTTTGACAAATGAAACATAACACGGGATAAGTAATTGCTATACAAATGATCATTTAGAGGGTGAAGTGTTCCTCTAATGACATTTAGAAGCCTTTATGCCAAACCAATTTAACCCGCTATAAACATGAAGGGGTTATAACATCAACAGAAGTGGTTTTTCCTCATAAATTAAACATTAAGCTTTAAATTGCTCATCAACAAATGTTTTGTTAAAAGCACTTGAAATTAATAATTGAAAGCCTCCAGCAGAAAACAAAAGTACACACAAATGCCTGCAATTTTACTTCTTTGGCCATTTGTCTGTGGCTGCAGCGTCCAGCAACTAACAAACAGTGCATTTAGCTTATCTAAGCTTATTTGAACACTATGATTTCTTATTTCCTTTTTAATCATGCTTTATAAAAATGTTGACAGTTTATGTTAACTTCAATGTCCATGAATCTTTGCTAGAGGCAGGCCACTAAATAATGAGTCAGAGAGAAAGCCCCCCGACTCACTTGTCTCTTACGGAAAATGCTCTCAGTGGTGACACCCAGCAGTCAGGCTTCTTCAATGTCATTGTGCTGACAATAGCCCTGAAGGTTTGGAGAATTCATCAGGCCATTAAAAATAGTCAGTAGAGGGGATTTACATGAAGCTACACCCTGTCTCACTGTGACCTTCATTAAGATATATGCTGTACTCAACTCGTGAGTCACTCTCATTATGGGAGGGGAAGAATTATTCTCCACGCTTGTTATTTATTGTTGAGCCCAATGATCTTTAGAGTACAAGCTCCCTGATCAGCACAGCCTAAGGTCACATTTCTGTCCATAGAATATGAAAGCACACTAATGCTGGAGCATACAGCCCATAAATCAGTGCCTGAAAATCAAATCTCTTCTGTGATGAAATCTTTACTCTTCCCGTGTTCTGCAATTTTCATTTTCTCAACAAGTAAAACAAATGAACATTTTCTAGAAGGTAGAATTAAAAGGGATTTATACCCATTTTCAAAAATCATACAAGTTAATCCTATGGTCGAAGACGGTCCAGAAGATTAGCAAACACAAACAGCTCTCTCCCTAATCAAAAAAATGAGACTGCTAAAATTCAAATTTGTGTTGTCATAGGGTATAAAGTCTAAAACGACACCTTAGATAATGAATGGTGAAAGATGTTCGAGATGACACTTAGAGCACCCAGGGGAATGTTGTGCGTTTATGGGCACATTTACTGTTTCAGAACTGACACTACAATAGAATAAATCTGACAAGACTTACTTGTCTGGTTTCTGGCTTTGAGAGAGAGTGGCCCCTTTTACAGATTGATTGAGCCACTACAAAGTCCTGTTCTATGATAAATGTAAGTCTTCTGCTAAATGGCGGTTGATCTTGTCCTCTGCTCATAGGGGAAGCAGCTCTCGGACCTAATTTTTTCAATTTGCAGACTTTTACTTTAGCTGTTCTCCTTCTTGTTTTGATTAGCTGTTAACTGCAGCTACTTTTTATGCTCCTGCAGTGGCTGGAACACGAGCACGTGGTCAAAATGTTACACCTGTGATCTCATCCTGCAGGTTGTCCGTTTACGCCGAATTCACATTGGGCATGGAAGCAGTGTGTGAGCGTCACCCTACCTGTTTGGGTTTTTTTTTTCGGTGCCCATGTTGACAAGTTAGAGCATCCACACTGCTTGCATTAACAGTGCTTGTCAGGTGTGTCTAGAAAAACGGTACCATGCAGCTATGTATTAAAATGACATAAATGTGATGAAGAATTATTTCTACTTATAACTGACAATGAAAATCACCCTAAATGCTGCAAATGTGAGTATAGTCTGCTGTCTAGGTAGAGTTAGTTAACTAGGTTACAGTTATTCACATATCAAGAGAAATATGACTTTTAAAAAGATGTCTTCAGTAACACATACATCATTTTAAACATGGATGTCACTGTTAGACACTGTGCACTGTGTGCAGCTTTCACTGAACATGTTAGAGCATCTAGAAATGTGAAAAAGATTAGAATTAACACTTGTGCCACGTGCCAAAATGCATCTTCTTTATTAGTCAAATGGCATAAATTCTCTTTAATAAGTGTCTTTAAATTGCCACGAAATATTATGAGACCAGATCATTTAGTTTGTCAAACCTTTGAGATGTTTTTGCATACTTACATGAGTTTCCATGGCAACTCACACCCTCATAAGTACTGCTTTCCTCATCTGCATATGACTCCTCACATCTTTGATAACTGTTTTAAACTCCCAGGAGTGCCAATGTATAATTTTAGGCCGTGAAGAGCTTCTGTGAATAAAGTTCTGTCGGGAAATTGTAAATCTAAAGATAGCCGTTTCACCCTGCGTGTATTCAGTCACAGTGATAAAGTGATTGGAGCTGCTGTGACTGAAAGGGCACTGATACTCAGGGTGCATTTTGGATGTCACCAGCTGCTGAGTTGCTACAGCTTTGTTACTTAGACACATGTTTTTGCCAGAAGTACATACAAATACATACCGTGTATGTGAATCTGTGTCTGGCATTTTGTTTTTTCTTTGGTTGTTTTTTTTCTTTTTTAACATTGCCAGCATGACCTCATTTAACTCATTCTACTCACTATGCGGCATACACTGAATGCCTCACTGGAGCAAAACACTGTTAAATGTGTTTCCATCTGCAGGTGTAACTAGTGTGATACTGTCCATGATAAAGGCTGTCTTGCATGGCTGTTTTGCACTGAATGTAAGGCCCAGTATGAGCACTGTGTTGTTTATAGTATGAGTAGTAGTAGTTGTAGGAATATAGGAATAGTAGAAATATCCTCCCTCTTGATTTAGTACGGTCAGATGGCTGAGAGCACCACTCAATGTTTTTTTAATGGTCTTTCATGCTTTTAGGTTGTAGAAAGTCCTCCAGGAAGTAGTCATTATTTTGCATGAAGGATTTTCAAAAATAAAAAAGAAGCCATGTTTTGTAGAAGGAGCACAAAACGCTGTTCAATTGTTCAGCCAGACTGACAATTGAAAGGGCACAAAGAGACAAAAATACCAGAGAGCAACAGTTAAAGAAGAACATAATAATCACCAGGCACTGGTAAAAGAAAATGGAAGCTCAGCATCTAAATGTTTTCAGAAAAGTACAATAACAATGTGGAGTTAGAAGGCGAGTTGCTTTAAACCTATTCAATGTAACCACTGTAGACTGCAGAGGGCCCAAAGAAAAATTAGTTCCCAAAATATTTTGAGTACTCTTGTGGTGAAATAATGAGCAAAGGTCATCGGGGCTGGAAAAAAAAACTAAGTAGAAGGGTATTTGTAGGGGGGAAATTGTTAAAATACTATTCTTCCATGCCATACAACACTGGGGACATCGACCGTACTCATTAAAATCTTTAGGCCAGAAGTTGCAAACAATACATTTGGTTTCTGAATAACATTATTTAATCTGTGTTTAAATAGCCATTATTGAAGGAACAAAGAAAAATATCAATATAACGGGTGATTCCAAACTTTTTAATGGTAATATAATTATGTGCCGACATAGAGTGGTGAAGTAATGAGTCCTAAAATGTGGAAATCTGTTAGCCTTTCAGCACTTCCGGTTCCCTCGTCTTACAGTCTATGGGTTTTTGAATGGGTTTTCATTAAAATGCCTTAAAAAAGGTCTGTGGTTTTAAGGTTTTACTTGTCTTTAAAAAGGCCTATAGTGTTTGTCCGGGACGTTAGATGTCATCACACTGGACACAGAAACTCATCAAACCCACTTGTCTGTGTTTACAGCTCAAACTTGTATCAGAGTCACACTCAAACTTGTATATTTACCGATTGTGTTTTAACGTGTTTTTACAGTGTTTGTAGTTGTGACGTTTAAGTCGTGCGACCGCGGTGTGGTTCGTGCGTAGCCTAACAATACCTTTTTGCTTCTGGCAATTTCATTTACGCCTCAAAACATACAAAAGTGGTGTTCATCTGTGAAGATTATCATGCTGAACAAAATGTGTAAATCTCATAAACTTGTGTTTGTCAGAGAGCTTATTTTTGTCGATAATCGAAAATCCCATTTAAAAAAAATCCCATAAGGTTTTCAACGAAGGGAACCAGTGCGATGCTAACTTCCTGGCTGGCCTGCAAAACTACATCATCCCTTCACCTCTCTATTGCAATGACATAAATAAGTTGTGGCTGATTGAATTTCTAAGTCAAGTGGTAACTGTTAGTGCACTTGAATCCTAGTGTGACTACATGTTTGAATCCAGCGACTTCAAAGAGGATAGCGAGGTATGAAATGAGTTCAAAACTGGCACTTACACAGATGCACACACGGCTTAACTGATGAACAGCACGCAAGGGAAATTCAGTATGTGTGTTATTATAATGGAACTGAAACTCTGCCTTTGTGTTTTTTTACTACCTCTGTTGCTTAAGGGGAAAGAAAATATATTGAATCTAGCCAAAACGTAATTAATACATTCTGAGGCATGAATAATTACCTAGGTGCTGAGGAGGCCCAAATCTTATCAAGTGAGGGGGCAAAATTCCTCTCTATGTAGGCAAGAGACCCCGCTGAACAATAAAGGAGCTTGTTTGGCACCTCAGTTTGTCTTGTTAAGATGAACTCTGAATAATTGATAGGTTTTTGTCATTCCCCGAGGCAAAAAGTCATTTTATGATTAACCTGCAAAACGGACCCTGTGGAATGCTGCAGTGCATCTTTAATGTCACAATAACTTTGCACCGATTGTCTTTGTTTCCTCACAGGCGATTTCGTTTCTTACCCCATTGGCGGTGATATTTGTAGTGAAGATAATTCAGAGGACGGACAAGACGGAGATCAAAGAGGCATGTTTAGGTACGTGGAGCCAATTACTTAAAATGTCACAAATGTGTTGTTGTTAGTCCCAGTCTTATTTGGGGTCTTCTACAGCATTTATATTAGCAACTCAATGGCCAGAATGAATGTTGGTATTGTACATTTCTGTATGACCAAGGACAGGTTAACATTTTTATACATAATAAGTTAAATTTGTACATTTTGTATGTAACAGATATGTTGACACTTCACGTTTCTTTGCGTTTTATTTTTATGTTGTCGCAACACTGTGGTTAATGTGTGGATAGTTTTAAGAACAAAAAAATGTTGTGTAAATGTAACAAACACGGCTGAAAATGTCCTGATATGTTGTTGAAAAAAACCTGGTCATGTCATAATAAACACGGCTAGAAATGTCCCGATGTGTCGTTAAAAAATACTCGGTTTTGTTGAAACAAACAAGGTTGCAAATGTCTCGATGTCGTTAAAAAAATACCTGGTTTGTTTGCTACAAACATGGCTGGAACTGTCCCAGGGTGTCGTTAAAAATACTCTGCCTTTGTTTTTTTGTTGGTCTTGATTAGTGGTCTGTTTCTGTCTGCTGCCTGGCAACAGTGTCATGCCATCCACCATCCCCTCCTCCTCCTGATGAGAAAACTCAGCTCATATCCATGAAATCCGAACTATGTCTCTTTAGAAAAGTTAAAATGATCTGTATGAAATGTACAAATGTAATGAACACATGGTTTGCAGAAACATACAGTGCCAATATTTTATTCTGGTGACTGGACTGATATAGTTGCTGCACATACTACATTTGTTGTTTTTTAACCCGTACAAAATACTCCTCCCTCTTTCACCTGAAAGCATGGACTTATTAGTCACCTACTTTATTGTGCTTAATGATGCAGATTTTTCAACTCTGTGAACCAGCGTTTCAGTCAGTTTGTTACCACACAAGTTAACCTTAATCACAGAAGCCATGAGTATTTACATGCATTTAAAACTTCATGCTATTTGTTTAATTCTCACAACATCTGGGCATTTCCCTCACGCTGGTTTTTCCCTGATTTGCCATTTCCCTCTGGGTCGAGAGGCCCTCAGAGGCTTTGGCACATCATAGAGCATTAAGAAAGTTTAACGCAAATCCAATTAAAGAGACACACAGAGATGAATCTGGTGGAGAGAGGGTGCCTTGGTGCATCAGCGTAGAGATTACAGTGCTGTGTAGAATTTAACAGGCCCATTACCGCCTGCAGAGAAGCACTTCTACGAGGCTTTATAGTGGTACAGGAAAACAACATCCCTCAGAAGAACAAAGAATAAAACAGAGCCAATTATTCTGACAAGTTTCTACATGATCATAGTTTTGAACATGGCTTTGAACCGATGCTACCTCTAGACCTAATGAGAAAGACGAATCATAAAAGCAGTTTTTGGACCGGGGGTGTAGAGTTAAAAAGTCGCTTATTTTTAACTACCTACAGACCTATTTATTTTTCATCTCAAGCTAAGATCACAGACAAGTATCTGTCCCTGTTTTCCTGCAAATTCATGGAGTTCAAAGTTGCCCCTGAGGGTCCTCTAATTCTGAATTCATGAATCAAAAATTTCAAACATATAATTGAGCTGGCACAAATGAAGGGTTTGAGTTTCACTCTTGTAATACCGTTGGGACTTGGTTTTGCTAATATTGTGCCTTTATTGTTAGAGTGCATTGTGCTGTCACATCCGCGCCTTTTTATTTTTCTTTGGAGTAAAAAGAACACAATGTTCCCTTTGTAGAGTTGTCTAATAATCCTTTATCATTCCTAAACTCCTGCAGCTTAATTGTGTGATTATCCATCAGTCAAGATATAATGAAGCCATTTTGGAAGTTTGATTGTATTTTCCAAGAGACTACACTCTGAGAACGGCGCAGAGATGATTCCGCAGTGATTATTTTTAATTTTGGCTACAAAGCATGAAGTATATTATTCATCACTTGAATGTTAGATCTCATAGCACGCGGAGGCATTATTGTTTGGTGTGTGTAGAAGTAGTAATCTTCCAGTTAGTGAGACAATAAGAGGATTCTCAATAGTAGGTGTTTGTATAGTGTCTGCATATTTGATCTGATGTGTCAAAACTCCAACTAGAGCTACTTAATGGATATCAAAAATGCAAAAGCACACTTGGCTTTGACATCCAGAGATTTTGTTCTGATTGGCCTCAAAAGCAAATCAGATTGCTCATTTTCATGACCTGTTTGCGAAAGATTTTTGCAAAGTGATGGCAGAAATGCTGTCTGTGCTCAATAGGTCTCTAATTTTCTGAAACATTGCTGCACTTGTCATTAGTCACAATCACTAGTGCAAACTCCGAGCTAAGTGCATATGAATGGGACCAGTTCTGGCGACCAGAGGCAGAAGCACAGTCCTGTCGCACAGACCAATTTGGCAAAAGGACTTACGCTGGTGGAATACATTATTAGTGTGAGGAATGCAGCATCAGCAGGTGCAAGAAAGGCCAATCACATCAGTTCCTTTCATACCCTTTAAAAACAGCAGATGCAAGGCTAAAGTGGAGGCAAAAAGCCACAAGGCAAGAATAAACAGTATACCGCATTAATATAAACCAGCCAGTCAAAGCATTAAAACCACTGACAGGTGGAGTGAAAAACATTGATCATCTTGTTACAATGTTCTGCTGGGAAATCTTTGCATCTCGCCAATATGTGGATGCCACCTAATGCACTCCACTCACCCAAAAACTGTTGCACACCGAACACACCCTCTTATGGCAGCAGCACTCCCTGATGGCAATGGCCCACCCCACAGCAAAACAGTGCACCACACTGCAAAACTGCTCATGAACGGCCTGAGAAACGTGACAAAGAGTTCAAGGCCATCTTATCTGATCTTCTCTTATCTGAGCATTTATGGGATGTGCCAGTGATCCTGAGGTGCCACCAATCGCTGGTGGGGTCTCCTTAGATTGGACTTAGCTCTGACCTGTTACAGGCTCAACAGGACATTGAGGTAAGTTCTGTGGTGTCTGGCACCAGGGTATAGGCAGCAGATTCTTTGAGTGCTATGGGTTGAGAGGAGGGGTACTAGCATGTCTCACAGATGCTCAATCAGATAGGGATCTGGGGAAAAAGGGCCAGATCGATACCTTGAGCTCTTTGTCACATTCCTCAGGCCGTTTCTGAGCAGTTTTTGGGGTAAAAGGGGCTCTTTCTTGGTCTGTAACAGTGTTTAGTTTGGAAGAGTGCATCAAGTTGCATCAACATGAATGCCAGGACCAGAGGATTCCCAGCAGAACATTGCTTTGTAACAGTGATCTATGTTATTCACCTCACCTGTCAGTGGTTTTAATGTTTTGGCTGATCGCTGCATATAGCACACTAAATGTGCTACGAGGTCAGAGGATGTTTCCTTTATGACTTTGATCAACTAATCCAGCTAGCACTCATTTGGAGCCAGAAGCAAACAGTGCAAAAAAATGTACTGCCAAAACGGCGTAAGTGCCACTGTTGGCTTTGTGCCATTACAAATGAATAAATACTTTAATGACCATCAGCAAACTTCTCAAGGCGTAACTCTACTGTATGAGCTGGTGCAGTAGTTTTATACAGTAAGTGCTAGGCCTCCTCACACCGAGTTAGATCTGACAAAGAGAGCACATTACAGTTTAATGTCCCATTTTCCAACTGGTCAAATGGAACATGTCTCATTTTGGGCTTTCATCTGATCTGCACAGAGTTTGCCCAAATTAACAAGCTGTTAAATAACATTGACACTGTGCTCCTCTCAGCAGCTTAGGAAGATAATACGTTTGAGCTCTGCCGACGTGGGGTGCATTCAATTGGCCTGCAGACAACTGGGATTAACCTGTGAGGGCAGGAACTCTGGCTAATGACGAGCCCCAGTGGTTTGCCTCATAGCTAATTAAATGAACGTACAGTTTGAGCACTATGCCTACCTGTCAACCAGCAGCAGTTCCCTTGTTTCCCATTACCAAAGTTGAACTGAAGCATTAATTGCTCAACAGTTAGATGGGCTCTAACTAGGTTCAATCATTTTGCCACCACATGCTTTTTCTTCCAATTATATATCTAATGGATACTTGCCAGCAGTAAACTATACAGTGTGCACAGCTTCTCTTTGATTCTGGTGACTATTTTTTGCTAGCATGACTCTGTGCATGGTAATGTAAGCATTGTATTGGTCTGTTGGTCCACCGCTTTGGTTCACAATGAAATGTATCTATTTTGTACAGACATTTATGATGCCCAGAGCATAAATGGTAATGACATCTGTGATTATCTGTCTTTTCATGTTGTGCTGCCATGAGGTTCAATACAATGAAAACGTTGTTCAAATAAGAAAAAAAAACAAATACATTAACAGCAAACACACTCCAAAACCAAAAATGATACAAATACAAAAACACCCAAATCCTGAAAACCTATGCAACAGAAAAATGCTACAAATCTGTAATTACATCTCTAGCATGCTAATGTGTATGTATATGTAAATCTGTTGCTCTTTCATAATATTGTAAAAGACTAAGGCCAAATTTTAAAGAAGTATACCTGCATTTTAATATTAGCTCTTTACTGCACTTTTCTTACTACTTTTCCATTGTGGATATGCATCATTTTCCTGTAGCATTTGTTTTTGGCGTTGTGTGTTCTTTTCTTCGTGCTACATCAGCGGCTGTGGCTCAGGAGGTAGAGCAGTTTGTTCAAGAATCCGAACATTGGTGGTTCGAGCCCTGGCTCCTCCAATCCACATGTCGAAGTACCCTTTGGCAAGACACGGAACCCCAAATTGCTCGTGATGGCTGTCCCATTGTTGTGTGAGAGCCTGACGATGGTTTCTGAGCAGCAAGTGGCACCATGTACAGTAGCCCTGATAGAAACATTGTTTCTGCATTCGCCGCGTGTTTGCCGTTTATGTATATTGTTTTTGTTTTTGAATTAGCATCTTTGTGAAGCTGCAGCACATTTGTTTTTGTTGGCCACCACATGGAATTGAAAATGTGAAGCGCGGCAGGAGGAGTAATGCAAAATCAGAACTTCATTCCATTTGGCAGGACAAAGGATGCGATTCAGAAATAAATAAATATTTATTTAATATTTATATAAATAAAAGACTCAATGTAAAAACTTCCCATACCTTAGTAATTTAGTACTTATCTCTGTCTACCTGTTTGTGTGTGGTGTGTGTTTGCGAAGCTTGCAATGTGTTAAAAACATGTTTGCTTCTGTTGCTGATTAAAAATTATGCGAGGCTTCACACGTAAATCCTGACAACCATCTGTCCAGCTGCAAGGGGAATTTCTATGAACCTAATTGGCTGTTTTATTTGTACATTATATCAGAAGAGTGGGCAATCTGCCAGAGACTGTATTGCACTGACAGTAAAATCAATTCCTTTACTACAGCATCACCCTTTATATGAACAGAGCTTACAATGAAAATGTTGTTTCAACCTTGTTTGTATCATCTAAGATGCTTCTTTGACTGTGTGTCAATCTCCCTACTCCAGCTGTGTCCCTGGCTCTCGCCCTGAATGGAGTCTTCACAAATACTATCAAGTTGATTGTTGGCAGGTATGCTTAGTTCTATCACATGCTAGACTCGTCAGATCACGTTTTTCAGTTTTAATTTGAGATTTTTAAGCATGAACTGATGGAAAAGTCCATGGAGTTATCCGCATCAGCAACACAGAAACCATATTTTGGTTGTTTTTGGATTTTCAGACCCAGGCCCGATTATTTCCATCGTTGCTTCCCAGATGGACAAGTAAATGCGAAGATGCTGTGTACCGGGGAGCCAGATCTAGTCTCCGAGGGACGCAAGAGCTTCCCCAGCAGCCATTCCTCCTGTGAGTATCACTATTCACTGCAGGCAGAGCACAGCCAACACTTGCAACACAATGCCAAAAGAACTCAGAACTCACACACTGACTCATTAAAACTGCATACAACTATAGCTACAGTATTCACTCAGTTTGATCTTTGATGCTGTGAGCAACATTTCTCCAAGTAGAAAATGTCCGTGTGTGTGTGTGTGTGTGTGTGTGCAAGGCATTTACACCACATTTTCAAAGGGATGATTTTGTTGCAGCTTCTCTTCAAAGGTAATTAAAACATGTAGAGTTATCAGTCAATTTACACATCCCCGGCAGCTTGCGGAGATGCTCACGGGTTTAGTTGATTGTGTCAGGCACATTCAGTCTTGTTCGCTTGGTGCACAGATGAGTGTTGAATGCACACCTATGGTTTCAGCTTCATCTGACTTCCTGCCGCAGACCAATGTGGCACAGTGGACATCTTTTGGACCATATTGCTTTCCAAGCTGTTTTCACTTCAGCAGGGTATTAAATTATTCACATGTTTTTCTGTTGTCCAGCCCATGAATGTTAAGTGGTGTGCGTCGAGCGTTGTGCTGTGGGTTGGATAGCTGCTAAGGATTATATGGTGCACGAGGCATGTAAAGATCGCATTTAGGAAGATACGTCTTTGATAAAACACGCTGGTGACTGCATGGCTTTGAAGTCTCTTTTCTCTTTTGCCCCGGTGAAAAAAGTCAGGAAAGTCCATCAACAATAAAATTCCTCCACTGGATTTACACTGAACCTCCTGGTAGCTATTAAGAAAAATGAAAAATAGATCTTTATATCCTCCAGTGAGCTGTGCCTAGATGATTGCATGCTTGATATTTATATTGTTTGTTTTTGTTCAAAATCCTTACTACATTTCCACTCTGGATGAACAAGCACATTTAACAAGGTAATTATGCATGATTCTTAAGTACGACAGGAATGTGTAAATATGCAAGTCGTTGCATGCAACGCAAGCGTTTAATTGTCACAAGTTGAAGTGAAAATGCTCAACGCTAAGAACATTTTCAACTCAGATTTGTAATCTCATATTTTAATGAAACTGGAAATGTCTCTTGAATTCAGGAAGAAGTAGCTCTTGAGAAGTGAAGGGTGTATGTGTGTGAGAAACACCAGTGAAATGTATTGACATCCTGCTGTGAGTGTGACTGCCTTATAGCAGGATTCAAATCCAACATGGGATTAATTGGTCTTTGTGTGATACAATAATGCTGCAAGATGGATAAAGTGGCGTATAGAGTGAAATTTTTCACCGGCTCTGTAATTTCATGGTCCAGCCTGATTTCAAATTGATGTTTTAGCCTAATGTTAAAGTTGCACACTTACGCCTCCCGGACACCTGCTTTAAGAAAGAAGTGCTTTGAAGTGCTGGCTGTGTCCCATTAGAAAAAGCAGAGAGGGACATTTCTCTGTAATTCACTGCAGCACTGTGTATGGATTACATCCATCTGCGCGGCAGCTTTAATAGCCTTATGTTGTTGCGCTGTGAGTGAGAAAGTGATTGAGAGAGCCACGCGACGGGGACACAGGGAGCACCCGAATGCCAGCACGTCTAGAGAGCAGAAGAAATCCAATTTCCTGTCTGCGTCCCCTTTCACCAGGACAACGCTTGTTGGAGCATGCATACCTTGCAGAGCTTTTACCCAGACGAAGGTGGCAGTGGACAGGGAATAGGGGTAGAATGGGTTGCAAGAGTGAACGTAGCCTTGTTCAAAGTGGCACCTGGACCTAATGCAACTCCACTTCTGGCTGGTATGAAGCCTGAGACAGGGTCCAAAGAAAGTTTTTTTGCATTCAGAGACTTCTGCGTCTCCAAAAAGGATGCTGGATATTCTGCATGGTAAAAATAAAACTAATCCATCATAATCAGCCAGGACAAAAATATAAATATGCACAAGACTCGGGTGTTTGATGACAGCTATTTTTTAAGGCACACAAACTAATATTGCATTTCAAAGTTTTTCTTTTTAAAGGTGCACAGGTTTCTCTGTGATTTCATTTATTTTCTCCACCTCATAGCAAAGTAACAGAAATCGAAAGAGACAGATCCCGAGAAGAGAAAAACAAACAGATAAATACAAACTCCCCTGAGCTCACTGCGCCAATATACACCGCTGTAAAGCAAGCGGGTCCTAAAGCATTAGCTTTAGGTTGTCTCCGTCTGATTCATATTCATCTCACCATCTCCCCTTGCGCTTATTAAGCCATTAGATATGATCAATTAATACACACTTTTAAAAAATAATGTATCCGGTGAGACAGACCTAATCACATCTTTCAATCTCCACACTTGCACACACCTATCTATATTAAATTAACCACAGTTTGGACTGTCCGTCAAATTAGTTCAGTTCCTAGAGAGAACTCTTAACACTTCTGGAAAGTGTGCTCTCATATATTTACTTAAACTCACTCAGGAACCCTTCAGGCTGTCTGGAGTGTCCGAAGAGGTTGAGGAACAGCTTGTGTAGGAGTGCTGCAGCAATTATACAGTGCTAATAATGAGTTCCTGTTGGGCTTTTTCATGTTAATGAATGAAACAAATTCAGTGCCCAAGTGGTTGGTTAATATGCATAGCTTCTGACAAGAGGCTGAGGGGGGTGTCCCACTGGTTCCTGCAGGGGGTCAGAGATCAAAAAGAAATGAGAGAGACAAAAAAACAGAATAGCCACTGTGAGTGAGAGATTGATTAGACAGTTTTTGTCTGTGTGTGGTCCCATACTTGGATGATAGATATTTCAACTGAAATGCAGGAGAGAAAGGTAAAGGGACTGAAATTACCAAAATGATCAGAGTTTGCAGAGGCTTCAACCAGAGCGTGGCTCCACCTTTATGAATCCACAGCCGAACCCTGTGCTTTGAAGTAGCACTTATCCACTTAAAAATGTGTCCTCTGTGGGTTTGCTTGTCAAAAACCATCACAGGTTCAACAGAACACCTCCTAATTTACTGTGGCTTCCATTTTTTCACAGAAAGTCTGCAGCACTTCTCCTCTTACCACTCATTCCTTCATGCTTCTTGCCTCATGGCTTTTAGAACTTTTTGTGTTACTGCAGGTTTGCAAAGCTGTCGCCCAGCCAACCTCCCTCATCACGACCTCTTCCACCTCCACTGTACTCAGGCACAAAATTAAATCATACAGTGCTCAGATGTACTGGCCTACCGAAACAGTGGATTTTAAGAAATGAAGTATATATAGAATGCCATTTCTCTATTCTGGAGGGTTGTGTTGATAGAAACTAATGTTCCACAAAGTAACGCATGGTGATAACTTTAAAATTAGTGAAGAATTAAGGGTGGTTTTAAAGCACATCAGTGACAATTATAAGACTTAACAGAGATGACTGTATAATAAAAGTGGACAGCATAACATCTCTCCAAAAGTGAAGGGAAAAAATCTTGATCGCCCCCTGGTGGCAGGCTGTGGTATAGGTCATAAACTCCGCCCCCTCCATGGGCGTAACTATCGGACATGGGTCAAAGTAAAAACTCAGAGTACACAACAAATAAATTTTTCTAAAGACCTTTTCTGTCATTAAGGGTGTCACGCCGTTGTTTGTTCAAGAGTTTGTTTTTAAATAGTTATCTGATACTATAAAAAGGGGCTGTGACATCATGATTGACAGCTGTGTGCACTGCTCATGATTGGGTCATATGGGTGTATGGGCGGAAATTCAATACCGTGTCACCACTTTGTTCCAAATAGTTACTGTGCCGACTTTGGCTGACAAAGATGGCAGTGCCGATATCTAGAATATTTACGCTTCAGTTTTGTACATTGCGGATACAGTATTGGAGGTGGGGCCCAGGTCATTCCTTTGAAAGTTCCTAAGTGACACATGACACCCAAAAAGTTTGAGTCCCATGGTATGATATTACTCTGCAACTTGAATGGTTAAAAAATAATTTAATTTTGAGTGCTGTCAGACTTTCAAAATGTTATCAGACTTATTGGTCAAATTCTGATGGTGAAACAAATCATTTCGCAGGGGTTGTGATGCTCAAGAACATGTATGCACTTATTTACAGGTGTCTCTTTTGCTAAGAAAGTAAATGGAAAAGGTAAAGTCAAGAAGTCTTTTTGGGCTTCACTGCGTCATGTGATGGAACTAGAAGTTGTAATTCCTTGTTTGGCCACTATATATACTTGGCCTTGAAGCTTGGTGCTAGGGGCTTGAGGAGGAAGTTAAGATGAGGTGTCAATCTTTTTATGCAGTCAAGGCTACAGCCACATAGCATCCCTGTGAGGCTGTACTTAGATACCATGATGCTTTGAACTGAATGCTATCATAACCATGTTAGTAGCAAATATTTAAGGACCTGATGCTGGTAGACGTATACATATTCACAGGATCACCATAGTCAACACATTGTAATTTACCCTGAGGGGAACACAAATGTCCTCAATGCATGTCAGTCCAACAGTTGTTGAGATATTTCTCTCAAAACCCCAACTGAATTCTGGTACAGGAAATGCTACTTGTAAATCAGAAAAACTCCTAAGTATGTAAAACTCCAGACTGTTGAGTTATGGCTGTTTGAATTTATCATGCTGCTCTACAACCACCTTTAGCTGCTGTATGGATCTTTCAGAGGCACAAGAAATGTCAAAATGTTTATTGAATCTCTGCAGGATTTGAATGTTCCCAACAATCAGTTTTACCAAAATACAAGCTGTTTGTTTAAAGACAAACAGAGTGTAGCTATAAATCCCTTAAAGCGAATTATGCTGTGACATTTTCAATAGTCAGCCTTGTAGATGGAGTTCATACACGTTGTTATACATGCCTCCGCTGTCACATATTGGATTATTTTTTTCATACTGGTTTGACTTCATAATATACCTACATACATATTCTAGAGCTGGTCCTCTGTGTCTTAGTTCTGCCATGTTTACAGAAATCATCCCACCATGTGGGTCTAGAAAGTGCACTCAGACTTTATCCTCTGAACAAACCTTGTGCTTGTTTGAAGATGGTAAAAAAAACGAAACCCGAACTGCACTCATCAATCTCATTAGGCGTCTTTGTTTTGTCTCAGGGGAATTACTCATCAAGGCTTTTTAGATGCACAAAACAGATTTGTTACTAAGATGTTTTTCCCTTTGTTGGCCTCCTCTCTGTCCTCTGGCCTTTCAGAGTCGCCTGCTGCCTCTTGGGGAGCATGCTTCAGTGGCCGATGAGCACACCTAATATTTATTGTGTCACCCTACCGCTAAAAATGCATTGGCTTTGTTAATTACGATAATTTCACATGTGGAAATGTGTGAATGCATGTTAGGGACACACACTTGCAGTCCCTATTCATGTATTATGCATATCCCCAAAGCATTCCTATTAGTGTAATCCTCAAGATGTTGACTCACTGTGTCTGCAAACGTACTGTTTGTGTGCAGTATGGAAATAAAGCATATTTACTGCTACACTAAGCCATGTTTCCTTAGGATACCTTCAATAATTAAAATGCAATTTTGCTCAATTTATTTGGCAAATCTCTTCATATCTGTGGTACATTTCTAAACAACAGAATAGCCTTGGTTAGCACTTAAATCGCCATAAAAGCATCACACTCCACATAATTACACAGAGGTTTTAAATGACCATTTACATGTTTTTAGAGCTAGCATTGTAAACCAGCAATGTCGAATAACCAGAAACCATATATATATATATATATACCATATATGTGCTATAGTAGAAAAAGCAATGAACATCAACTTAACAAACTGCTAATATTATTATTACTACTGGTTCTAATATTACATTACAGTGCACTGCAGTTCTGCATGTGGTTCGTGCAAGTGGTGTACCTTAACCCAGCAAAGCTCAGCTGCTGAGGGTAGGTACAATCAATGTCAAACACTTTACTAACTCTTTATTGCATTATTTTTAAATGTATTTGAAAGTGGGAAACTATAATGTAATATGAGTGTTATGTTGTGTGTATCACTGTCGATTGTTATAGTTTTTCTAAACTGTTAGTATGCCATAAACAAAGTCATTAAAAATTTCATTCTATAAAATTTAATTTAAAAAAAATCATAGTGTGTGCACTTTTCCTGTGCAGCCCTCAGTCATGCAGTGGCTCCCTGAAATGGCATTCAGTCTTCAAAACTTTGAGAACCCCTGATTTGAGATTTTTTTTTTTTTTGCAATGCTTCACAGTGGTCAGTTTAGCTGTTTAGTTTGTTAAAATTTCTCCTGGGGGGATTACCCCCCTTGAGGATTGGGTCTCAGAAGGTGTCTTTGGAAACTGCCCCAACCCCCCTCCCCTCCATGTGATTATGGCTCTGGTTTAGTGACCTGTCGAGGCTTTTTTCCTGCCTTCCTTTCAAACAATCTTGGATAATCTCCAGCCTTCATCACTGAATGAATAATGAGCTGTAAACAGGGTCCCTGTTGGATCCCCGGCTTTGTTTTGAAATGGAATTTAGGAGATGAATTTGATTAACAATACAGAACAAGAGAAAAAAAACAAAGTAAGAAACCACATTAAGCAATGTATTAATGTTCAGATTACGATAAAGAAATAAATATTTTTCATCTCTGCGTTCTCTGTGGTGGATCAGACAGGAGACCATGTGTTCTGGAAATGTGTGATTTTCTCATTTAAACTGCTGTAAGGTTTCCAGTCAGCAGCCGCTCATTCATGGATAATTTAGTTTCGTCTATCCAAATGAGTAATGTAATCTTCTTAGTTATAGTTAGAGCTATTAAAATGAACGGTGAGAGCTGCGGTGTGATTGGAAATGTGTTGAGGTCGCCCAGAAGTTAGATGAATGTGCACTGAGGGATGCTGAGACTTACGACCTCAGATGGCTTGTTCATGACCTCCGAACAGAAGGACTAGGCTGATGAACTGAGTCAGAGAGCATGAAAGCTATGTGTTGTTGTCTGTTAAACCTGTGTGTTACACTTTGTGGGTTGTGATGATGACTATGTGCAGAATTTTATATACCACAGGGTGCCAATTAATTTTTTGCATATTTCGTATTTTCCTTGCTCTCCATATGGATTGATTTAACTGGCAGTGTATTAATTGGTTTCATCCAGCCCTTGGTGATTTCACTTTCCAAAAGGCTATGAACTACTGGTCCACTGTAAAGCTTAAGCAATTAAATGGGACCCGTTGGCCAGATTTAATCTTGCCAACTAAACCACCATATGGTTTCTAGTAAGTGAGAGTGTACAGGCCACCCATGGGGCCCATACGGTCTGCATTAGTAGCGTAGCTCTATGGATGTCCACCACAGACTGAAACATTTCAACAGTTATTGGATTGACATAAAAAATCGACCCCCACTACCTTTAGTGATCCTTTGACTCTTCTCCCACCACTATAATTAAAATGTTGCCGGTGAAGCGTAGAGGCATAAACATTTCACGCCATGGCCGGGGGCATTATGTTTTCAGGCTATCTATCTGTCTGCCGTTCCGCCCCATTCCTGTAAATGAGATATCTCAAGAACACCTTGAGGGAAACTCTTTTAATTTGGCCCAAAATGTCTGTTTGGACTCACGGTTAAACAGATTAGATTTTAATAGTCAAAGGTCAAGGTCACTGTGACGTCAAATATCTCATTCTTGTGGACATAAATTCTCGTGAACACCTTGAGGGAAATTCTTCGAATTTGTAACAAACGTCCTCTTGGACTCAAGGATGAATTAATTAGAATTTGGTGATCAAAAGTCAAGGTCACTGTGACCTTGCGTCCATTTAATTCTCATGAACACAATATCTTGGGAGGGCCTTGTGGGCATTTCCTCAATTTTGGCACAAGCCTCCACCTCAACCCAAGAATGAACTAATTAGATTTTGGTGGACAAAGGTCAAGGTCACTGTGACCTTGCAAAACTTGTTTTGTGCCATAACTCAAGTATTCATGCACCAATTAGGACATGTAAATATCTATTATGATAAAATGCTTAAGTGATGTCATTTCATATTAGAAACAGATGGGGAGACATTTGGTCGGATACTGAATTGGTGACAATAATCTTGAAACTGTAATGATTGTATAGATGTTCTTTGGTGCCGAGTTGAAGATTTGTGTGAAGCATCCACCTTTTAGAATTTGTAGTTTCTTTGCAGCAGAATCCATATTTAAAGAATTTTCAGCTGCCGTGACTATAGATGAGCCTGGACCGACATGGGTGTTAACTGTTACTGTAAACTGGACTGCTTAGCAGAGGCACATAACCGTGAGGCGGTAATTCTAGTTTGTTTTGAGCTGAAGAAATAAAACCAATATCGGACTGTTGAATGGATTTCCTGGAAAATGCTTACATAGATGTTAGCTGGGCAGAAACAAAAAGAAAACATACAGTATCCTATTTATACCTTTGTGGAATCCATCCAAAATCCCACATTAGATTCAGCACTGTCTTCAGTGACGGAGTCAATTTTACACTAAAGATGCAATCAAGCTAACTACATTATATTCATAATTTACGAGGTGTGTGACACTGTATAATCAGTTGTAATTAAAACCCATTATCAGGCGTTACCATCCATCCAATATATTGGTGAAAATTGCAAAATGGAAAATGCTGAGTTCATAATGGAGCCAAGTCCTGCTCCCTGACAGCAGGACAGCCACTGAGACAGCTGGACTTTTTGCCTCTGCCCTTTCTTGCCACCATCCTTTCTCTCTTTCTCTCTCTACAGGCTACACACGTGTCCTGGTGTCCTCAGTATTCTTGGCTGGTTGAGTGACAAATGTGCAGCTGATGAGTGCTGTTTGGCCTGCTGCATCAGTAATCTAATGACCCTGTCTCAGCACCACCTTTTAGAGCTCCGTCACACCACCTTTAATTCATACAATTAGGCTGCCGCTGTTTCTCTGACACCAACCACCATCAAGACTTCCTTGGACACAGCATGTCCAGCAGCTTGGTCACATTTATTTCTACTACAGGCCATTGGCGTTCACCGTGACCTCAACGTGTCAGGCCTTTGCAGAGGAAAGCTGCTGGACAAAATGAATATTTTGCATCAACTATGTAAAATTGTATTAGCTCCATACCAATCTTGAGATGAGGTGTAATTTGGGACTGACACAGTCTTCTTGCTTATCTCAGTTTGTCAGTGTTTGCATAGAAATCAGACATTAACAATCTAATTTTGTGCTGTGTATTGGCTCAGGGATTCACATGCAAACTGCACATAGCCGATTAAGTCTCCTTGATCAGGAACCTGTCGAACAGTGATGTAGGTATTTTCCCAGCAGGCTGCAGTTTCATCCCTCAGAGCTTACCTGCGAGTGGGTGGCAGCGGACAAGCTGCAATTTTTCTCATCTGCCTTTTTCATTCCTCTCTTCTGTCTAAAATGCTTTGTCACCACACCATGGCTGTCTGTTTTATTGTTTATTTTATTATTTTGCACAGTAACTGTTGCACACTTTTCCATCATGCAGGATAATTGACTTATACAAGACAATCCCTTGAGACACTATCACAGTTTACGTCTTCGCTGAGATACAAGAGGATTGTACAGTCACAAAGAGGATGAGAGTGTATAATCTGAATGCTGTATTCAATCTTACCCCTCTATCTTTTATTTCTCTTTCTCTGCCTGCTAGTTGCATTCTCTGGACTCGGCTTCACCTCCTTCTACCTGGCGGGGAAGTTGCAGTGTTTTACGGATCAGGGTCGAGGGCGTAGCTGGCGTCTCTGTGCCATGGTGCTGCCTCTCTACAGCGCCATGATGATTGCATTGTCCAGGACCTGTGACTACAAACACCACTGGCAAGGTCCGCCTAACAGCTCAGACACCAGAATATGATTTTCTGGCATTAATCAAAGTTACTGTGAGAAAAAAAAGTGGTGTCTCTTAAACTTACATTGTGTTAAACCTGCTTGTGTCAGCCTGAGACCGATCTCTGTGCAGAAGTCCATTTCAATCACACCTGGCTCAAGGCGCTGTTGGAATTATTATACAGATCATTTATTAAGCAAACTTGGGGTGATGCTCATTTCAAACAGCTCGACTGCTGTAATCACATTTTTAACTTAATCAGCATGGCTGACAAATCAAGCAACGGCTAAAAAACTGTAAAGTAAATCAGGGTGGGAAGCTTGCTTATTTGCCCAGCAGACTGGAAATTATGTCTTATAAGGCTGTTTTCTGCCTGCTGCAGTGTAATGGCAGGTTCTGATTTCATGACAAGTGCCTTAGATGACAGTGAGGTGGTATTTAATTCAGCAGCCCGGGAAAAAAAATATAATTAAAAGCTTCAGTTTTGCATATCTGGCCTGAAAGAGCTGGAAGGAGACTTGGGAGGGATAGAGGGATGGGAATGCATATGTGGGCGGGTGTGGGAGTAAATATGTAGTAATATGGTGACAGCTCTGTCATATGGTGTTAATTAGCTTTAGAGAGCCATATGTTCCTGGGTAGCAGGGCAGATACAAAATAGACAACTCTTTTAACAACCAGGCAGTGCCGGACCTAGAACATTCGGCACCCTGGGTAAGCTTCCCCTGGTGCCACCCCCACCCCCACCCCCACAAAAAAAATAATATTTTATCATTATAACATCTTGTTAATTTATTGTATTTATCACAAATGAGATGCAGAAGTAATGTGAATTCAACACAAATAAACAACTTAGCAACAAGCATAATAGTAAATAAGCAAAAAAGAATACGGTTTGTGCAAATTTATTTATTTTTGTTCCCGTATGAATTTTGCGTTTTCATTTTCTTGAAACTAATGCTCTCCGCATACACTCCACCACACCATATCCAACAATGCTTTAGCATGTTGTGACAGTGATGATCACTCTCTGATGAGCATATTTAGGTTAATTTTAAAGGGATTGTGTTGTGGTATTGGCATTAGATCTTTGGATCCTTTTTCCCGTACTTTTTTTAATTTCAAAAATAAATAAAATAATTTCAAAAAAATAATAAAGTACACTTGGAAAGGGGGATGTGGTGGCCATTTTGGCGATGCTGTGTCACCTATAGGAGGATCTGCCTACAACCAGGATTTTTTTTACATCAGAAGTGCAACACATACAACTTTCCGAGTCCCTCATAGTATTTCAGCTCTACTCACACATTTTCTCTTTTCTTTCCCCGTCAGACTGTAAGTAAGCAGCAAGGGTGCAGCCCATTAAACTCGAGGGGGCCCCAATCTGCACTCAGTGTAAACACAAGCTGGGAGCCCCCATTAGCCTGGCTGCTGAGCCATGCTTGATGGATTCTAATATTCTCCCCATCCTGTTGCACTTTTGGAGGTGCGTTCTCTGTCCTCCAGGGGGAAAAGGCTTGCCTTCCAATCATTGTCTCAATGAGGCCACCAAACTAATATATTGCATCAAGTCACAGTCTATTAAATTCAGCTGACAGGAGTCGATGAAACATTCACACAGCAAGCTCATGCATTGTATAGCGTATGAATGGTGGAAATCGATGTTATATTTTATTTCATTCCACCCAGAAGGAGGAAAATAAAGGGACCACGGTGAGCCCTATGGAAAAATGTAATTTTGATATTATGGAATCCTCCACTTCAGCTGTTCCAGACACCAGCTGGCCATGTCATTTTGATCTATACCCAGCAATATAGGCTTAATATTCACCTTGGCAGTGTGATATTATATGATGTATTATAGCTTTAAGGAGGGCAGGTATAATACGAAACTGTTCAGCACAGATGACAAAATGACAGAGACAGCCTGTCCAGAGGCAAGTTAGCCCGGTGCTGAGTCGAACAGATTCATTGCTTTGCCTTTCAGTTTGCTTTCATCACACTCCGAACGAGCCAGGCGAGATGAATGCTCACAGGAACGCTCTTGCACGCACAGTACAGTGACGCCTAATTGTGCTCATTCCAAGGTGTTAGTTGTCTTCCTCCACATAGGCTAAAATTAACCAAAGATGCATACTTTAAAATATATGTGTTTTTGTAACTTTGCAGATGCCTTTGTTGGTGGAGTGATCGGGTTGCTGTTTGCGTACATCTGCTATCGCCAGCACTACCCACCCCTTCTGCACACGGACTGCCACCTGCCTTATGCCAGTCTGGCTGCCGCTGCCCACACGCCCTCGCATCCCCAGGACGACCCACAGCCCACTGACAATGCCACCACCCTGCCCCTGGAGGGCTTGACTGAAGGGCCAGTATGACTAGTGGCCACCACCGAGACTCCCCCCAACACCCTCACCAAGCCACCGAGCCCACCTCCCCTTTCCCAGTGACTGACTGGCTCTTGTATACATTCCAGTGGACAATATTACACCTCAATCCATCTCCATACTGTTGCAGCCCGTCTCGGTGACACCTACATTTTTTGTGTTTATTTTTTTATATCTGGTTCTTGCTCAGCAGGCGTGAAAATCTATATTTAGAGGTGATGTATGAGAGGATCCTACGAATATGGGACATCGCCACTGAGAGGGAAGAGAGAAAAACATGTTGAAAACCTGAGGAAACAAGTCTTACTAATGGCTGTGAAGGAAGATGAAAATGTTGCCATTTTTTTTTTGAGAAATTTGGTGGCAGGTTGTTGGAGCATATTTATTTATGTTAGGTTGTCAAAAAATTGGGACAGCATGTTTGGGAAACCCTGAGAAATCCTGTGAAATGTCACAGCAATCAAACCATGAAATCAAACCAAGTAGACTATTAGAATATAGTTTGTTTATGTCACACTTGAAAACAAATTATGATATTCTATAGCGACGTTGGTAGTGCCAGAAATCCAATGACATTATGTGTGTTTCAGTGAGACTTTAAGATGCACGCTGCATCTTAACAGGGCACCAATATTTTGATTTGTGTCAGTAGCCAAAGTTTCAAGTAATGAGGTAACCGTTATTAAAAGTAATTCCTGTGAGCAAAAACCTGAAGCTTCAGACTTGAGACAAGCTGACGTCAGCTCGTGATGGGTTTCTTTGAATGGTAATCAGCTCCATGCACATTACTGTAAGTAATTACAGTAAATTAAGTAAATTTAATTAAATTGAATTACTGCCCCACAAATGACATTAGACATTTAACGTAAAATTGTGGATGTTAGATTTAGCCAAATAAAGTTACTGTTGTAAGATTTAGGAAGAGAAACATGGTGACGACGAGCCTTTGAACAACTCAGAGTTCACTCGGTTTCACACGGCCACAAATGCTGGTCTCCTGAAGGAAAGTCCTGTGTTGTTTGACAAGTCTAACACCTCAACCTGCCCCCTTACATGTCCTTTGAGTCTTTATACTACATCCATGTACTCCCATTAGCATCAACACGAATTATTGTCTCATAATGACATGGGTTATAAAGGAATTGTGTTGCATTACCTTTTGTGGGTATACGTACGAACATTGCATGCTTACATTATGTTGCCTACATTGCTACATGTAACATGCTAACATCAGGAAACGTAATCCTGGATGCCGATGTTTTTAATTCCTCCCTGATTTTGAATGATATTCCTTCTGTAAAGGTAGAAAGTGCCGCTATACTCAAAGAGTAGAACGATGGTGCAAAGACACTGAGATGTGGAAGACCTAGAAACACTGACCAATCAGAGCACACTGGGCTTTTTTATGAGGGGGAGGCTTAAAGAGACAGACACTAAAACAGAGCATTTCAGACAAGGATAAATACAGGTGTTTCATCACAGACAGTATGAGGAAAATATAGTGTTTTCTAAACATTAAAGCATGTTAAAGTGTTCAAGAAGAAACTCAAAATACAAGGATGAACCTAGACATTAGCATAGTGGGTCCCCTTTAAAACCTCAAGCACTTGAGCCACAACTCCATGTTATTACCTCCACTGCTGTTAGTCACTTTGTCTTTGGCAACAAAAAAAATTATATAGAACCAATATATCAGAGCAAAGTAGGGCTGCAACTTACGATTATTTTTATAATCAATTATTCGGTCGATTATTTTTTCGATTAATCGATGAATCGGATTTTAAAAAATAAAATAGAAATAATGATAAAATATGCATTTTTTTCATTCACTTTGTTCAAAAACAGATTATCATAGACAACAATGCAAAAAGTGCAGTGCATAAACAGGCGGCTACTACAACATCCCTGAGCTGCCATGCCTCTTCAAAACACCGGCTTCCCCGCCTGCATGTGACGTAAACAGACGTAAACAGTCCCGCGACACAGCTAGTGATATAATAATCACGCGACACAACAAATCGATAATTTTATTTGTTGCTAACACATTTAATAATTGAATATAATCAATTTTATTGATTCATTGTTGCAGCCCTAGAGCAAAGTATTGGTCAATTTTAAGTACAGTTTTCAGTGTTGCCCAACTTTACTCCTCTGCTTCACCCATTTTTTATTTCCCATTTCTCCCCATTCTCTCAGGCCTTGTATAGCTTTTCCGTACAATGCTATATATCACCCCTTCCACACCTCTCTTCTTCTCTTTGTCACCATCCAGCTTTATTTCGCACAGGCCCTGCATTTAACACATGCTCCCACAGGTTACACAGGGACATGAACCCAAATTGTAGCTCAATGAGTGCAATCCATAACAGGCAGGTGGGGATGACGTGGTGGAAGTGTGTCTGGACAGGCACAAACTCCAATCTGATCCTGCATTAATCCTCATTAAGGGAGGTCAGCCACTGCCGCTTATGAGCACATTAGGACTGTATGAGGAGCCCCACAGACTGCCCGAGCATTGCAAATGGCTTTCAGCCCACTGAAGCCCCACAAATAGACAATCTTGCATTCAGGAGCCGACAGGCCTGAACCCTGGGGCAACGATTGTGATGTATTATTCATCCATTAACGTTCCATTATTTATTTATATCCCCGGCCTTAATTTTAGGAACAGCGTGTCGAAACAAACACCAAAGATTTGTAGCTTTCTTCCTGTTTGAGTTGCGTGTTCCCTGTTATGCTTTATATGCTACACAAAGCGACATTACTGGTCCCCTATCATCAGCAAAGCAATTTGTAGCCTCTCACAGTTTTTGTTAAAAAAATTGGATAATTTTGTTGCCTTGGTTACTGTGTCTTTTTGTTGCCATTGCTGTGACATTAATGGGAAGGTGCAATTTTATCTTACCTTAACCAAGCAAGCTACAGAGGAAGGCAATGATTATATATTTGCACTGAAAAGTGAAGGAGATAGCACATCAAAACAGCATGATATGAAACGAGCAGCAAGCCAAATGTAGGAGATTATTTTGTATTTTTATTGTTGTGTCAGAATGTACGTCACTGTCAAAAGACCACATTTTTGTAGAATGCAACAGTTGAAACAGCCGTACCTTCAGCTTTTGTTTGCTTAAATAGACATAGCTTCAGACAGCTTCAAAAAATTATTTCAATCATTTACTCAAATCAGACACAATCAAACCTCCTCACAAATGCAACCCATTGGCAGCTTCTTACAACTGTGTGTGTGTGTGTGTGTGTGTGTGTGTGTGTGCGTGTGCGTGTGCGTGCAGGTTTGACAAGGCCTATCCCGCACGGATGCAATACAAAATGAAACTTTACACAGAATGAGCCTTTCACTGGAGAGAAAAGGTGATTGATTCTGCACATCAGACTCTGTGACGGGACTTAATGAGACTCTGAGAGTCGACTGGAGAGACACTTGTAACACAAGTCTTTCAACACCTGGAGATTTTTGACACCTTTGAGTCTGATTTGAGGATGAAATGATTGTGACACAGATGCATTATGTTCTATAGACCTGCATTCGCCTGACTTGGCAGCCTGATGTTTGTATTTTGTCATTAAGTATTATCCTATTAGATGGTGCAATGTATATTGGGAAAAAAAGTGTTGTTCAGAAGTCATGTCTGTAACAGTATTTTCACTTTATTTTCCTTCAAATCATTACATAATTTGTTCTAATTTGGTGCTATAGATACTTTTGTAGCAGTGGGTGTCACTTTTTTTCAAATGGTGAATGTGTCATTTTGAAATGAAGGTTCAATAATTTTCTACAGAAAAAAAATATATAATACATATATCTTCTTTTTTTTTTCAAATCTGATGCTCAAGGGCAACCAGTGCTTGTTACTCTGTGGATTTTTCTTTTAATGTCATCGCACCTTCCCGAGGACTAAAGGGATAAAAGTAACTACAAAATGAAAATAATGAAATAATTATCAGTTATAATGAATAGATGTCTGAAGAAAAAAAAAAGAGTCGACTTGAGAATCTTTGTTTATGGCATGCCAGTTCCATTTGTGAGAAAAGACTGTTTTCTATGAATAAGCATGTCTGGCCTTGAGAACTCTTTGAGCTGTGTTTTGCTGTTTCTATACTTTATGTACAATAAAGGACTGCAGCTGTGTGAAATTTGTCCATGAAGAAAACAAAGGAGCCTAATGTACCTTGTCAGAGTGTGATCATTGGAGCCTATGTTTGTTGCTGTGACGGGAACTTCGAGCCGCTTCACTTGGATTCAACAAATGGAGGACATTTATGTGAAACATGTCCACCCTGTAATCAGAGCATAGGTATTACTACATTAGTCCTTATTATATGCAAATGAACAACTTGACATGACTGTGTGAATGAGCCAACAAATTTCAGTTCAATGAATCTATGCTTCAACAAAGCTGCTGTCAGACTGCGCAGTGCTGCTGAGGCAGTTGAGTGTGCGTGCGTCCGTGTGTGTGTATGTGTGTGTGCGTGAATGTAACTGTGCTAAGTGTGTGTTGTGCTTTTTTGCATCAGTTGTGTTGCCTTTTGTTCAGAGAGTTTCCAATAAACGTGTGTATGCTTAAGACTGCCTGTTGCTTTTCATATCGGTTTTAATGGTTGTTGTCAAGGGCAACTCCAGAGCTGAGGAAACATTCTCTTCCAAGACATTTCTTCCTGTAAAAATCACTGGTTTTTAGTTTAAATGTTCACCACTATGCACTTTAGAGACTAACGTTTGTTAGTTAGTTGTAGGCATACTATAAACATGGCAATGTTGGTGTCTTGGTCAGTAAGTCCATCACTTTGGTCACTTTGGACAATAATTGTATATAAAGGTGGAGGATGCATATACACTTCCTCCCACTGTACAAAAAAATAAGCAAAAATATTCAGGATAGTGTCCCTGCCATCATGCACTTGTGATGTCATTTGGAGCTAGAGTCTGTACAGTAGGGATCTGGTATAGAGTTCCTGGGTTTACATCTGTCCAACCCATCACGAGCAGCGCCCGTGATTGCGAGCACATCAATTTATCAAAACCACATTCATCAAAAAGACAGACACTTGAACATGCATCCAAGAACTATTTAAAATGGAAGAAACCATCTTCAGCCAATTTTTTTTATGAGTACTTTGATCTTTAAGTTTGGCTTTTTTCCTCATCTGCTAACTCGGAGGGGGCGGGGTTTATGACCTATACTGCAGCCAGCTATGGGGGAGAATCAAAATGTTTTGGCTTTACTTTTGGGAAGTCATGTCATCTTTACATACAGTCTATGTTCCAGACTGAAATATGTTAACAACTGTATGGATAAATAGGGACAATGTATTAATGTATTAATACCGTAGAACTTCCACCTGTTACGAACAAGCTGTAGTAACTGATATTTCACATATAGAGATTATAGCTGTTGCTAGTTTCCAACTCCTGTCCCTAGTAAGGCTATTAGTAAAGAAAAAGAAAATAAGAGAAAACATCAACAACAATGGTAAAAAAAAAAAAAAAAAAAAAAAGAAATTATAAAATAGTTATAAAATGCTCACATCTCTGATTTTGCTTCAGCCAACCTTGTAATTATATTTCGGCTGGTAGTGTGTGTTCCACATTTTAGAGCCTCCTGACTGCCCCAAGGAGGGAATAGTAGAGAATAATGAGAATAATGTCCAGTGAACATTGGTGATCCCCTGACATCTGGTGCCCTCAGGTCAAATTTTCAGTTTGCCAAAGACTCTGGTTTATGAACAAATACATGTGAAACTAATGACATTCATACAGCCCATTTAGCGTTAATTAGAACAGCATCACAGCGATTCCAGCATGGCTGTAAACATTAAGTCTCATTGGTTTGAAATAAATTCAGTAATTCAGTAATTGTTAAGGGCTGAAAATTTACTCCCTGAAAGTTTTCATGCAGGCTTTTCACCCTTGTGGCCTTGTTACTCATGAAAATGATTCCTGCTGAATAACTAGAATAAAGGCACCGCAGATCAATAGGGTTGTTACTCTCAGACATGTGTGGACGTGTGACCAGCAGCAACCTCTGTCACCAGAGGAGAATGTTTTCTTGCTGTAAGAACCTTCTACAGTCTGACATATCCTGGTTTCACCTCACATTTGAAACAAAATGGCTCTAAATATCCATTAGGTTGTAAAAAAGGTTGTAATTTATAAGATCAAAGTTCTCATTTTGACAGTGTATAGGCCTAATGTCTTTCAATTTAGTCTGTTTCCAAACAATTGTCCCAGAGTCTTTCTGCACCTGGCAAATATCACTTACCCTTTATCTGGAGTTGACATTGAATTGTTTAAATGGCATAATACTTCCTGAGAGCCTGGGCTCCTGTGAGGTATTGTAGATATTGTAGTTCCAAGGCACATTGAGCACTCACTAAACAGTAAAACACCCACATAGCAGCAATTACACACAGCCCATTGTTGCTCCTAAACAACCATCACATTGAAACCTTACAAGAACCCACATCTTGTGAGATTATGTGTTCTATTAAAGTAAATTATGCAAAAAAAAAAAAAAAAAAAAAAAAATACACAGCTTGTTCAGCATTGCAGAAGACGGGCTTGTCATTACACATTTGTTTGCCTTGGAAGTAGAAGAGATGGTTTCCTTTCAGTGTGTTAGTGATTAGAGTGCGCAGTGAAAGGCAAGTGTGTCATCCCTCAAAACATCCATATTGTTTTCCTGTCAAGGGCAGTGCCTGGATGAGTGGTGCCATTATGGCAGTCAAATCAACCTGGATCTAATGCATCAACAGTCAGCTGGCATCTCATATCACTTAACATTGCAATACCCTTCAAGACGCTCTACATAATACTCCATCACACTAAAGGGGTGTTTAAATACAGATTTCACAAACCTGTGGTTGCATTGATTTACACCGTTAGGAAACAGGGATGTGTAACGTGGTAATTAATAAGAGATAATAAATGCAACTAAGATAGCTTTAGCCTTGCAATTTTGTAATATTTTTAAGCAAATATATTTTTAAGATCTGCTACTTTACATCTGTGCCACATTGGGCTATCACTTGCTATAGACACATCACAAATCTGCAGAGCGCCACTTAAGCCCCCTCAAACATTTTAGTGTTGTTATGTTTTTAAATAAAGAAATATGTAATGGTTAACAACTGGTGGTGAAAAGTAACAAAGTACATTTGCTCAAGTATGTACTTCACTACAATGTTTAGGTACTTGTAGTTGAGCATTTCCATTTTCTGCTACTTCACAATTCTGCTTTTTTCTCCATAACATTTGTCTGACAGAGTTAGTTGCTTTTCAGATTAACAATATAAAACATAATCAACAAATAAACTATATTGTAGATTAATTTAAAACTTAATTGATATTTAGAGGGGAAACTGACAAATTACCCAGCAGTATAACAAGTAATTAGCTCCACCTTTGCCAGTTGCAATATTTACATTATGTACTCATAAATGCATCAATCTTTATAATCCGATAATATAATATATATAATTTTGTAACGGGCCATTCTGCATGATTTGCACTTTTTCTTTTTGTACTGAAGTACAAAAAGAAAAAGTGCAAAACTATCAGCATCGAAAACACTTGAAGTAATTGAAGTAATTTCAATGCTGATATCTATGGACTTTTACTTCAGTCCCTTTAAACTCTGCAGTAGAAATGGTTGGCCAGTGCCTATTGTTTTTTTTTTTGGTTTTTTTTTGTATTACAGCCAAAGCTAAAAGGTAAAAAAAAAGTCAATAAACCATAATTATTGATAAATAAATTGAAATTGTATCATTAAAAATATATATAGCCTACTAAAATTACACATGTATTTTCATCAGATTTAAAACAACAACAACAACAACAACAACAACAACAACAACATATTGATCCAAAAGATTTTTAAATGTAAAACCATTAACAATTTTTTTTCTTTTTTTTCTTACACTGCACACGTTATTTGAGGTATGTCGCTTACATTATTTAGTTTTTGAAATATGGTCATTTCTTTGCACCGAGTACAAAGGTGCTGTGACGGATTCATCATTCATTCCTCATGCGCCACTGCGTGTTTTTTTTTAGCTGACGTAATGACGTCATTATTTGCTACTACGTGATGAACCGGAAGACAGAAATCTCAGCTTAATACAGCAAAAAGAATGAACCAGACTGAACGTTATAGCTGTTACCGTTTTTATTTTAGACCGACATTTACAGGATTATGCAAATAAAAGTCTACCGCAGCCGTCCGCGGATAATTTCTTGGGGAAATTCCACCGAAATTACAGTGAAACTACAAGTTTTCACCGCACATAAGATAAGGATTAACAAAGTGACTAATGAAGTGATTAAATGAAAAACATAAGCCATAGCTTTCTATTGTAAGAAGAATGGATGCTCTGTTTATTATCTTTTTTAAATTGTTTTATTTTAGGGCAATACACAAGAGTTTATGGGCCTGTACCAGATTATTGAAACAGCGCCCTCTTGCGGCCTGCATGGCGAATTACCGCCACAATTACGGCGAAATACCACGTTCACACCGCACCTTTAAAGTAAGGAAACATAACGTCATGACGTGATGACATGGAAGACAGAATCCTTAGTTGTCTTCTTCAAAAAGAATGGATGCTTTAGCTGTTATGATTCTTATCTTAGATGTATTAAACAGGATCACGCACACATGATCCTTGTAGCCCTTGTAACAGAGTATTTCTACACTGCCTTACTACTTTTACTTGAGTACAGTATCTGAGTACTTTGTTCACCACTGTGAAAAACATGCCATTCTGTTCAGTGCAGTGCAATCCTGGGCCTCATGTCGCGTGTGTACCATATGTGCACGTTAGGCTATATCATGTTGTGGCATTTTCAGTGTATTGTGTTGCATGTGTGGCTGTTGTTTGGTTTTGATCTTTTTTTTTGCCCTATCTGCTTTTATTAAAACAAAACAAAAGAATTTCTTGAGAGAGTAACTGGAATAATGAAAATCAATCATTTTCTCAGTACGCCATATTGGTCAGGCTCCCTCTTTGCAAAGAGAGATGAAAATACTGACGTCGACCATGGTTGCAGTGGCTTAGCTGCGATTACAAATGTCTTGCTGGTAAATGTTTTACATGTGTTTAGGACATCTTGTGCAGATAAAGGTTTACTCTAGCAGTTGGGAGATTCACAAGAGATGTGATAGCGCATAATGGCAATTATCTACCGCTCACTATAGAGTAAACTGCTGAGTGTCCATGAACTAGTGAAAGAGAAATTGCTCTTGAATACAGCTGTTTCTGCAGGCTGACTATCGTTCCACGTGAAGAGTAAACTGATCTGAAAGTGTAGAGTAAGTCGGGGTACACCTGTAGGTTTGGAAAGAGTTTTCTGCAAAATGATTTTGTTACAGCAAAGTTGTGCTTTGGATAAAACTTTTGTAATTAATCCTTATTTTTTGCAACATCAGACTCATTTGGTGTTCAAGGAAGGGCTTTTTTTAAAATAAAGTTTCTTACCATTGTAAGTGATAATGTAGCCATTGTAAGAAATTGTTTCATTACAACACAGGCTTTTAATAATGAATACCTTTTTCTCCCCTACTCCTTTAATTTGGCATTGTTCTTCTGATGAAATGCGACATTTCTAAATAATGAATGGATCTGGATTCTGAAGAATGTGGCAAATAAAGGAGTCATCAGATTGGCTCATTATTAATGGATCAGCCAAGAAATGTGAGACTCATCTGTTAGAAGTCTCTTCTGTAGAGCTGTAACCGATATTGGAAAAACTTGCTCAGCTAGACGGGGCTTCCCAGAAGTGAAAAGTTATAATTTAAAATGAAAAAAAGCCATCTTGTACAGTAGATATGTCATTCACATATTTAAATTGCTTTAGGCACTATAATGAATCTTTTTGAACTGTGTTTTTTGGGCAAAGCAGTGTTTTTGGTTTCATGAGTCTGTGACTCCTTACTCGGCAATAAAAATTCAGATTCAGATAAGAACGTGCGGTGGATGCAGATTTCCACGAGGAGGATCTGTATAGTTCTGCAGGTTTATGTGCTGATACATACTAAAGAAACCAATATGTTTTGTCTTCAGTATGTGGTTAGAGAAAGTTCTCCCTGTTAACAATTTGCTATTATTATAAAAACTGTATATGTAAGGTAGCATGCACAATAGACCTCCAACTCAGCACGAATCACAGCCAAAGTAGAAGCTAACATTCATAATAGATCAATAGCAATGAGAAGACAGCTGGAGATGTACCTTTCATGCTCTTGTAAATTCCTCAGGGTACTGTGCTATATCGCAGAACTCAGTGATTTCTGTCATGTCTACCTCATTAATACACAAACCGCAATTCTGTCAAAGTGCAACATTCAGTATAAACCCTCAAGGAAAGGTCTGGGGAGTTGTCGGCAAAGTGAACGTCAGGCTTGCTCTCTCGTTTAAATGCTAAGTACTGATTGCACTCTGGTTTGGCTTACTGCCTCAGAGAAATAAATGGATCCACATCATTCAGATGCTTGCTATTGTCAAATAATAAAGGACAAACATCATGGAAGAAGAGAGGCTTTTTCAAGAATGACATCTTGTCCATTAATTACGAGAATGGGTTTGAGGAAACTATGAACTACTCATTTCTGGTGCACAGTCACTTAAGCTCACAGTACTGAAAACACAGCTGTACAAACCTCCAGACCTTTTTTTTTTTTTTTTTACTTTGCCCCCCTACCCCTTTTTTGTCATTCTGTGTCACTTCTCTAAATTCCGACATTTTTGCTTGTCTTTGAACGAAACGGAGAAGAGGTTTTAGTTGCGGGGTGATGATTGAGCAGCCGATCCAGTCAAAGCTGAGCAGATGCATGAGAGGAGCAGCTGCTGCAAAAGCGAACAACTTTTACACCCAGTGCAATAAACAATTCCATTTCACTTTCACTACACCTGGTGTTTTACTGCTCCTTCTGTGCCCAGAGTACTCTCTGCTCTCAATGAGTGTGGTGCAGTCAATAATGGTTTATTGTCCTACAGCACTCCTTTGGAAAATCCAGCTCTGAAAACAAAAAATCAGGGAGATTTTTTTAATCATGGTGTGTTGCCACAAATAAGTGATTGTGTGGGAAACCTTGGACGTAGCTTCTGTGATGTCATCCATGGCTTTGTGGTCTCCTGTTTACAAGCCTTGAGTGTGGCTGCTGTCATCTTGGTTTTTGGAGCCAGAAGTGGCCAAATTTGGACAAGAGGTCGGAGCTGTGGGGGTATAAGGGGTGGATCTGACTCACAAGCTATAGTCAGTCCAGGACTTAATTTGTGCTGGATCTTGCCAGAACAGGATCTGGCACCTCCCACGTTGGATCCAGCACCTTCTGTTTCACTATAAAAATACATTTTTGTCTAATATTTATAATATTTAATGTTGTTTGTCTTGTTCGTCTTTAGTTCCCATGTAAGTTGCACAAAAATAGATGCATTTTAAATTTGTTTGGAAATTTGTGCACATCACGTGAGCTGATGTGATTTAAACCGGGGTTTGAATTAAGATAGCTTGCCCTCAGTGGCAAGGAGGAAAATGGTAAAATGGTAAAAAGCCAACCAAGTTTGTTGAATTTCCTCAAACTAGCCAGTCAGTCAGACCCCAGTGAGGTCATGGATGTTTTATGGGCTATTTTGGACAAATAAGCATGAGGACAGGAAGAAATTTGTATTGTTACTCTCTGCTGTGTCCTTGTTGATGATACATTTGGAGGGTGGCGATAATATAATTAATGCAATGTTTTTGGCGTATATTACTGTAAGTTCCACAAGTATGTGGGCATTTTTGCTGTGAAATGGTGAAATGTTCACGCACGCCTGTGGCTATATAAAAGGCGAAGTGTTGGTGCAGCGCTGTCTGTAGTACTGAAACAGAATGAAGGTACAGATAGACAGGCGTCATTTAAGCATGCTTGTTCTTAGTGATTAAAAAACAGAAAATTCAGCCCCTATTCCTAAGTTTCCCCCATAGAAACCTGGCTGAAGGGATGAGACAAAGAAGTTATGAAAGGAAGCTGTTAACAGCTGTTTCCATGTGTCTCATCCTACTGATTCTGAGTGAATATAATACTCTGATTAATAAATCTAAACAAATGTTACTCTGTTTATGGAGACAGTGTATTTTCAGATTGTTTGCACCAATGCAGTCTAATATGTTGCATACACTGTGTATTTTGATGCGTCAAATTAGCTATAGAGACCAAATCTGTTTTTTTCCCCCAAGTTATAAACATTTATACGTTTATTTCTGTTTTAACGTTTGGCATTTGAACATCGTAGTTGACAAGGACTGACTCGCTATTGGAGCCAGCCTCAAGTGGCCATTAGAGGAACTGCATTTTTAGGCACTGTGTTGGCTTGCAGCTCTGTCCCCTCTAATTTTTAAATGAAACCTACGCCATTGACTTTTTCATGCTCTTCTATGTGTTGATTTATTCCTTAACATCTGCTGTATGGTTTGATTGGTCGATATGTCATCCGAGAAATATCAACTCAAATCTTGTAAATGTCAGTCGAGATCATTTTTTATGCTTAGAAGGTCAAAGCTGTTTTTCTTTTGCTTCATATTTAAGGCTGGTCAGTGAGGTGACATATCCACAAAAAATGTTGGAACTAAAATACTATCAAAATGGTGTTTTGTTACACCCATTATGGGTAAGAAAGGTCTAGACCAGAAACTGCAGAGATATTTGCCATTTTGATATCCTGGCAAGGGGTGTATGTATTATGCTACCCAACAAAAAGCCAAGGTGAGGTCTGAATAAAACTTGTATAACTCCCACTTAAAATGGTTATCCTTGCTCCTCTGCCTTCCTCTTTGACACTGCTATTTGTTGCCTAATCCGCCTAAACTATTATCAGAAGAAACACTTTTATTCTATTATTCGATTTGATTCTTCTCACTGCCTCTTCCCTGTCTGTTGAACTCCCACTGCATTCTGTTGTTGACTTCACTCCCACACGTTTCCTTTGGAGGGAACACAGACCTGTGTGTTATTGCAAAAACAGTCAATGTTGAAATAGCTGTTTCATAAAATATATCTATAAGAGGCACATCATGTTTTGCTTACACTGAAATTAAATGTTTGAAAGTGCTGGGGTTCAGAAGTTTCAATCTCGGCTCTAGGAGTTGTGCACAAAACTGATATTCCCAGTTGAATCGGAAAGCTTTGGCTCACTCGGGATGACATCGCTGTATCCTCTTCTTTGCTGTTTCTGTTTCATGGGCGTTATTGATGGCTGAGGTGTGAAGAGAGCTAAGTGACACTGAGAGAACAAACCCAGGCTGCACTGTCAGCACTGCTGAACTTTAATGTTTGGCAATTCTAACCTCTCACAAAACTTTTCAAAGTGGAAAATGTACTATTTCCAACCGCTTTAACAAGCTTCCACAAACGGGTGTCATTTAGGGCTTTTTTCCGTAAATGCTTCAATTTGATTTGTAACCGCGCAGTGATGTAATGGACAGATAACTCATCAAAACTTGCCAGAAAAGCTTTTTTCATAAGGTGGTGTTAAATTAGGTTTTCACACAAAGCTCAAACAATAGACAGGGAGCTTCTGCTACAAAGATGTCAGCGTGCAGTGGGCTGTTCCAGAAGAGGAGTCAGTCTTAAAAGTAGTGAAAATCAATAAACATAATCTCTGCGGTAACGCTGTGATGCACTGCTGCAGTGAGCCAATATCGTCAACACCACAAGTTCTCTCCCACAGCTGAGGCAACTGGGAGCTTTCCTGGAGGAGAGCTAAAGGATTACCCAAATTATCTGCTCTGCACCAGGTACAGCAGCCACAGGTGAATTGAAATATGCTAACAACTACTGACCTAGTTGTGAGCACTTTTAAGAAGCGGAGGACCAGAAGAGAGTGGCTGAGCCTGCTGGGACTCTGAAAACACTGCTGTGGCTGCTGCACCTCGCTGCCTTCGTAGCGTACATCGCAAAATATACAGTAAAGTTCTGAAAGCTCAGGGAGGAAAGCTGGAGACTGTTACTGCCTTTGTTTTAATGTATTAAATTAAACACACAATTCTTCTCTGGAAAAAAAATGCCTTAATCCAGAAACATTTTTGGCTGTTTTTGATAATGATACGTAATATTATTAGCATTATCAAAAAGTAAAATCATACTGGAAAACAGAAGTTCTGTAACCAGTGTCGGAGACGGAGATTTAGTGAAGTAAGAGAGGAATTTTTGTTTTTTGTTAAATTCTGTGGATTTTCTTGGAGATAGAGGAATTTGACCATACTGTGTTTTGAAAGACATTGGTAGAGTACACAATGGTATTTTGTGATGAAAAATGGACATTCAATCTAATTGCCTGTTGATTGGTTAAAGATAAACTGTGCACGACTTTCCTAAAAGAATTTAAAAAAAAAAAAAAAAAGTATAGACCCATACAACAGTAATTCCTGTCAATCAATTGATTGATTTATTTATCACATGAATTTATTTAAAATACAATTAAATTAAATGGAATCTGTGTTCCATCCATTTGTGAATTAATAAGAGGACTATAATAGTGAAAATGAGATTATAAGATTGGGCAGTCTTAGACGGTGTGGCCTGGGGGTAAACCAGAGCCTCTCAGTACTGGCCTGGAGTCTTTAGTACCTTCCTCCAGACCTCAGCAGGACCTGAGGTCTGGAGGAAAATGTGGTTATCCTGTTGGTTGGGATCATCAGTGTTTCTCCTGGCTTTTTTTTTTTTGTAGCATCTGGTGTGATCATCCTTTAGGAAGGGTGGAGCAGCGCTGATTGTATGTGCAGAATGAAACACTCTTTGCAGGGCCTTGAGGTCCTGTACGATGCTGTTCCTGTACCAGGCTCTGATATTCATGGTCAGGACGGTCTTGATGGCAGGAGTAGAAATTCCACAGTATTTGAAGAGATACTTGGAATTACCTCAAGCATCTGAGTTGAAACAGTGTGCCTTGCCTTTCTCACCACTTAGTCAGTATGCAGCGTCCATATCAGGTCCGCGGAGATGTGGACACCAAGGTATTTGAAGCTGTCCAACCTCTCCACTGATGACCCATTGATATTAATGTTCCCACTTCTTCCCAAAGTCCACTATCATGTCCTTTGCTGGCGCTCAGGAGTAGGTTGTTGTCCTAACACAACAGGTCAGGCAGCAAAGACTTAAGCTGTTTTCACTCCTGCAGTTCAGTTCATTTGGTCCGGACCAAGAGGTAAAAATGATACATGGTTGCATTTTACTTCTGGTTTGGTTCGTGTTCACACAAGCTTTTTACAAATGAATCAAAACGAGTAAACTTGAGGTTGTATCGCCTGACAGGTAACTCTTTGATTAAGTTCATGCAGCACTTTAGTGCCTGTAGAGTGTTAATATTTATGTTCTTTGGTGTCGCAAAGAGCTCATAGAGAAATGATGAAACTGATTGTAAGCATTATTAGACTATTATTAGACCACTGTGCGTGCGCTATCAGAATTGCTTTGTTGTTATGTTCACACAGTTGGTAGAACCTCATGATTCCTCCTCTTGCTTCGTTTGTAAAGAGTCTGTGTGAACATGAATCAACCAAAACTAAAATGCAACAATGTTTCATTTGTTCCTCTTTGTTCGGTTCGAATAAACCAAACTAGAGGTGTGAAAACAGCCTTAGAGATTTTGTGCATTTTTCTAGGAAAAGCCATTGTTGAGTGTATCAATCAAAGAAATAGCAAATTTCCAGCCTCTCATTCTTTCTGACCCTAAGATCCTCTAACACCAAACAGCATGTTTTGACTTGTACATTTTTCTCCTTTCTTTTCCTCCTGCAGAAAGTCAAACAACATTTTGCTAAGAAAACGATCTGCTGTTCAATTTGCCAACCCTGATGATTTATTTAGAGGCTGCATTTCAAAAAGACACATCTGCCAATGTGATACCAACTCGGCCGACAGCACAGAGTTGTAAATTATCACTCAGGAGGGAGAAAATGATAGCAGGTAATTTCTATCTGCAGTTGACACATGGTTGGCACCTTTATAGGCTGGATTATCTAGTGTATATGTTTGAGATACTGAGTGATAGTGATCAAGTAACGTCATTTCAGAATAGATAATTTTTCGAGATGAGGTATTTTTATGGACATGAGCTCTCCCAGATCAGTTCCTCTAAATCTGTGTTGAGGCTAAAAGTTTAATCGACACCACTGAAATACGGACTTATCTCCTATCTGCAGACCTGCAGGATGAAGGTACCCCAGAGAGGAGGAGGAGGGGTTTATCTCAGCTCCACCAACCTCTCCATCTATACACCATGACTGATGACTCCTCTCTCTGATTATCTGTTTGTGGCGTGTGCCTTGTGCTTTCATGTAAAAATGAAACACTACAGGAGATTTCACAATGGTGTGACGTGGCAGGGCTTTTGAAATCCCCAGCAGGATACGTGTGTTTGTACACCTGCGTGCATCAGGGAATAAAAAGAGCTGAAGAGAGCAGGAGAAAAACCTAGAGTGGAATATATAAATATTTAATGATATCCAAGTGCTGTGGACCAACATAATCAGGCTGACAGACCTGACTGGTAATGCTGTAGCAGAAGTCCATACAAACCCATACAGGCAATCCCATCCTGAACACCTATAGTGATCGCGGAGATATTTTTCGCTAAATCAAAATTCAAATCATCCTAGACGCACAAGCTAGCGGAATTGGTTGTCAGATTTATCTATTTTACATTCAGCTGAGACATCTGCAGTCATCTATATTTGCTCCATGCACTGTGGGGAAAATGGAACAAAAACGTCCTTTCCAATATCAGCTCACAATGAAAGAATTTGATTTTTCTGTGTGCCAAAAGTTAATATTCTAAAATGTTTGTGCTTATTTGGGTCAATTTAAGTATGTTCACATTTTTTAAAGTTTGTTTTAAAAGAATATGCTCGCATTCCCATATGTTCATGGGCAGAGTTAATGAGAAATGTCCCTCTTGCTCATACTGGCCTCCTAAACATCCCATCCTTAAATGATTACAGTGTAAGTGGAAAAAAGTTTTTGCTCTGCCAGAGACAGGGGCGTAGCACTATGCACCCCCACCCCCCCAGGGTTTTCAAGGGTACCCCCTTACATTGGGGCGCCGGATGATCAGTCCTACTCTTCCCCCTAATACGACGTTCCTGGCTGTAATTTACGATAAATTATTTAAGAAGGGACATCATACATGAATCCACATTTAAATAAATGTAAATGCACCCAGATTAGCTTGGAAGTAAGTTTTCATCGGTAGTCTCTTGCCTGACGTTAATAACCAATCTGAAATTATTAAAAAAAATAGAATATGACGATTCGACATAATGGTTACAGACATGTTACAGTGAGATAAAAATGCACACAATGCAGCTAAACATGTACATGTTAATATATACAACACAAAATGCACGTATAAGCTATTGTAACAAATCAACTGAAATATTCATGTAACATTTACATCTCACCTGTAGTTTATATTTATTAATCTATGAAAATCCCAGTGCAAAGTAAACCTACAGATCCCTTTAAACATACAGTATAGGTGCCCGTCTGTAAGAGGCTTTATGGCAAAAGCTCTGGAATTCATTCTGTTCCAGCTGAATGACTTGAGCAACTCTGGGAAACCGCAGAATTACCTGTCAACCCATTAACAGACGCACTGACTCTGAGGATACAGTATGCACGTCTCTGTGCATGCTCATGCATGCAGTATGTATATATTTGGTAGAGTGTGCGGTCATGCGTGTCTGTGTCTTTCTGTCCACCTGCCAGTCTGCCAGTGGGCAGCGAAGACCTAAAAGAATGAGAAATCGAAGCTGTAAAAAAAATTAACTAGTTTGTTATGAGTAGCACCACCTGTCTCTTAAAAGCAGAGAAACATAAATAATTCAACAGGTACAATCGCTCATCCTGGGTTACAAACCTGTGTGCCTGGTTATATCTCTGCTTTACAACATCCTGCCTCTGTCTCTTTCACTATCACACTGAGCACTAAACATCCTCATGAATACAATACTTTTTGCCAATTCTTGAGCAGATATTTTCCTGTATTATAACCTTAATAACAGCTTATGTTTTAGAGGCTGTCACATCTGCTTGTTGCTATGTAACATAAAACTGGGTTTTCACCAGTTATGTATTAAACTTATAGGTATTTGCACTTTATGGAAAATCAACCGCAGAATTACACTTGCTTTTTGTTCAGCGCGGTTCGATTGGTTGAAAACCTTGATCTCGCTTCATCAATTTTTTAACTCATGCTTTTTTTTAGCCTTTCTATTCCTATCTGCTTGGCTGCCTCTCTGTTGGGTTACAACTAATGAGAACCATTGCATTTTTGTGTCATGACAATCTGCTACATCTTGAAAGAATAGCTTGACAGTCGACAATAAATAAATTAGCTTTTTCTTACTGAGGGTTAGATGAGAGAACCAATACGACTTTCATTACTGTGTGCTATGAAGCTACAACCAGCCGTCGGTTAGTTTAGCTTTGCATTAAGACTGGAAACAGAGGGAAACAGCCCGACCTTGTCTGGCAGTTACAAAAGCAACCAACCAGCCCCTCTTATGGTCGTGAATTTACATGCCATACCATTTAATCCATACCAGATGTAGTGTAATTATGTGTAATGCGGGATAGTTTTTTTGGAGGTTATGTGCAAAATTATATTTTGGGTGGGGCACAGTGACTCCCAGGTGTCTCTACTGGTTTCCTGGCAGCAAATTAGAATTTCCTAGGATTGCTAAGGAAAGACCGCCCTACTCTCCCTCTGACTAGCTACCACTCGTTGCCTACATTGGTTTGATCGGTTAGGTTTAGGCAAGAGGAGTGATGTGGGTTGGGGTTTGTGTAAGCCCATAATAGAACTGCTGGTATGCTCTTGTAAAATCTGCGCAAATAAATTACATGGTCATCATCTGTTTGAAAGAACATGGGCAACAAGTTGAGGACGCAGATTTTAATATGTCGGGTTAAGCCAATCAGAGGCAGAGTAGGGCATCAGGAAATGCAAATTCACCTCCTGGCAACCTTCGGATGATGTCACCTGGCCCCATTCCCAGGGAATCAAATAGCTAACAGCAGCTCGGTCAGTGGCTGTTAGCATTTGATTCCGATGCATAAGACGCCTTTTAGCGTCTTTATTGGACATACTGGGCTTGTAGTATTAAGAATGTAAAAGTCTATTCAAGCCTGGTGGGAGTAGAAGTGGGTGAGTCAAACAAGCACAGGACATTGACCCAGCAGACGGGTGTTTGTGTCCAATGTAAAACTACAAGTCACCTTTGAACTGTTTTGTCACAAGAGTTGTTTGTCACATCAGTTGACTGACCTGTAATGTTAATCATGATCTTGTCCTAGCCCTTATTAAGAAATGCGGTGTCCCCTGTGCCAAGTTTATATATAATAGCTAAATATTTAGCTGACAGGATTCACTTAGCCTATTAGCATAAAGACTGTGAGCAAGGTGGAACCAGCTAGCTAGAGTTTTCTCATCACTGAGAAGTTGCCAGGAAGACACACAGTTACGACACTTGCTAAAGCTGAGAGTGGTGCCAGTTTTCATATCTTCTTAGCAAGAAAGCAAATAAGCACTCTTCCTGAAATGTCAAACTATAGGCATACCTTTAAAAATATTCTCCTAAAGCTTTAAAGGGTTGATTTGACACATGCCCCTACAGTGAAATACAGGGTGACATATTGTTGATACTGTGTTTTAAAACACTACACTTAGCCTTGTCCTACACCTGTGGGTTGAGACATTAGAAGTAATGACAGTATAATGGTGAAAAGGTGAAATAACCTCCATGTCAGACTTCATCAGTGCGCTGATAATGGGTTTGAGATGAGACTTTGGGCCTGTAGAAAGGCTTTAAAAGGTTTTCACTCACTGATTACAGTCTATCATGCACTGGTGGTTCGTACCACGCTGCTTTGAGTGGTAAATTTATCTGTCTAATGCTGCTAACCTCCCACGGCCAGTGAGGCAGCAAAAATAAATATATCTTTAACTGGTGAACTGACTTGCGCCCACTCAAAGCAACAATGGGTCCTATCACATCCTTGAAATGACAATGATCGCTGCAACTTCTTACACCAAAGTCTGATTTATGCTCACTAAGACACACGGAGCACATTCAGCACTCATGCAACTGTCACTATTTCTTAGAAGATAAAAAGCGGCCTGAGAAGGCAGCCATAAATTCGCCCGACCTCGGAAACACTTGAGTTGAGAGGTTACAAAAAAATGATGGAGAATCGACTGTGTGTTTAATGGTCCCCGCTCACGAAGCATGACTAGAAAGAGCCTAAAAGGAGATTTCTTTTGATTTGTACTGTATTTTAATAAACCCCCAAAAAGTCTTGTGCTCACTACAAAGCCTCATCTTGCCCCAGGCGCAAAAAATGTCTCAAAAATGTCTGTCCCTGAAAGAAAGAGCCTCATTTCAGCCTGCCAGCTCCACTGCCCCAAGGCTCCCTGAAGCGCTCTCTCTCTCGCTTTCTCTCAGGAAACACGACTTCACACGTAAAGGTAAATATCACATTGAGGGATGCACATATTTTTATGATGAATTATAGATAAATTATGTTTTTTCAGTCACTGTTGCTGGTGATGTGTACCATTCAAAACAAATCAGCAAAAGAGAAAAGCAAAGATGACATTCAAGAAATAAGATCATTGATGAAAGCTACACATCAGTTCTGAAGCGAGATGTGTTGAGCAAAGGGACTCAGCAGACAGGATAAATATTTAAACTGTCTCCCTTCTTTCCTTATTTATTCATTTTATCTATTTAATTGGCTTTCAGTCCCTTTTCCTAGTTCCAGTTGATGAATCACAGCCTGTTATTTTTTTCTCTGAAGAGCTTGTGAAGTTAAGTTTGTCAAAGACATTACAGCATTTGCTTCCACTGAGGAAACCATGGTTCTCTCCAATTGTTGGTATTTTTGAAAACTTTTCATGTCATCTTGTGAGCAGTTGCTGTCTGTATGAGTCTGTGATTGCCCCTATTTAATAAGTGTTGTTCTATAGCCATAACCATGCACAGTGTGCAATAGAAATAATTATAGGGGGCCAACTGAGAGAAACAGGAAGCGTATGTTTATGGACCTGCAACCTTATGAGTTCACAGATTAAATTGCCTTCTCACTTCAAGAGAGATAACTGCATCTCCTCTGCATTATTCAGGTGGCAGAATTGTATCAGGTTTGTTTGCGTTGGGCCTTTTTTCCACACAAAAATGATATTCATGAAATCTCTAATTGCCTCGCTTAGTTAATTTTATGCACACAGACACAGACAGATACCCACACACACAGAGACATACAAGCAGTCGGCCAGCCCTCTGAAGTGGAGATGATGTGTGAATCTGGGGCATGAACTGACTGATGTTCAGCGCTGATGGGCATTGGCACTGCCATTCTGCCAAACCCACAAGGCGCCCGGCAGAGGAGAGGGGCTACAGCTGGCCTGGATAAGATTCTCCATCAAGAATGACAGCAACCTGGCTTCTGTGGGAGTAGGAACACATAGGCCATCTTGGGACACTTCGAGGATGCTGATGCTGCTGTCTTCTCTACTCTGTGAAATTCTCTGAAAAATGACTTTAACTTCGTGAACACTGCAATCTGGGGATTAGGTAAGGACATAGTAAAGAAAGGTCTACTGTAAGTGAAATATGAATGAGACAAAGATATAATAAATAGCGAGTTTAGAAACATCCCAAAGGATCTTTTTAGACTATATGAATCAGTTACAGCAGATTTATCCAACTGAAAAATGCACTAAGCAATCCAAATCAGAGATTTGATCTGGGCCAAACGGTCAGCTAAGATTATGTGGTTATAGCACGGAGGTTTACAGATTCAAACATAGCCTGCAGTAGGAACTTTGTGTTATTTATTCGTTCTTTTTTCTTTATCTTGTGTGCTTGTGTCCCTTTATTGAAGAAAAAAATCATTCAGTGCCCTCTCTCAAAATTTGGACGTGGCATGGATAATGAATTGGTTATTGCGGTCAGAGCTGATTAGATTGATGGATGAGAGGAGAAGCAGAGCGCAGAGTGAGTGAAAGCAAACTTTTAGACCCAGCACAATGAATGGTTAAGTTTCATTTTCACTGTGCCTGCGTGTTCTACTGCTCCATAAGTAACAACAGAGCGCTCTGCAGTCTGGGAGTGGAGTATAAGAATAACTGTACAGTATATACTGTATATTTCAGCACAGGGTTTTAATTGTGGTGGCCCGCTACAAATAAATTAATGTGTGGGAAACAATGGCCTGCTCACAAGAGTTTCAGCACTCAGGAGAAGTCTTGGTCTTGAGATCTTTCTAAAGACCATTTCTTAATGGTCCAGGTCTTCTTTTAAACTTGACTGCCTTTTTTTACGGCCTTGGCTTAGTCCCAGACAAAGAGCTCTTAGAATTTTATTTCAAGACTGGTCAAGACCACAACATCAGGGATATCACTAAATTGTCTTTGCAAAAAAGGAGTGTTGAATAAAGAAGGTTAAGGAGATTTCTGCTCTTTCATGTTTATTCCTGTATTTGCTCATAGAAAACAAAAAAAATCCTACACATAAAACTCATCTCTGCAAAGCCTTTGGATTTTATCAAGACATTTCTAATGGTACACTTATACATACACCCATATATACTGAATGGCAGTAAAAGAAATGAATTATGAGGAATATTAATTTGTTTTCTGTGGGTATTTTTATGCCAACACAGATCTTTCAGTCAATTTGAGGAGTGCCCTAAGGTTTGCATGTTTCACATTTTATCATAAGAGGTCTACTGCGGGACTTGCACTTGTCTGGTCAGGGTTTTGACTCGGTCTCACCATGCCTTGGTCTTGGTCGTGACTTGATCTCGGTTAAGGCTTGCTTGATTACAATACTGCCGCCCAGTATATTTGAGGAAGTCTGATATTGTTTGATTTTAATTGAACATCTGAGTACAGCTGCTTTGGTGTGTGGAAACCACAGATTTATGCTAACAATGAAAACAAGCCAATAAGAGATAAGTTCACAGTGAGGTCAATCTGGCTGTTGGTCTCAGTTTTTGTTATACTGGTAAATGGGTTATAGAAAGCACATGTATCCAAACCAAGAAGGATTTTTCTTAGATGTAGCCTAAGGTAAAAGCCACTTTTCATTGCTTACTCATTTAGTGTGAACAAATGTAGAAAAGTTTGTGAGAGGTTGTGTGTTTTTCAAAATCAATAAGTCTGCTGAGCTTTCCAGGATAAGTTCTCCTCCTCTACTTCCAACTCTTTGTACTACCTACCTCTTTGTTAAAGCAATATCCTGGCCCACACAATTAATCTTTTGCGTGATTTCTCTTTCTTTTCTTTCCTGTCAATACTTTTATTTCAGCCCTATTTGTTGCTGATATACACTTGCAGGTACTTGTTGAAGTGTTGCTCTTTCAGACTCTCCCCGGATGGTAATAGATAAGGCCCTAAGACAATGCAAGTCCCCTTTTCCG